>NW_027397064.1:103501614-103572389 GCF_003265705.2 Callorhinus ursinus
GTGTGTGTGTGTGTGTGTGTGTGTGTGTGTGTGTGTGTGTGTGTGTGTATTTAGGGTAAAAAGCCCCAAGATCTTCAATTGGCAAGCTGGAGACCTAGGACAGCTACTAGTCATTCCAGCTGAATCCATAGGCCTGAGAACTAGGTGAATTGATGGTGTAAGTTCCAGTCTACAAACCAGTAGGTGTGAGACCTAAGAAGAGCTAATGTTTCAGTCTGAGTCCAAACACCAGAAAAAGGCCAAGGTCCAATGCAATCAGTCAGGCAGAAGGCATTCCCTTTTACTCTGCCTTTTTATTCTATTCAGGTCTTCGTTTGACTAGATGAGCCCACCCACAATAGGGAGGACAATCTGATTTACTAGGTCTACTGATTTAAATGTTGATCTCATCCATAAACACCTTCACGGACACACCCAGAATGAGGTTTGACTAACTGGCTACCCTGTGGCCCAGTCAAATTGATGCATAAAATTAGTCATAGCTACCTGTTTGGTGCCCCAATTTTTGTGGCAGCTGCCAGGGGATACCTCTACATTGCCTAGCTCTGGCTGCCAGTGGCACTTAGTTAGGCTTGTGGGTCCTACATGATGTAAACAATAGAGAAAGTGCGCGTAAACAGCTACCACCCCCAGGATACAGCAAGAAGCAACAGGTTTAGGAACCTGGTCTTTCTGTGAAGGAGGCTTACTAGGTAATCACCACGGCTGCAATGTTAGCAACCACAGGCTGGCTGTAATCCTTTCCAGAGACGTCTGCCAGGCTCCTGAGCACCGGTGTCACCTGCAGGGGAGTTTTATACAGCATACCACCTTTATAAAATGTAGAATAAAATAAGTCCTCTGAAGTTTAGTATAGACAGATAACTGATTTTACCATTTCTGACTAGGGAAGGTAAGATTTTATTGGCAAGAGTAGGTAATACTAGATAGGAAAACGTCTTTGGAGAATGCCTCTAAGGTCATTTTATGAGGACAGGGATGCTAAAAATGTGCATACAACAGCAGATAGGGAAAAGGCAGGGATTTCATCTTCCTTGATTCAATAGGCATTCCTCTTAGAATAGAGCCTGAATATGGTGAATTCTTAGCATATGTTTCTGAAATGAATGTATGGTCAACTCTTAAGTGAATGAATAAATGAATGTAGAATCAAATGAGTGAATGTATGAAGTATAAGTCATGACTGTTAGCCATATGTCTTTTCCTTCTTCATTAGAATATTCTCCTTTCTTGTGTTTTGTGTTGAGCTGATGGATTGGACACAGTGGCTTAACTTACCCTAACAGGATAATACATATTCATTAGTTGTCAAGATTTCCGTTGTAAATTCAGTGAGATTAAATATATACCTATACTTGATGCCATATCACTAATTTTTATATTGAAGAGTTAGAGTAAAATTAATACAAATAAATTATTCACTAGATGATGTAGATTTTAAATTGAAATATTGGTTATTATTCATGTTAAAATTATGAATAATCTTCACAGGTAGCTTTATTTCTTTAGAGGGTTATTCTGAGTTTCCTTCTTTTGAGTCTTGGTTTGATAAAATGGTAATGAGTCATTTGACAGACAAAATAAATGTTTGCTACAAAGTAATATTCAAAGCAATTACCAAAAATTAGTCACTGATCCATTTTCTCCTAATGGCCCATGAAGGCTGTCCTAACTTTCTGGTTCATATCAATCTGCTTTCCCTGAAAGTTTGTTTCTTTTAAATGATCTCTGTCACTAAGTCCATAGTTCATATTTGTAGCTCTGTATTGCTAGTTATATTAATTTCTTATTTTCATCTCACTAAGGAAGAAAATCATCTTCTTAAAATCCCTTTTTAGCTTTATATGCATTCAGCAATAAATGGTTTATATAACATTGATCTTATAATATAATAGCACCTACAAGGCACTAAGCTCTCTCCTAGATTCCATGGATACTGTGGTGAAAATGGAAGTTAAGCACTGAAATGGTTAGCTTACAGTCTACCACAATAGTTTCTTGACCAATTTGATTGTAGATAATGGTAAATTGAGATTCTTGGTTTTGGAAAACCTTCACACTAGCAGACCTAAATATTTGTATGTGTTCCTTAGGGAAATAAAAATGGCCCCATTAGGAAATACTAAATCACATTCCTTCTTAAAAGCTTTTCCTCAAAAAAGGCTTTCATCTAATTACATCTAAAGTGACAACTTGCCACATACCACTAATCTGAATCAGATAAGGAGAGAAATGTTAATATTGTGAGTGTATATGTGCAGGGCCAGGTGGCAGGGAGGCTACATACAGTTCCACTCTCCTCAGCAGTGTCAGAGACAAGGGCTCCAAAACCCTGGTGAGAAAGAATGACTTGCAGCCTTGATATCATCAGAAAGATGGGGATAAAACTGTGGATAGTAAAGTCAGCCTTGAGATTGGGAAGAGACATTGTTCTGAGTCAACAATAAGCAAGTGGAAGAGGTCTAGGTTTCTGTTGTTAGTCACCTTCCACTCAAGTCAGCCTCTATAGGGTGGGAATTTGGCAGTACTGGAATCTGGGAGACTTATTTGGGCAACTAATGATAAATAACATAACAATAAACGTTAATGTTGACAATAAAATAGTTGTGGCAGTCATGACTATGAGGTAGGGAATGACAAATGTAAAGGTACAAACCAAAGAGTAAACCAGAAACATCAGGTATTTCCAAACAGCAGTACAGGATATACTTTTATGTGCCCCAGATGAACACTTAAAATTTACTTGGGGTGTTCTGTCTTTTCTTATCTCTGTATGCAATAGCACCTACTTATCTTAAAAATGCAGGAAAATCTTTTGAAAACTCTAGGCAGAGACTCTTGAATCACAAGATTCCATCCCACAGATACATTAATGAAAAAAAGAAAAGAAGTAATGGTCTCAAAAAGTTTATTTGTGAAATATGCATTTAAACATCAACTTGTCAAATGAGGTACTCGTAAACAAGTTGGCATATTAGAGACCTGTACTATATGGAACAGCAAAATTTACTTATCATTCTATTTTTGTAAATATTAAGATTTCAATGTATCCATCAAGAAACCAATTCAACAGTGTGGCCAGTGGGCACATGTATTAAAATATAATTATTTGGAAGACAAAAGACTGAGCTTTATAAGGTGTAGGTGGTAAGCTTGTTAGTGTAGGTAAGGTGTACTCTGTGCAACAAAGTAGTGAACATCTTACCCTAATTCAGTTGCACAATATTACCCTTTTGACCTTATCAGAAGCAATTTCAGAGCCACATCCCATAATGTATTGAGATCTACTAATAATTTTTTTAAATTCTGATAAAATAAATAAGCAGCAACTGATGTTGCATAATTTGAAAGCGGCCAACCCTTGTTTAAATAGTTCTTTGTTCCACTGAACAAAACTTGAAAGAGAGAGAAGCAGATGGAGAGGGACAGGGAGAAAGAGAGAATCCCAAGCAGGCTCCATGCTCACCCCAGAGCCTGATGAGGGGCTCAATCTCACAAACCTGAGATCATGATCTGAGCTGAAATCAAGAGATGGACACTTAACCAACTGAGCCATCCAAGCACGCCAATTCTTTTTTATTCTTTTTTTTAACATTTATTCTCCTATGCCTCTAGTATATTTCAATTGCTAAGAGAAGTAACTCTGCTGTTACCCATCACCAATTTTGAAAGGTTAATATTGAAAACAGCAGAAGCCCAAGGGCAGAAGACACAAAAGACAGAGCATGGCATAGGTGGAAGAGTGGACTGCAAAGGAAAAACTTAAATGTTTAAATTGGTCTTGGGACTAGATAGTGTGCAAATCTCCTAAGGTATAAAACAGAGTGGCAGAATATGGAACAGGGGAGTATATTCCCCTTGTCCCTTTGAATAATCTTTGCTGATTTCAAATCGACAGTCTTGAAAATCTTGCTCATGGATTTGACATGTAATTATATTATATTTAACTCCTCCGAGGTGCTAGGTTTTGAATTCTTTCCCCACGTTGATCTCTCTGTCATTCAGTTATTAAAAATCTCCATTTGCAAACCAAGAACTAAGCAAGTCCAGCTTTGGGACTTCTATTTTGCCTATTTAATGAAGTCTTATCTGAATTTGAATTTTAAATATTTTCTTTTTTCATCAGACTGATTTTCACATACATTATTCTTCATTATCTTTGAAGATGACTAAGAAATATAACGAACCAATGTTATGTGAAATCCACTATATTCAGGGGTTAATGATGACTTTCAGAATGAGTTTAATTCAGAACTCAAAAGAAAACTAGTTTTTTAATGATTTATATTTCCCCTTTGTCTTCCCTAGATTATTTAAAGAAAAACAGATTATTTTTTTTCAGTCCTTGTTCCCACTGGCCAGAACAAAAGCTTATTGATTGTTAATGAATCCTAGTTGCCTTCTAAATAAATCAAGCTCTGCCTTCAAATTATAATAGTAAACTCCCACTTTCTAAACCATGTCCATGATTACTTAGGATAGAGTGGTAGAAATAGCAGTGATTTTGGACTTAAAGATAATCTTTTAAATTCTAGATCTACCACTTCCTTATCTTTAGGCAACTTACTTAACTTGAGGGATCACAACATCTAGTGGAATTTCAGTCTCCTCACATAAAATAGAATATAATACCACTGTTTTAAGGATTAAATGGTATTATTTATAACAGGATTGGTAGATATAAACATGAGTTGCCAGTAAACATCTTAACATTGGTGCAAACTTATCAGTGATGTGGGAAATGCAAATTGAATGCATATTTTAAAAAGAATACCGTTGGTAATAAAAACAGTGAAGAAGAATGAACTATCACTATACACATAAAGAAAGAGTATCAGTCTGTGTCAAGTAAGGAGAGAGAATCAGAAAGTAAGTTAAACCAAGAAAATTTAATATACAGAATTACCGACCATCACAGAGGATTCAAGTAACAATGTATTATCTAATAAGAAGTAAAGAGAATTCTAATAAGAACAGGCATTACACCTAGGGATGAAGAAAGCAGCCATGTTGTGAACACCTCTTGAGTTTCAGCCCTTGTTGAGGAATCTATGGACATGTCCTCTGAATGGCAGAGAAGTTGCTGTGTTCTCTTGCTGCAGAACTTCCCAGAAATCTGCCCCTTGGGACTTGATGGAAATTTGGCCTCCAGATTGCTAAGTAAAAGTGTTCTCAAGGAAGTGACTCACCAGAGGTGATCTACCACAAAACCACCTGCAGAGGAGTTGCCCGGGAAAGCTGTTGGTTTGTTGCTGTTGACTTCCATGAAATTCAGGAGGAGGGTAATGGAGAAGCTGTGGCTGCTGTAGAAGCCAGACTCTGGAAAATCAGTGTGTACTGCTAGAGCCGGCCTAGAGGAGGACACTGGAACCAGGAAACAAAACCCTTTCTTTCTGCAATGTCTTTCTCAGACTGTCTACTGGCAAAGATTAGCATCATGTCAGCTGACTAAGAACAGAAATGTCCAGATTCTTTTTCACAGAGCAGACAGAAAATGTGATTGTGGAACTGAGTAGCAATAAATTGGCAGGCTCACAAATATCCCTTTGAAAACAGAATGTATTTAAGTTATAGATGAATAAACACAACCATTTTCCTTTACATAAATTTACATACAATGCAAATAGATATATATATATATTTATATGTATATACATATACACACACATATATATGATTAAAAATGTAAATAAAAGCAGATACAAAATTCAGGTTTCTACGAGGAAAAGGGTATACTTGAGATTTGAGGACAGGTCCTAAAGGACTTCCAAGTTATTGATAATGATGACAAGTGATGAAATATGATGAGAAGTGAACTGATTTTCCTTGTAAAACTGCAAGGACTCAGAAAATATATTGGCACCAAGAATGAAAAGGTTAAAATTGAAACAAAAATCACAGAACACATTTGTAGGTAAAAGTAGTCTGAAAGTTTATGACAAATTTTAACCTCTTTTACTTTACCCATTGACTTAACACCTGTAGAGAAGTGCCTGATTCCAAGGCAGAACATCAATTAGATGTTTTCTGGAAATAATGGTCTAGATGTGCTGAGGCACATGAAGGGCAGAAGTGAGATGTGAGGTGAACCAGAACAGTAAAGTAGAGTTTGCATATATATTCATATGAATACAAAACAGCATTCATGGTTTGGCTTCCAGATTGTCTCAGCCTGATGTCTTCTACTTTCTTCAGCCACCTTATAGAATAGTCCCAGACAAGTCTTCTGTGGAAAAACTAACATTCTGGGAAAAAAAAGACCTCCACATATTGACACTTCTCCTAGATAAAAGAAAAGAACAAGATCAAGTACACAAACATGAGACCATTTGTCAATAAATCCTAAACCAAGAACATGAGTTTTCAACAAGAATCAGTTTTAAATATGAACAGCCAATAAAATATCAACAGCCATTTGTAAGAGAAAGAAAAATTAAGGCACACAAAAACGGAAAGTAGTAAAATTTAGATAATTTTTGAAAATAAATGTATCAGGATTATAGATATTTTGATATTTTACCCTTTAAACAAGAAAATGTATACCACTACAAAAAACTGGAGTGTTTTTAGAAAAAGGAAAAATCCAAGTTTTTAAATTGAAAACATTATAGAAAGATAAAATATTTGAATATGGGAATGGTATATAGGGGAAACAAAATCTCAAAGTACAATCAAAATGACAAGAAAAGGGTAAAGGAAGTAAAATCTTCAAGAATCAATCCAAAAGTTACACTATTCAACTAAAAACTCATCTTCCAGAGTGAGGGATTGGCGGTTATAGAGTATATGTAATTGTTCACGATTTTTTCAAGGTGATTATGATATATATCTTCCCACAATATGATCTTAACATTATTCCCATCCAGAAGTGAGATCCATATCATTCCTTTTTTAACTGAATGGGCTTGTGATTTCCTTATAACCAATAGAATGTGGCAGATGTGATACCATGTGATTTCTTTGATTAAGTCAGAAGAGGTAAGGCAGCATCACTGGAACACTCAGTCTTGGACCCCTGAGACCCAGTCTCAGAAATAAGAAATAGGACTTTTCTGAAGTTGCCAAATGTGAGAAAGTCACATCATATAGAAGATGGCATGTGGTGATGCTCCCTTGGGCAGTTCTAACACTTTCAGTCTTCCCAACCCAGATTTCATCATAATTAGCAGGTTTTTCCCTTGCTCCTGTGCTTCCAGTCGATTAATTATTGAGGATCCTGGTCCTTAACAACAAAACGTCAGATTTTTACTCCCCTAGCTTCTCCCTTATTTCTCCATCCATAAATTACCATATTACCTCCTTGAGCTATATTATTTGTAGTACTCTAAACTAGGCCATACAAGTATAATACCCCTTTTTAGATCAAGAAAGTTCATTGGTTTCAAGAAGATTCCTGGTTGTTAAAATTGTTATTAATTTGCGAGGGAATTTTTCAAATTATTTTCCTGTGTCTACTGAGTTAATCATATGATTTTTTCTTCTCTCTTCTGTTACCATAATGAATTAAATTGTTTGATTTTAGAAAGTGAAACCTTTCTTGTATTACTGAAATAAATCTTATTTTGTCATGATATAATTTTTATGTATTATTGAATTTGCCTTGATAAGATTTTGAGACTTTTGCATCTGTATTTAGAAAAGTAATTAATATGTCATTTTCCTTTCTTGTACTAGTGAATCAGATTTGGGTATCTATGTCAGTGTGACCTCATAAAGTATGATAACAATTATTTTCCTTTTTCTTCACTGGAAAAAATATATACTGTGGGTATTAATTTGATACTCAATTCTTGAAAAATTTACCAGTGAAAGCATCTGTATCTAAATTTATTTTCTAGATTTTAATTAAAAATTCAATTTCTTTAAGAGATTTGGAGCTATTCATTTTTTTCCATTTCTTCTGTAGTCAGTTTTAATAAATTTTATTTTTCAATAATTTATCAATTTTATCTACTTTTCCCAATTTACTGAAAAAATATTCATAAATACTTTATTATCCATTAATATACAAAGAGGGGATCTTCAGTGAGATCTCCATTTTTCATTCTCAATATCAGTAATTTGTGTCTCATCTCTTAGTCTCTCTCTCACACTTTATCAACAAACCTTTTGGGAATTTATCAATTTTATAAGGCTTTTCAAATCAGTTTTTGATATGGTTGATCTTTTTACTACATTTGTCTTTACTTGTTATGCTTTTCTCCATATTTTTTCCTTTCCTCTGTTTTCTTGATTTCAGTTTGCTCTTCTTTTTCTAACTTCTTTAAAGAGGTATTTAGATCATTTGTCAGAGCTTTGCTTATACTATATTTATTTAGGGTTACAATATTTTGTTTAATGGCTTCATTCCACAGTTTGATATATTTTATTTTCATTATCTTTAAATTCCAAATATCTTCTTTTACAGTGTGATTATTCCCCTAATTTCTGTTAAAATGTATTGTTGTAATGACAAATGGATACATGGATAACTGTTACTAATAGTAAAAATAGCCATATCTATAATGATGATGTTAATAGATATTATTGTACTAGTCAATACTAATAGATATTACACCCTATTTGATAACACCATTTTATGTGTATTACATACATTCATTCATTTAACCTCATAACATCCATGTAACATAATCAAAGTTAAATAGTTAATGAGCATCAGGATTTTATACAATCCTGAGTGGATCTTAAAAATGCATTCTTATCCAATATAGTATGCTACATATGAATGGAAATATTTTTTAATTTAAACCTTCATTTTTCATAGCATAAATTCAATAAGTGATTTCTAAGTTTTCAAAGATTTCAAAAAAGAAAAAATATAAACACACTATATAGAACTATGATAGTAAATGGTAAAAGAAAACTAAAACTACACACTCGCATCTCAGGAGTAGAATGAGCCAGTTGGTGCATATGGAATGAGGACTACGCTCATCAAAGGAAAGGTTCTTGACAAAATTTTATTTTTAAATCATGTATTATTTTCAACTTTATAAAATTTAATTAAAAATATATTGACATTATTGCTGCATTTAATTCTTGCTCCTAAGTGCTTATGTTACAGTACTTATCATTGCAACCTTGTTCTTCTATGGGTTTCAACCTGCTGGGTATTTGCTTTAGTACCTGTGTTTTATTAGTTCTAGGATATTTTACTTTTTTCATCATAACTCATTCTTCTCTATTCAAGTTTTTATGTTTATCATTATTGTTGTGAATTAGTGTTTACATACCAACATCTGTTTATTCTATCTTCTCCCCATTTTTAATTAGCAATTTTGTAATATCCTCAATTTACCTAAAGTGGTAGCTATGTTATATTTCTTATAACATACACTTATTGAAAATGTAAATTTTTAAAAGTGGAAGAAAATAAACACTTTCTTTTTTGAGATATTATTTTACATATAATAAAGTTATCATTTTAAATGTACACTTCAATTGTTATTAATACATTCAGAATATTATAAAATTATAATCACTATCTAGTTCCAGAACTTTTTAATTAATTCAAAATGAAATTCTGCATGCAAAACAATGAATTTGGAGCACTACCCTTCACATCATATCAAAAAAAAAGAACTAAAAAATGTATCAAAGACCTAAATAATAGGATAAGTAAATAAATAAATATTAGGAGTGAACTTGCAAAATTCTAAGAAAGAAGCATAGGTATAAGTCTTCATGTCATTGGATTAGGCAATGGTTCTTTAAATATGATAACCAAATCATAAGCAATTGAAGAAAAATAAATTGGACTTAATCAGTAAGTTTTTAAATTTTGTACAAAAGGACAATATCAAGACAGTGAAAAGACAGTCCACAGAATAGTAGTATATATCTACAAATTATACATATGATAAGGGTTTAATGTCCAGAATATATAAAGAGCTCTTACAATTCAGCAAAAAAAGAAAAACAACCTGATAAAAAATTGGGCAAAGCTTTTGAATAGGTGATTCTCCAAAGGAGACAGAAAGTGATGATAAAGCACATGAAAAGATGCTCAGCATCATTAGTCATGAGGGAAATGCAAATCAAAACCATAATGAAATACTGCCATATGCATTTTAGGATGGTTATCTTAAAAAAGCTGAAAAATAAATCTTCTTAAACATGTAGAGAAATTGGAAATCTCATATACTGCTGGTGGGAGTGTGAAAGGGTGCAACCACTGTGGAAAAGAGTTTTTAATTTCTCAGCAAGTTAAACATTAAGTTACCATATTCCCCAGTAATTCTATTTCTAAACACATGCTTTGGACAATTAAAAACATATGTTTAACACAAACTTGTACATGATTGTTCACAATAGTGTTATTCGTAATAGCCAAAAAGTGGAAACAACTCAAATAAAGTGAAGAATGGATAAACAAAAAGTGGCATATCAATACAATGGAATATTATTCAGCCATATAAAAGAATGGAGTGCTGATACATGCTATAATGTGGATGAATCTTGAAAATATGGTAAATGAAAGAAACCAGGCACAAAAGGCCACATAATGTATAATTCCATTTGCATGAAATATACAAAATAGGCAAATACATAGAGAAAGAAAACAGTTTAGTGATTGCCCAGGGGTGCGCAGAGAGGGGAACCTGGAGTGACTGTAATAGTTATGATATTATAGAAGTGTCTATTAAATTAAGTGTCTATTAAATTAAACTGTGGCAACAGTTGCACATCATTGTGAATATACTAAAAAGCACTATGTTTTACAATGTAAATTTATATGAATTATGTGACTTTATTACAATTTTATTTCAATTTTTACCTTGAATTAAAAAGTGCAAAATGAGAGCACCTGGGTGACTCAATTGGTTGGGTGGTGACTGTTGATTTTCACTCAAGTTGTGATCTCAGGGGTTCTGGGGATTGAGTCCCACATCCAGCTCCGTGCTGGGCATGGAGTCTGCTTGGGATTTTCTCTCTCCCTCTCCTTCTTCCCCTCCCCCTCCCGCTCATACTCTCTCTCTCTCTCTCTCTGAATTTTTTTTTAAAGTGCAAAAAAGGGAAATGAAAATTCATATCAATTAGCAGTTCCTCTGTGTTATTTTATATTTTTTTTTCACAACTTGATTGTGATATGTCTTGGTGTGTAACTCTTGAAGTTCATCTTGTTTGAAGTTTGCTGAGATTCTTAAATATGTAGAATAATATTTTTAACTAAATAATGAAAATGTCTAGTCATTAATTTTTCAAATTTTCTCCTCTTCTTCTGAGACTTCCATTATGCATATGTTGGTACACTTGATGGTATCCCACACGTCTCTTAGGATGTTTTTATTTTTATTTTATTTTTCTTCATTTTTTCTTTCTCTTCATCAGACTGGATAATTTCAGGTGACCTGTCTTCTAGTTCACTGATTTCTTCTTCTGCCTGTTCAAACATGTTATGGAGCCCCACTAGTGTATTTTTTATTTCAGATATTATAGTTCTAAACTCCAGAGTTTCTAATAGATGATGATAGAAATGGAGAGTAGATAGATAGATAGATGATAGAGATAGGTGATGGATACATAGATATAAATATATCTTTGCTGATATTTACTATTTAGTTAAGTCATTATTCTCATGTGTTCCTTCAGTTTTTAAAGCCTATTTAAAATAACTGATTTAAGTAATTTTATAGAAAGTCCAACAACTGAGCTTCATCAAGGAAAGTTTCTATTGATTACATTTTCCTTATTTAGGTGTCAGTTCTTAGAAGTTTTCTCATTACTTTTATGATTGAATAATTTTTTTTTAAATTTTTATTGTTATGTTAATCACCATACATTACATCGTTAGTTTTTAATGTAGTGTTCCATGATTCATTGTTTGTGCATAATACCCAGTGCTCCATGCAGAATGTGCCCTCTTTAATACCCATCACCAGGCTAACCCATCCCCCCACTCCCCTTCCCTCTAGAACCTTCAGTTTGTTTTTCAGAGTCCATCATTTCTCATGGTTCGTCTCCCCCTCCGATTTCCCCCCCTTCTGATTGAATAAAATTTTAAGAAGTCTTTGCTTCACCATTTTTGCTGACACCATCCAACACTTTACTATGTATATAATCTTGTAAACAATTTTATTCAGTAAATTAAATTCAAAAGGCCTTGCTTAAATTCATGTCATGCAAAAATTCTTAGCTTAGGGGCACCTGGGTGGCTCAGTCGTTAACATCTGCCTTTGGCTCAGGTCATGATCCCAGGGTCCTGGGATCGAGCCCCACATTGGGCTCCCTGCTCCCTTCTCCCTCTCCCACTCCCCCTGCTTGTGTTCCTTCTCTCACTGTGTCTCTCTCTGTCAAATAAATAAATAAAAATAAAAATAAATTCTTAGCTTAAGTTAAAAAAAAGATAAATCACATTCAGAAAACCATATAGTTCTTATTTACAGCCATTTTTTAAGTTTTAATTCCAAAAACCCTTTGAATTAAGTTTATATGTGTGGTTTTCAGATGACCACTGAATGAATCCATGTTTACTCCAGTAACAGTTTGACAACTATCACCAGATAAATATTATAAAACACAACCAGTGTATACATATATTCAGATAATAAATATATCATTCTAGTAGTAAAAACATAATATTGAATTTTCTGTTTGTTTCTGTCTAGAGCACTGAATATTACTTTAGTCTCCCCTTAACAGAATTTTATTGGTGAAGCTCAAGTAGTTCTTACGTCATCAACTTTTAAAGGGTACTCAGTATCTAAAAATATCTGAGCAGTTCTGAGAGGTAATAGTCACTAAGGCAGCTAAAAATGCCCCTTCCGGGAATATAGAGAGAGCAAAAAATCATTTGTATTTACAGTCTGAGTTACAGATATGGGACATGGAGGAGAAATAGGGGAAAGACTCGTAATCCATGTGTGGATTATTACAGTTTCCCACTTTATTCAGACCCCAACCTAGATGTCTCATCCAGATGCCCCAACAATTTATCTTCCCTATGTTGTGTCAATTGTACCAAAGTCTGAGAGAGCCTCTGGTCCTGGAACTACACTGACAACCTACTTTAACATTCCCTATCCTCTTTATACCAGAAAGGGACCTCATGACTAGAAAGGGACAGAAGATTGTTTGGGGAGCAGTTGAATCAGTGTAACTTGACTTTCCAACATTTATTTAAATTTCTGGTATGTATTTGGTGTTCCATATTATCTATCAATTATAAATGAAAGAAAAAGAAAAAAGAAAGAGAGAAAGAAAGAAAGAGAGAGAGGAAGGAAGGAAAGAAGGGATGAATATATATATATATATATATATATATATATATATATATATATACACATATATTTTGGGGGGGTTCAGTTGAGCATAGTTTCCATGTATTCACATCATTCAGTGAACACTGAAGCATCCATGTAAACAGCGCCATCTTAACCATAAGGATGTCTATGTAAACCTAAAGGTCTCTGTATAAATTGAAACATAAATGAAAAAAAATGAATCCAAACCAAACAATAAGAGAAAATGTTTTATATTTATACTTAAATCCAGAAGGCTCTAATTGGATGTGCATAACATAATAGTGTAATATTGGAAAAATTATGCATAACTTAGATTTTTTTTTTCCTTTAATTAAGTAGACTTTATCAGGAAAAGACTTAGTGAAATTTTTAGTGTTAATTATCCATTGTTCTCCCAGTCATAATTTCTTGAATTTCCATTTAGCTTACATATTTTTTGAGTGCTTAGCATTGCATATATTGAGGTATTTGGTGCTTAATTAATAGAAACATACTCACCTACCTTAATAATTTACTCCCCATCCCTTGGTCTGCTTGAGAAACTACAAACTAATTTCGTAGGCTCTACCCTTCTTTCTCTTGTTTTGGAAGGGTGTTTTCATCCACTCACCCCAAATAGGCTTGCACATTAAGAATCACAGTGTAGTTTAAGTTTTTGGTTGGAGGTTTATTTGATAGTTTCTTTATTATGATCACAAATTTGAAACCTCCTAATTTTATCCCACCCATCATATTCATCCTTCAACTCTGTGTTCTTGAGGGTTTTTTCTTCCCTTAATGAATAACAGTTATATAAATTAAAGAACTATATTATTAAATGTTGTCAAGTTTCCTAATCATCCTTAATGAAAAATTTTGCTAAAAGCTGGGTTGGGGTTTAACTTTAAATTCCTTGCCTTAATGTGTTTTCATCCTCATCTCCAATCTTTCCTCATTTAATTTCAATTTTGAGGACTGTCATCCTTTGACCTGTCAAGGTTTGGGTAGAAAGTCAATGAGAGTCCTGGTTGAGCAGGTATGCAGTGCAGGCTGTGGATGGAAGTACCTGCCCAGATACATGCATAAAAGGAGAGCCTGGGTAGAAATACTGAGCAACCTAGCTATTAGTGAAGATGTCTCTTTTTTCCACAAATGAACGCTACCTTCTCCTCCCCAGGGGTAGGGGGAAAAGTATGGAAAAAGATTGATATGGAATAAAGAATAGGTCTGGAGTAAAGAAAGAGTTTGAACAATCTCTCGCTTCAGCTTTGAATAGGTGAGTGTGTGTGTGTGTGTGTGTGTGTGTGTGTGTGTGTGTATGACAACTCTGTAACTAGTACAAATTTCTATCTTAGCACTAAAGCATGTTTTGCACTCATTTGTTTAAATGCTTATTTCTCCAATTGGACTTTCAGTTTTAGATGAATAGAAATTTGTCCCTTGCAGTTAGCATCATGTGTGAACCATTTTACTGATTACAACATTCTTATATGTTCACTTAAAAAAAATACAGAGATTCATCATGTAGAAAATAAAAATGTATTATTATTATTTCCCAACCATTTAACTATATTTACATTTTTTTAAAATTTCTTTGGAAATTTAATATGTATACCAACATATGTACCTGTTTAGTCTAATAAAATTTTGAATAAATGAGTAGATCTGTCAATCTTATTTTATTTCAATTCCTTACTGATTCATTTTCTCCTTATTATAGAAATCATTTCTTTCTTACATCATAACATTTTAAGACCATGTCATGAAAACAAATATATGGAATGTATACATAAAATATGTATCAAATAACTTATCTTTTACAAGTTATGTTTTTTTATAAAAAGTAAGTCACATTTCCTTTGCTTTCTTATTTGTTTATAATTTGCTAAATTTTTCATTAACAATCATAAGAACTCTTACTTTGTAAGTCCATTTTTTGACTATCATTAGTTCACAAGAGATATTTATCAAATACTGATTCTGTGCAAGGCCCATTGTAGATGCTATAAAAACAAGACATTTGTGGGAAATGATGGTCCTTTCTTTATAAAACTTACATTTTAGAGGGAGAAAGATAATACATTAATTGGGCATAACATAAATAAATATCTTCAGAAATTGATAAGTGCTTAAAAGAAAAATAGAGTGGGATAAAAGAAGATTCAGTAATGGGAGTGTGGCTATTTTATGTAGGATGGTCAGTAAACTTCTTTCTAAGAAGATGAACATTTGAATAGAGATCTCATTTGTGTGATGGTCCAGGCCATCCATAAAAAGATCTGTGGTGAATTGGAACAAAGTCATATCTTTAAATAAGAAGAGACTATCTGGTAACCATACGTGTGTGTTTGTGTGTGTGTATGTCATTTAGGGTGCTTTGGGCTTTAGGCAAAGCACTCAACTAAAAGTCCACTGGAGATTTAAGTCATTTATTGCATCTCAAACAAATAGTTCAGAGATGAGTGGTTCAAGAATCATCTTACTTACACAACAATATCATTATGAACTGAAGATCTTTGTGGTTTTTAGTTCTGACATTTTTAGATATGTGGTTTTGTCTCCCTCAGGGTACTAGCACAGTGGCAGACAATCCAAGTGACACGTAGAGGCACAACAGATCTAGCAAAGAAGAGAGACTTTTTCCCCCATGTCTTCCATTTTATTAGCAAGGGGAAGCCTTCTTAGATTTCCGGCTACAGACATTTTAGATCCCACCAACCAGGAATGGAACCTATAACCATTCTCTAGATGGGGAAGACATGGCTTTGATAATAAGTGTCTGGTATTCTCAGCTTCTTTAGTAGAAAATAGACTCTATAAGCCGCCAAAAGCTTATGTGTGTGCACGCGTGTGTGTGTAACTACTGGGTAGCCAGCAACGTCTGTCACAATGAAATATATGTATTCAATGCTGAGCTATAGAAAACCTTAGAAATCATCTATAATTCACCTTAGAAATCCATCAGTCTTCATTTTACAGCTGAGAAAGTAAGACATAGATTAAGTAAATGCCTTGCTCAAGATCATAAAAAAAAAATAGAATAACAAGAACTCTTAGCATCTAACAAGAATGTATTTCCATAAATCCTATTGCTTCCCATAGCTGACTACTTAGGAACAAATTCCCCCCAAGGGCAAGAAAACACTAATTTACATGATTTCATTATTAAAACTTCCAGGACTTTTTGCATGGTCAGCAATTATTTATAAAGCTGATTGTACTTAATAAATAAAATCCTAATGATAAAAATATATTCAAGTATTGTTTCCCACTCCCAATTCATTTGAAAATGAGAACTTCTAAGTATATAAAAGTTGAATGTATAATGCTAATGCTAGTTAGTGCCTTTTGGAGGTTCAGAATGAAATTTTTTTTTTAAAGATTTTATTTATTTATTTGAGAGAGCGAGAATGAGAGAGAGAGAGAGCACATGAGAGGGGGTAGGGTCAGAGGGAGAAGCAGACTCCCTGCTGAGCAGGGAGCCCGATGTGGGACTCGATCCCGGGACTCCAGGATCATGACCTGAGCCGAAGGCAGTCGCTTAACCAACTGAGCCACCCAGGCGCCCCAGAATGAAATTTTTGTACCATGGAATCAAGGGGGAGTAATAAATTCACACTTCAAGGAGTTGTATTTTGTTTACATGTTAACTGATTTTAAGATGAAAATGTACACATTAGACCAATATTCATATGTTTCAAGTATCTGGATGTCTGGAATCATATTGATTGAGCATTACTCAAATCATAAAGCATTAATGGAAAAGCACATAAATAAAGAACCATTAGCAATCATTTCAGTATAGAATGAGTAGTACAGTAATAGTTTTTGCATGAGCATCTGACACTCTCTCTGTTCTCCCTGGAAGCTGCTTGCTGGTGAAGTATTTCTGGTATGAGGAAGAATATATTACTTTCTGGTAATCAGTTGTAAACTGTATGCTCTTAATGAATTATTTTCATATATAGAGTAAAGATAAAGGTTGAGCATTTCAGGATAGAGTTTTAGGTAAATGTTTAATCTATTTTTAATGTGCACCACAAATGTAATGCATTGTTGGCTTTTTAAATAGTTCTTTCTCCTTATAGGCTTTTGCCTATAAAGGCTTTTGCCTTTCCTCTATAATTACTATCAGCTAAGTTTAAAGTTGAAAAAACCCTCAGACTGATATTATTTAGGTCCTGGTTTAACAGAAAAAGCAGAAGAACACAGGCAAAATTATGCTCATCATTCCATCATTTCAACATTGACTAGTTCTTTCTTCCTCCTTTTGTTATCCACCTAAATGTACTACAAAATTTTGTTCTGGGAAATAGAGGTTAAAGGGGGGAAAAGAACAAAATATGTGAACATATGCCTGCAACTTCCTGAAAAATGTGTAAATACATCTTATGCCACCATGGAAGTATGATGGGAGAAGGGAGCATGGAATTCAATGGGTAGCAAAAGACAGGAAACCATCTCAGGGAGATGGAAATTGAGGGAAGCTGATTGGATAAAATTATATTTCACCTAAATGTTAGAACATCAGAAAGATTTAGGTAATTGCTAAATAGAGTAGAAGCAGGAACAAGTCCTGGCAAAAAGAAGAGTAAATGTAAAATTGTACCCTGTGCTTGGAAAAACATAAGCAAGTCCACTGGTCAATCATTGTGACTCGCACACATATAGGCAAATGGATCCCTTTCCACCCAATGTTTTGCAGATAAAATTTGAAAATACTGTACTAAATAATCGATTAAAATACTAGCCCATGCCAAAGGATCCCAAAAACACCATTTGAAAGGGAGACCAGTATGAAAGAAGGGAGATTATGTTGGGGAGCCCATCTGATCAAGGTCGGAACTCATGGAGTCCTCACAGAGATCCTTGCCAGAGCTCAGGCAGGAGGTTAAGCAAATGGTGAACATGGGTATGGGGTCATCAATAAAGAAACAAACAAACGAGGCGCAGAAAACCTGCACTGAGTAACTAGGAGTAAGTCTGTGAGAGGGAATAGGAGGTGCCAATGCTTGTAGGCTAGGTTCCATTTTCTCTTTCTGTAGCGCTGCTTCTTTAAAACTTCAAGAATAGTTTTTAAAGGGCTGCATTGTTGGTGACAATAATAGAGAATTAGCTGTTTGACATACTCCTGGATGTTAATGTGCCTAATAGGTACCTTGCTCCAGAACAATCTAAAAATAGGTTGCTTTCTATGAGGTGTCATAAAACCATTTTCAAAATCCTTCTTCCAATATCTCAATATCCTTTTTGGTCAAGATATTAGTGAGCTTCAGATGTCAACTGACATGGAGAACATATGAAGGTATTTTTTTTTCCTGTTAAAGATCATAGAGACAGTCTCTTCCATCTCCTTCTTCAAATGTTTTTGGTAGTACAGTGGTAAGCTTTAAAATGAGATAGAGTGAAGACATGATGACAAGGTGAAAACTTAAAACAACAACAAAAAATGTGTACAGTTTTTTCTGGTTATAAATTATTTTTGTCAGAAAATATAGTAATGACATAAAAAAAAGAAGTGCATATAGGTACACACACTCAAACACATAAACATATTAACAGCAATATCAAATATAACCTATTGGTCCAAACCCTTCAGGTTTATATGTTTATATTTTCACTGAACTCACAGTTTGCATAAATTCCGTCTTGCTTTATGAATGAATGAACATAAGTAAATCCTTTACCCCAACTCATGGGATGGGCAAGTGTTCCATCAGTATTTGTTCTAGTTAGAACTTTATCTTGGGTCAGGCCTGGGCTTTACATAAAATCTCTCATAGGTCCCTCATGGCGACCATACAAGGTAAATTCTAGGATTGCCCCACTTCTAGAAATGATGTTATAGAGAAAATAGATAATTTACCTAATGCCACACTATAGGGTGGAGTCAGAAAACCAACCGAGGCGGTGGTCAGTTTTCATGTGGGGAGTTCTTTACCTCTACGTTATTCTGGAAGAAGGTAGCAAATAACACCAATGTTGATGCTGTGGTGGATCTCATTGTCTTTTCCTTTCTAGCATTCTTAATTCTTCTCTGAGTTGCAACAAGCCAGTTTTCTCTTTACAGCTGTAACTCTTCTTTGGATGCAGACTTAGTCAGACCATCAATCTAGATGCTATCCAGGTTGTCCTTAGGTACAAGTCCAGGAGGAAGCTGCATGGGAGTAGAGTGGGTGTGGATGCTTTGCTAAGTTTTCACGGGTTCTGCACTCACATCAAGGGATGTGTGGAATTCACCCATTTGGCATGCCACAGGAAAAGACTTCCTTCGTTACATGTTCTTCATTAGAATGGCAGGGATGGAGAGCTTTTGTTCAACTATTATACAGTGTGCCCCTCAAGAGCTTCCAGGTTGTTTACGGTTTACCAGGCACTGAATATGCTTTAAATATTTGATCTGTTATAAAACTCAGAGGGCCTCTGTGAAGCACACGTTATCATGCTAATTTGAAAGCAGAAGAAACCGAGGCCATTGGAGGCTAACATGCCCAAATTTAGGAAGAAAACAAACAAAAGAGTTAGGATTTACAGCACATGTGCTTGCGGTCTTTTCATTCTGCTACCCTGCCTTCCACCTATGGTGTGAGATTAGCCCTGCATGGGTCATCAGTGAGGACATATGGCCACAGACTATTTGCTTTTTGCTCTCACTAAACTTAAGTTATAGATATAAGAAAACTAGACCCATGAAAATGCAGACAATTGTACAAGTCATCCAGCAGTACAAGTGCTAAATACATCACACAAAGAAAAGATTACGGAAGGGGGAGTTATTGAGCTAATGAGGGTTTATCCCCTAGCTGCAAAACTTACTCATTGAATAGCTAAACAATCTTAGAAAAAAACATTTTAGCAAATTTTCGTTGAGTACAATGTTTATCAGTGGGTGGACCCAAGACCAGCAGTAAGAACGTCACCCAAGAAAATGCTAGAAATGGAAATCCTTGGCCCCATCCCACACCTGCCAAATAAGAACCTCTGGGGTGAGGCCCAGTGTCGAACAAGTCATCCAGATGATTCTGATGCATACTCAACTTGGAGAAACATTGGTCTAATGGAGGAGTTTGCAAAGCTTTTTCCTATAAAAGGCAAGGTACCAAATAGTTTAGTCTTTGAAAGACATTTGATTTCCGTTGGGACTACACAGCTCTGCTGTTGTACTGTGAAAATAGCCATGGACAGTACATAAATGAATAATCATGACTGTGTCAAGTAAAACTTTCTTCCAGGACACCAAGATTTGAGTTTCAAATAATTTTCACGAGTCACAAAATGCTATTTTTCTTTTGATTTTTTTCAACTATTAAAAAATTATTACAAAAACATGGGGTGCCTGGGTGGCTCGATCCATTATGCAGCTGCCTTCGGGTCAGGTCATGATCACATGGTCCTGGGATTGACCCCACATCAGGCTCCCTGTCAGTGGGGAGTCTGCTTCTCCCTTTCCCTCTGCCTCTGCCCCCCATCCTGCTTGTACTCTCTCTTGTGAGTGCTCTCTCTCTTGCAAATATACAAAAATTAATTTTTTTTCTTATATATAAGAAAAAATTGTTAGAAAAACATAAGAAATATTTTTAGATTTGGGGCTATATACAAAATCAGGTGGCAGGTTGGGTTTGGCTTATGGTTGCCAACACCTGCTATAGTATAAAAACATCATAGCCTTTTATTCCAGAGGGATCTTCGTTTACTATCTCAGTTCTGCCATGTTTTAGCTCTGGGCCTGGAGAACTCAACCCATGCTGAATCTCAAGTTTCATTACCTGTAAAATGGAGTTAATATTTTCTCTAGGGCTTTTGTGAAACAGCATAAGTAATATAACTTGTCCATAGTAGGTCTCTCCAGTCTTTTCACCATAATACCTTTTCCAAGTAAAGTTTGAAACCCTACCTTCTAGAAAAATAAATATGTTCTTACTGCTTTATACTCCCTTCAAACAGTAATTACTCTTGTAATATTTTTTTTCTCTAATGAGAGATCTTCAGAACAATGCCCCTACATACAGGGCACTTTGCCTTCCCTTAGGAGATCGCTGTCTGTTCCAAAGCTTATAGACCCAGATTTCCATGTCAGACCCAGGCCCTGGATAACAGCTTCTTTAGTGGAGACAAAGAGTAACAGATGGTTCCAATTAAGAAACAGCAGGAATGAAGCCTTTTTTCCCCTCCCTTTTTTCAAGCCACAACAACAGCTAAGCAAACTGGGTGGATCGCAGAGGAGGTTTGCATTTAGTCATGAGTGACTATGGACAATTTCTCACACCTGAGCATCCTGGTTCGGCCGTTCATGGTAGGCTTAACCCTTGACAAAACTGTGAATTGTAGTGAAATGTGTCTTCCATATTCTGATCCATGCTGTGTGTATGTACCTCTTGAAGCAATCTGTTGCAACCAGAGTCAGCAAAAGTGAGTCCTTTGGGAAAACGTGATATTTATTCATTTTACAGATTGGTATACATATAAATTACTTGACTCCTTTTCTAATGGACGTTTTGCAAATGAAGTACCATACTGAGAGCAGAGGTGAATACCGCATGCCATTTATTTGCTGTGACCTTAAACAAGTAACTTAATGATTTGGCATTTTCCTCATTTTTAAAAGTAATTAGACTAAGGTTCAGAGGGGTGATGTGGAACAGTGCTAGAAAGTCTCACACAGAAGATGCTCAAAAAGACTATCAGTTCCTCCCTCGTGTGCTGGAGCTGGCCTGGGGCTCCCACAGTGCACCAAGCCCCTATCTTCCCAACTCTGCCCCAGTGGCTTGAAATGACCAAAAATCGAGATTGTTTCTGTTTTATTTAATTTTGGAGAAGTAGTTCTTAGCCATCTACTAACATACCACTGAACTCAGTCCAAATCCTTGCCCCAACTCACTTCCTATACTTCACTCATCTGTCAAAAGAAAGGTTTTCTCCTTGATATTTCAGGTTTTACCCAGAAGTTATAGGAAAGATATTTTCAGGAAAAGATGGCCTTATAGATGTTATGAAATTGTTGTTCATTTTTAGATTTCATTTAATAATGAAGCTTGGTATCTTCAGGAAGGTGATGTCAATGACAAAACTAAGTCTGAGACAAAATTAACAAAGGCTGCTTATTCATAAACTTGCAGCATGTGATTCATAAACCTTCTTTGAGCAGAAAACTTCAACGGCGTTAGAGAGAGATTTATAGAGTAAAAGGAGGAAAAAAACAGTCTCTGATTGGCAAGTGCTCTATTAAGGAGGGCTTTGCAACTGGAGGGGACTTTCTAACTATTTTGTAGGTACATTTGGAGTCCTTAGTTGGCTGGGCAGGGGCAAGCGAGAAGTCTGGGAATATTTCAAAAGATAAAAGATTATGCAATATTAGAGGAGGAGGGCTTTCTGTGGTAGTCAGTGAGAGGCTTTTATGTGGTCACCTCATCATAGCAGTCCTTATGGGAAGTGGCTGTCATGGCAGGAATTTCTTAGAGAAAACAACACTATAATAAATTCAGAGACTATAGAGCTACATGAACTACACTGCTGGGTAAAAATATCTGGCAAGCTCTTTTTGGAATCAAAGCAAAATATTGTGCATTTAGCTAATCAGACAAGACAAAAGCATACTTTAATACAAATGGAATGGTGAAACTATAGAAAATTGACTTCATAATTTGAATTAAATATTGATATCTATTAACATAATTCCCATGAATTTACAAATTCCATTCACTAACCCTGCACAGAAACCCAAAATTATCTTCATTTTATAAATTCTTAAGTAGTCAGTAGTCCTTTAATATCATTGTGTTAAATTTTTAGAATACAGAGTACTTGAACACATTTCCTGAACTGACAGTCCCTGGCTCTGCTTGAGCACCTCCTGTAATAGAAGGCTAACTGCTCTGAGAAGCAGAGTAGTTTTGAGGTTGGAAAATCCTTCTTTGATTGAGTCAAGATCTCCTGTTTCACTTTGTGCTATTTCCTACAAGTTTACCTCCAGAGCAACAAAGCTTCTTCCACACACTCAGCCTCCAGTAGAGGTAGGCAGGCAGCTATTGATTTCCTCCAGGTCTTCTGTGTGATGTGTATTGTCAGCTTTCCCAATTCTTGATTTAAAGCTGGGATTATGAGTCTTCTCACAATCATGCCATCTGGAACAGAATGCTAGTATGTTAACATTTCAGAATGAACTAAGCACCCCCAAAACAGTTAGAAGCATGAACTCTATGATTATTAAAACCATTCATATTGTTAAGACAACAGAAATGCCACTCTAAGTTAATATATATTTTCAATACTTTCACAGTAAAACAACAGCACACCCCAATCAATGTCAGAGCCTGCCTCTGCCACAGATTTTTTTCCCTTTACTTCATTCCCTAATGATGTAATTTAAAATTATATATCCAGAATCTCATGATTTTAGCCTTCTAATTTCTTGAGTGATGCCTACAAGAGCATCTGACACTGAATTTTTTCTTACAATTTCCCTAGATTTTAGAAAATCTGATTTTCCAAAGTCATAAATCTGATGTTCACTAGGACCAATGTTCTCTGTTCTCACGATACCATGATTTCTAATTGAAGCTCCTTTCCTCTATCAAGAATACATCACAGTATGTTGATTCCTCAACAAAATTAAAAATAAAAATTACCATATGACTCAGCCATTCCACTTCCGAGTATGTACCAAAATAATAGGAAGCAGAAACTCAAACTGATATTTGCATACCCATGTTCATAGCAGCCTTATTCACAGCAGCCAAAAATGGAATCTCCTCAACGTGTCTGTCAACAGATGTATGGATAAACAAGATGTGGTATACACATATAATGGAATATCATTCAGCTCTAAAAGGAAAGGAAATTCTAACACATGTCACAGCCTGGATGAAGCTTGAGGACATTATGTTTAGTGAAATAAGACAGTCACAGAAGAACAAATAATGTATGATTCCACTCATACAAGGTACCTAGAGTAGTGGGTCAGGGTAGGAGGGAATGGAGTGTTATCATTTAATGGGTATGGTGGTGATGGTTGCACAATAATGTGAATGTACTTAATGGCACTGAACTGTGTACCTAAACACGGTTAAAATGTTCAAGTTTATGTTATGTATATGTCACCATAATAAAAATAAATGTATCAGAAACACTGCTTTTTTAAAATTATTGTTATGTTAATCACCATACATTACATCATTAGTTTTTGATATAGGGTTCCATGATTCATTGTTTGTGCATAACACCCAGTGCTCCAAGCAGAATGTGCCCTCTTTAATACCCATCACCAGGCTAACCCATCTCCCCACCCTCCTCCCCTCTAGAACCCTCAGTTTGTTTTTCAGAGTCCATCGTCTCTCATGGTTCGTCTCCCCCTCCAACTTACTCCTCTTCATTCTTCCCCTCCTGCTATCTTCTTTTTCTTTTTTCTTAACATACGCTGCATTATTTGTTTCAGAAGTACAGATCTGTGATTCAACAGTCTTGCACAATTAACAGTGCTCACCATAGCACATACCCTCCCCAATGTCTATCACCCAGCCACCCCATCCCTCCCACCCCTCACCACTCCAGCAACACTCAGTTTGTTTCCTGAGATTAAGAATTCCTCATATCAGTGAGGTCATATGATACATGTCTTTCTCTGATTGACTTATTTCACTCAGCATAACACCCTCCAGTTCCATCCACATCGTTGCAAATGGCAAGATCTCATTCTTTTTTATGGCTACATAATATTCCATTGTGTATATATACCACATCTTCTTTATTCATTCATCTGTCGATGGACATCTTGGCTCTTTCCACAATTTGGCTATTGTGGACATTGCTGCTATAAACATGGGGGTGCATGTACCCCTTCGGATCCCTACATTTGTATCTTTGGGGTAAATACCCAGTAGTGCAATTGCTGGATCGTATGGTAGCTCTATTTTCAACTCAGAAACACTGCTTTTAACAGAAGGGGACTTCTTGCAAATTATCTGAACACTTAGGTTCCCAAGAGCTGCTCCTTCCTGATGCTTTCCTCTGCCTTAGCAAAGCAGTCCATATCCTCAGCTTCTCCAATGGCATCTTTGTCACCCTCTTTCTTTATTATTCTGCTAATGAATTTCATGATAGCTTCATGATGGTATTAATCTCCTTTTGGGTAAATGATTAAAATGCTTGCGGAGCAGGTTTAAAAATCAAAACAGGGGCACCTGGGTGGCCCAGTCGCTTAAGTGCCCAACTCTTGATCTCAAGGTCTTGAGGCTGAGCCTGTGTTGGACTCTATGCTGGGCATGGAACCTGCAAGATTCTTTCTCTGGGGGCGCCTGGATGGCTCCGTCGGTTAAATGTCTGCCTTTAGCTCAAGTCATGATCTCAGGGTCCTGTGATCCAGCCCCACATTGTCTCCCTGCTCAGTGGGGAGTCTGCTTCTCCCTCTCCCTCTGCTCTCTGCTTGTGCTCTCTCTCTCTAACACTCTTTCTCTTTACCTCAAATAAATAAATCAATAAAATCTTTAAAAAAAGATTCTCTCTCTGCCTCCCCTCTGCCCCCACCACCCGCTCATGCTTTCTCCCTCTCTCTCTCAAAAAAAAAAATCAAATCAGAAATGTTACCTGCTTACTTTTTAGTGACATGTTAATTTTGGAGAAAAGTACTACTACTTTTGTTGTGTCAGACTTTTGTTCACCTTGATGTAGTTTTTTTTTTATTTTTTCCTTCAATATTTCAGTTTGGTAATTTATTTAAAGAATATAATCCAGAGATTAAAAAAAAAAAAAACCTCCAGAACTGAAGCTGTAACTAGCTCAATTCTAACATTTTAGACAGAGAAATATTAATTCAATATACAACTTTGTGTGTTTGCTTAAAAGAAAAAGAGTGCTTTTAATTTGAGGTACAGTTTGTCATATACTTAACTGTTAGATACTTATCATATGAGGAATGCAGTGTAAAGAATACTAAATACAAATCAAGCTCTATTTCTCCCCCAAGATTTATAATTGTGAGTATTTTCATTTGTAATGTATATTAAATATAATACCTCCCAATAAAAGACTAAATGTAAATTGCTTCTCAATTTGCTACTTTTACATAAAGGTTTAACTCAGCAAGTGAAAATAATCCCTTTCTCTCCAAATAGCAAATGATGCAATTAAATAAAATTAACAAGCCAGCATGCAAATTGTAAAATTAAATATGTATCTTGATAATATTTTTAATAATGTTTAGTGTAATATATTCATTTTGTAATGTACTTACTTTGTTTATTGTTTTCTGTTTCTTATAAATATTTCATTGCTTTGTTAGTTAATTACAGTTTGCTTAGTGATTCCTAAATACATGCATTAATTAATTCTCTGTGAGCAGAAACATTGTCTCTATTATTAAAGATTGCTGAGGCATTCTCTACTGTATGATAGTGTCTACTTCAAAAAACATCTGTATAAAAAATAAAAATAGTTACCTCTATATTTACTGACCCATATGTGACCTAGTATGAGTACGGCATTCCTCATCAAGTTCTGTGTCTACTAGTTGGTGTCCTTGAAAGTCAGCATTGCTTAGTTGAAGGGATTGGCAAATTTTTTTTTGTAAAAGGAAATATAGTAACTATTTTTGGCTTTGTTGGCTAGATCACTTTTGTCACAACTAATTATTTCTGCCATTGTTGCATGGAAGCAGCCAGAAACAATATGTAAGTCAATTGATGCAGTTGTGCTCCAGTGAAATTTTATTTATGGACATTGAAATATAAATTTCATATAATTTTCATGTATCATGAAATATTCTTATTCTTTTGATTTTTTTCAACTATAAAAAAAAACCCCGTCAATAAACAGTAAATTCAATGATGGTGTTTAGAGCAATGATAACAGTGATAAGAGATTTTTGTAGGATAGGATCATGTCCTCATTAATCATCTAGGGTCCTCTTTATGTTTATAAGCCATGTTCTTGCAGGAGTTTAGAACACAAAAGGCATGAACATTCCTATGATAGTCATTGGTCCTTATTCATGTCCACATTAATATTCATGCCCATAAGACATTTTGTGCTCAAAAAAATAGGTGTCTTACCTTCTTTGGTATTCCTGTTTCCTATTTGAGAGAGATGGAACACCCGTCTCACAAATTTTATACATATATATTTTTTCAATATTAACGCATGTGTGCATGTGTTTGCATATATATTATTATATATATTTGAAATTTTTATTCTTGCATTTGTAAAGCAGGTATTTTATATATATTTGTGGAGTGTAGATATAGGTTATATAGATGTCTTTCTATCTCTATATATCGAGAGAGAGGCTGGCATATGAACACCTAATGATGGATACTTAAGGGTGCCAGTGGTAGTGTGACTAATGGTTATTAATATTTTGTTCAGAGCCATCTCCTCTCCTCCATCTCCTACCATGACTACTGATACAAGAATATGGTCTCTCCATTGTCTGTATAGTAGGTAAGGAGCCCTGAAGAGACTGTCCCAACTTGGAAATCATCCTGCAAAATCATTATACTGGAGACTACAAAGATTGTCCAGCCAGTTTTATCTGGGAGGGGTTTCAGAGCCACCTGTGAAACATTCTTCTTAACTGAGAGAAGAGTTCAAAAATACATATTTCTTGCATGGTCCTCGTTTGATAATAGGGTGTGATAGGGCAGGTGGGGAATGAAGAGTGGTAGATCATAATTAATTCAGTATAGATCTATGACTCAATTGTCTTCTGGCTTACCTCCTTACACGTTTTTGAACCCAAAATTCTTGGGACAGAACAGAAATTTATCTTACATTTCTATAAGAATAGGGTACCCAGGTAGTTCAGTTAGTTAAGCGTCCAACTCTTGATTTTGGCTCAGGTCATGATCTCAGGGTCATGGGATCGAGCCCCATATCTGGCTCTGCACTTAGCAGGGAATCTGCTTGAGATTCTCTCTCAATCTCTCTTTCTCTCAATAAATGAGTAAAATCTAAAAAAAAAAAAAGATTAAAAAGAGAACATGATTTAGAGAACGACTTCATAGTCTATTTGCCAAAATGCAGTACAAGTGACAGTGAATTTTATTTTTTATCATATTAAATAACAGAAACTATGGAGAAGCTAAGGTGAACTAAAAAGCAAGACAAATAGGAGTTACATTTGTAGACATCATGTTACAGGGGGCATCAGGAGTATCTTGACAACTTCAGAATTTTTGGTCTCCACTAGAAATGTTATCACCTGCAGGGACTCATAATATGTTGTTAAAGGAGTCTAGAAGAAAATGGCATCACTGTGCCTACCAAACTGCCTCATAAAGAAAGTCTCCTGAGGACTCCCAGAACTATTTAAACAATTTCAGAAATGTATAATTCTCTCAGTTGTAAGTAAGGCAATTTTATTAGAAGCTAATTTTTGACACTAATAAGTAAGTAAACATGAGTTCTAGACATATGGAATTGTGGATGTTTAAGCCAATATATTACAGAAGATAAAACTAAAATCCAGGGAATAATGCGATTTTCTCAACGTTGCAAAAATAGTTAGATTCAAAGCTGGGCTAAAAAAAAGTGAATTTTTATTCAGTCTTCTTCCCATTTGTGATATATTAATTATTAAGACATTATCTTGGGCGCCTGGGTGGCTCAGTTGGTTAAGCGACTGTCTTCGGCTCAGGTCATGATCCTGGAGTCCCGGGATTGAGTCCCACATCAGGCTCCCTGCTCAGCAGGGAGTCTGCTTCTCCCTCTGACCCTCTTCCCTCTAGTGCTCTCTGTCTCTCATTCTTTCTCTCTCAAATAAATAAATAAAATCTATAAAAAAAAGACATTCTCTTTTCCTTCATATATTCTAATTTAATTTTAATACTGATACATCTTCTTACTTCTTCTGTTTTAGTGAGGAGTGGGCTTTCTCTTTCTCTCTTCCTCTCTTTCTGCATGTGTATGTATATACAATATAGTCTCTGTGTATATATAGTATGTATAATATATATATTATAAGCACACATTATAAGCATACATCTATAACTGTGGACATCTACATACACAGACCTATATACATATATATCAAAAGAATATAAAATTGAATAACATCAGTCCAATATAAAAAGAGTAAAGAAAATGAGTTCTTTTTTTTTTTCTTTTTCCCTATTAAGGGAAAAAGAAAAATAAAATATTGGGCTACTTAAAGGAGGATTGTGAAAAAGATCATTAATATGGAGACTAATAAGTTTTTTGTCCTTTGCCACTTAAGAAAAACTGAAGGCCATAAACTTAAAATATGTAAGAGAGTATACTCCCCATGACAAATGTCAATATGATATAGAAAACCAAAAAAAAAAAAAAAAAGCTATTTGTTGTTTTGTTTGGTACTGCCTCTGTTGTTTCTAGGGAGAGAAAAAAAATTGTGGGCTGGTAAGTTTGTTCATGCTTATTTTTAAGACTTCATATGACCCAACATAGAATATTATGGCCATATATCTTGTAAAAGGAAATAATGATATTGGTGAATTGGAAAATGCCTTATTGTAATCCAAGGGCATTCATTTTCGTGTAAAGCACCCAAGAGAAGAGGGCAACCCTTAGCTTACCTTGCTGTAACTTCCATGGGCACATAGTTATCCTATGGAATGAGGTATTCCTAAGTAATGTATAAGCCCTTAATCTCTTTGTCCTAAAACAGAGAACCCAAAACAATCATTTAAGCATTATCTTCTTAGACTCAGTTTAGAAGAATGATGTTTTAAAATGTTTCAGTGAATTCATTTTAAGAATAGACAGTAAGTGTTTAAGGATAAACAGTACCATAATACAATGATACTGTTATAAAGACAGTTTGTGGAAATAGAGTGATCAGTACCAAAGATCCTTTGAATCATTTTCCATGCAGTGAAACTTATCAAATCATCCTTATTTTAAACTTTTACATTGTGAAAATAAAAATTTCAAGTAAAAATCTAAAGAAATTCTCAGTGTTGCTAAACCAAAGAGGGAGCTTAAATCCATAATCTTTGTCCTTCAGTGGGCACAATTCAATGCAAACTGTGGGATTATATTCTTCTAAGAAAAATAAGAGAAAAATGTAATCTTCAAAAAATAGCAATTATTTTCTCCAAAAATGTTTTAGCTGATAATAGCCAAAATATCCAGGATACAATTGAAAATCATCCATAACACCAAGAACCAAGAAAATCACAACTTTAATGAAAAATAAAATCAACTAACACCAAGATTGAAACAAATCAGATTTTGGAATTATCTGACAAGAAACTGAAAACAGTCATCATAAAAGTTGTTTCAACAACTATTTATTTACAAATTGTGTGTAAACAAAAAAAGAAAATATAAAAAATCCATAAAGAAATAAAAGTTATAAAAAAGAAGCCAATGAAAATTATAGAACTGAAAAAGGGTGAAAATAAAAACTCACTGGATGCAGTCAATATTAGATTGGATATAAAAGAAGATAGACACAGTGAGCTTGCAGAAAGAACAACAGACTTCACACAGATCAAGGGAAAATACAATAATATATAAAAACATAATCAATATTTATATTGTCTGGATACCAGAGGAGAACAGAATGAGCATGGGCTGACAGATTATTGAGGAAATAATAGCTGAGAATTTCTCAAATTTGTCAATACACATATTTCTAGATCCAAGATGCTAAATGAGACCCAAACAGAATGAGCTACAAAAATCCCTGCCAGGACACATCATAATTAAACTCTTGAAGAGTAAAAATAAAGGAAAACGTTTGAAAACATTTGAAGAGAAATAGCACATTATTAATAAAAGAACACCAATTCAAATGACAGAGGATTTCTCATTTAAACCAGGAGGCCGGAAGGAATTGACACACATTTTTCAAATGTTGAAAGAAAAGTGCTGTCACCCATGAATTCTATATCCACTGAAAACATACTTAAGAAATGATGGGGAAATTGATGCAGTCTCAGACAAAGGAAAACTTTTAAAAGGCAGAATAAAAAGTCTCTGGCTAAAAGAAATTCTTCAAGGGCGCCTGGGTGGCTCAGTTGTTAAGCATCTGCCTTTGGCTCAGGTCATGATCTCAGGGTCCTGGGATCGAGCCCCGCATCAGGCTCCCCGCTCCGCGGGAAGCCTGCTTCTATCCTCTCCCACTCCCTCTGCTTGTGTTCCCTCTCTCGCTGTGTCTCTTTGTGTCAAATAAATAAATAAAATCTTTTTAAAAAAAGAAATTCTTCAAACTTAAAAAAAGAGAAGTAAAACAAACCGAAAAAATAAGGAAAGAAGAAAAGAAACTACAAAAATAGGAGTAAATATAATACATTATCCTGTTCCTTAGAACAGATTAGAAGAACGTATTTGCCAATTATATTCCTGACAGATTAGTATTTACAGTATATTAAGATCTTTTAAAACTCAATAGTAAAAAATATTCCAGTGAGAAAGTGGGCAAAGACATTTACTGAGGAAGAGATACCAGGGGCAAATAAGCACGTGAGATATCAGCCATCAGGGAACTGCAAACTAAAACCACAGTGAGTTATCATAGTGATGATTAACATACCTACTACCAACATGGCTGAAAAGAAAAAGGAATTGATGACACCAAATGATAAGAATTCTTAAAATCTAGATCATTCATACATTCCTGGTGGGAACATAAAATGGTAAAGATAGTCTGGAAAATTGGATAGCAGTTTGTCCTAAAACAGTACCTGTAATCACCATATGATCCAGAAATTACAACTAGGGCATTTATCCTAGAGAAATAAAAACTCAGGTTCGTAAGAATGCTTGAATGCTCATGACAGTTTTATCCATACTAGCCCCATATTGGAAATTACTTGGGAGTCCTTCAGTGGGTGAATAGTGTGGTACATCCACATAATGGAATATTACTTAGCAATAAGAAGGAAAAAAATGAACATGCATATCGATTTAGATGAATCTCCAGGGAACTAAGCTGTTTCTTATTTTTTTAAAAAAAGCCAATTCTGAAAGGTTACATATTATATGAACCTATTCTTATAAAATTTGAATATTGGGTTTTATATGATTGTACCATTGGGGAAGCTGATTAAAGGTTTTATAAGATCTCTCTGTATCATTTATTATAGCTGCGTGGAAATCTATAATTATCTCACTAAAAATTTTAGTTTAAAAAAGTATATGTTACAGAAAAGAATACTGCTGTGCTTACATGGCATGAGATTTGGAACTAATATCGACTCCACATATTGTGGAACAAAGGGGAAAAACTAAGAAAAAAATGTGTGTGGCCACTGTTAATAAAAGATTAGCAAGACCCTACTGAAATGTTCATACCTCATCACCCAAATGAATGACAATAATGATTGTTTACCATGGGTAGGGCATTGTCCTGTTATTTTTCTTTACAACGACAAATTGGGATAGGCTCTACTATCACCTTCATTTTACAAATAAGGAAAATGAAACAGAAATAGATTAAGGAGCTTCCCAAGATCGAAAGACTGTAAAGCTTTTGTGTTAAAAGTAAGATGAATCAAAACATAATAATTCCCTACAAATGAACAGATCTAACAAATATCATTTCAAGTAATGCCTTTTCAGTATGCAATTTTGATTCGAGAAATAATCTTGATTTAATATGGTGCCTGATTTCACAGCTCAACTGTCTCCAGGATGACTTAAACACTAGTTTTAATTTCACTATAGAAATGATTGATTATATCAATTTCGAACACCAGTGGCAATATATGATGATCTCCAGAAATAATTATAAATGAGACAATGTTAAGATATTCAATCCATATAATGTAAATGTAGGCAAGTGAACAACTTGACATGTTCTCTTGAGTTCTCTTTATGCAAAAGCTGGTGGCTTGAAATCATATGTGATTCTCTCTTCCTCTCTCTCTCTCTCAACCTCTTTCTCTCTCTCTTTTCTTTACTGTCCTCTCTCTCTCTGTTACATCCAGTTGTCATTTCTCAACCTGCAAGGGAAATCTTCTTGGACCACAAGGGCATGTCTACCTTTCACTACCTTTTCTTTTCTTTCTTTTTTTTTAAATATCTAATTTATTTATTTGACAGAGAGAGAGAGATAGCGAGAACAAGAATGCAAGCAGGGGGAGTCGGAGAGGGAGAAGCAGGCTTCCTGCTGAGCAGGGAGCCCGATATGGGGCTCGATCCCAGGACCCTGGGATCATGACCTGAGCCGAAGGCAGACGCTTAATGTCCAAGCCACCCAGGTGCCCCCTTTCACTACCTTTTCAACCTTTTTGAATCCTCTTTTACTTTTCCTCTGATTCCTGTACACCAGGAATAGCCACGTGTACACATTCCTGCAGCCAGTGTGAGACTAGTGACCAGAAATCACCCTCCTGAATGCCAGTTAACAAAAAATGCAGCAAGAAGTAAGGGACCGGCACAGGCTTAGGCAGAGGTGGGGGGAGCTGACACTTGAGAAGGGAGAGAACAATTGGTCTCGTCTACCCAAGGCAACCTGTAAGAATCCTTTCATCTACTATTAATGGAATAGGGTAGGGTGCCTGGGTGGCTCAGTGGTTATCCTGCTGCCTTCAGTTCAGGTCATGATCCTGGAGTCCTAGGATCTAGCCCAGCATCAGGCTCCCTGCTGGGCAGGGAGTTGGCTTCTCTCTCTGCCCCTCTCTCCTCTCATGCTCTCTCTCTCTCACTCTCAAATAGACAAATAAAATCTTTAAAAAAATAGACTAGGATATTTTTTAGGATAACTTGCTGTGGGTTTCTTTATCAAATCATAGGTCAGAGAGGGGTTTTATTAGTTAAAGCCTGGCCAGATGAAAGTTTATAAAAGCCAATAGGTGATTTTAAAAGTACTAGAATGATTTATTAAACAAATGGCACTACAACTTATACAACTTGGTAAATAAATAATTTATATTATTTGGGTTGTTAATAGAAAAATGTGGGAGAATTTTTAAATAGATTTTAAAACTCCATATTGATTTATATGTTAATTATTTTACCCTCCTCATTGTTTAATATTTTGAATGTCACCTCTGGGTTTTTTTAATGTTAAAACATTGATATAATTGCTAGGATTCAAATATTAAATAAGAGGAATAATTGCTTATCACCATCAACCATAATTGTCCAAGTATGAATTAAGCTCTTTACATTTTTCAGGCATTTAATGAAGGCCTAAGGGAATCAGACCAAGAATAAACAAGATTCTAGTATGTTCGAGAAAAGAGGTGGAGGATCCTGTGAGGAGGGAAGATCCTTCACTAAGGGCTTTGCGGGAGCAGGTCGTGAGGGATGGCATCATTGTGGACTTAAGAGGGGAAAGAACACAGGACACCAGGAAATGAGGTGCCAAGGAAACTATAATCGAAGATCAAAGCCTCACTAGATTTCTTTTCAATTTTTTTGAATATTTTTATATTTTATTTTATTTTATTTATTTTGTTTTATTATTGAAGTATAATTGAAATACTATGTTATATACTTTGAATATTCTTTCTGCTCATTTGTATGCTCTAAGTATTAGGGCTCTATTCAAAAATATTCTATTTGGGGAAGGAAGAGGGGAGCTAATAATGGTAACTTCAGATTAGTTGAGTTTTGTGCCAGGTTTCTGTTGAGCAAGAAAGCTAATCTTCCTCATGAAAACTGCAGTGTGGTGATGAGACTGATGCTAGACAAAATCTCACAAATGAATAAAAGTGTGCGTAAAAAGATAGATAGATAGATAGATATAGATATGGAATTTGGAATATATAATATAGTATTGTTGACCATAATCACAGTAGATATCTAGAACTTATTCATCTTCTCAAAACAATTTTGTACCCTTTGATCAGCATCTCTCCAATTCTTCCACTTCCAGCTGCTGGGGGAAGGGTGATTAGCACATTCTACTCTCTTTCTACAAGTTTGGCTTTTTAGATTTTGCATATAAGTGATATGATACAAGATTTGTCATTGATTTATTTCATAATCTCCTCAAGCTTCCATCTATTTGTTGTCAAGAGCAGAATTTTCTTTTTGCGGCTGAAGAATTTTCCAGTGTGTGTGTGTGTGTGTGTGTGTCTTCTTTATCCATTCATCCATTGACAGACCCATAGGTGTTTCCATATCTTGGCTATTGTGAATAATACTATAATAAACATGGCAGTGTAGATATCTTTTCAATATTCTGTTTTCATTTCCTTTGGATGTATACCCAGAAGTAGGATCACTGAATCATGTTAGTTCCACTTTAAATTTTTGAGAACCTCCATATTGTTTTCTAGAGTAGCTATATTGTTTATATTTCCATCACCCATGCAAAATGGTTTCCTTTCTCCGCATCCTTGCTAACACTTGTTTTCTCTTGTCTTCTTGATAGTCATTGTAACAGGTGTAAGGTGATTTTTGATTTGCCTTTCCCTGATGATTAATGATGTTGAGTATCCTTTAATGGACCTATTGACCATATTGATGTCTTTTTTGAAAAATAAAGTCTATTTGTTTCTTCTGCCCGTTTTAATTGGGTTAATTCGGTTTTTTAATTGATTTGTGAGTTCTTTATATATTTTGGATATTAACTATGTATCTAATATATGGTTTGAAAATACATTCTCCCATTGTATCAGTTGCCTTTCCATTTTATTGATGCTTCTTTCATGATACAGGAGGTTTTTTAGTTTGATGTAGCCTCCTGGAAGATTTTTGCTTTTGTTGCTTGTATTTTTGGTGTCATATGCAAAAACTCACTGCCAAAACCAAGGTCAAGGAGATTTTTACCTATATTTTTTTCTAGGAGTTTCATGGTTTCAGGCCTTATGTTTAAGTCAGTAACCCATTTTGAATGATTTTTTTTTTTTGGTGAGTACTAAAAGACAGGGGCCAATTTCCTTTTTCTGCATGTTGTTATCAGGTTCCCCCAACACCAATTATTGAAGAGACTATCCTTTCCACATTGAGCATTCTTGGAACCCTTCTCAAGTATCATATGATCATACATGTGGGGGTTGATGTCTACACTCTGTATTTGCTCCATTGGTCTGTGTGTAATTTTAATACCGGTACCATATTGTTTTAATTACTATAGGTTTGTGGTATGTTTTAAAATCAGGAAGTGTGATAATTCTGGCTTTGTTCTTTTTTCTCACTATTGCTCTGACTCTTCAGAGTTTTTTTTGGCTACATACATATTTTATGATTGTTTTTCCTATTTCTGAAAAATGCCATAATAATTTTGATAGGGGCTGCACTGAATCTTTAATTGCTTAAGTAGTGTGGATATTTTAACAATATTAATTCTTCTGATTCAAGAATGCCAAATATTTTCCATTATTTGTGTCTTCTTCAATGTCTTTCATCAGTGTCTCATAGTTTTCACAGTACAGAGCCTTGATTAAATACATTTTAAAGTGTTTTATTATTTTTTATTCTATTGTGAATGGGATTTTTTTTCAAGTATTTCATTCTTAGTGCTTAGAAATACAGCCTATATCTGTATGCTGATTTTATATCCAACAACTTTACTGAATTCATGGATTAGTTCAAATTTTTTTATGGAATCTTTATAGTTTTATATATGTTAGATTATATCATTCACAAATAATGACAATTTCATCTCTTCCTTTCCAGTTTAGATGACTCTAATGTCTTTATCTTGCTGATTGCTCTGGCTAGGGTTTTCAGTACTATGCTTAATAAGAGTAGTGATTGTGGGCACTCATTCCTAATTTTTAAGGAAAATCTTTTGAACTTTCTTCATTAAAAATGATATTAACTGTGGTTTTGCCATATGTTGCCTTTATTATATTTTGTTTCCTCCATACCCAATTAGCTGAGGGTTTTTATCATGAAAAAATGTTGAATTTTGTCATGTCTTTTCTGTATCTATTGAGATGATCAAATGATTTTTTATCTTCATTCCATATCCTCTTGATCAATTTGTGGGTATTGAACCATCATTGCAACCGTGGAACAAATTCTTCTGGATTATGATGTATGATCCTTTTAATGTATTGTTGAATTCAGTTTGCTAATATTTTGTGTTTGCTAATATTTTCTTTTGTTTGGTGTGTTCTTGTTTTGTTTTGGTATTAGGATAATGCTTTACAGTTTCTTCATTTTCAGAATAGTTTGAGAAGAATTTCTATCAGTTCTTCTTTTTTTAAGATTGTATTTATTTATTAGGGAGAGAGAGAGAGAAGGAGGAAGAGAGAGAGAGAGAATGAGCCAGGGAGAGGGGCAGAGGGAGAAGGACAAGCAGACTCCCCACTTAGCAGGGAGCTCAATGTGGGACTTCATTCCAGGACCCCAGGATCATGACCTGAGCTGAAGACAGACACTTAACTGACTGAGTTATCCAGGTGCACCTGAATCAGTTCTTTTTTTTTTTTAAAGATTTTTTTTTTTTGACAGAGAGAGAGCGAGAGAGGGAACACAAGCAGGGGAAGTGGGAGAGGGAGAAGCAGGCTTCCCTGCTGAGCAAGGAATCCCGCCCCAATGTGGGGTTCGATCCCAGGACCCTGGGATCATGACCTGAGCCAAAGGCAAACGCTAAACACCTGAGCCACCCAGGCGCCCTGAATCAGTTCTTTTTTAAACATTTGGTAGAATTCATCAGTGAAGCCATTTGGTCCTGGAGTTTCCTTTGTTGGAAGGTTATTGGTTTTTGATTCAACCATCTTACTAATAATTGGTTTGTTCAGATTTTCTATTTCTTCAGTCTTCATATGTTGTATGTTTCTAAGAATTAATCCATTTTCATCTAGGTCATCTTTTCATTTCAGCTTTTAAATAACTCTTTTCTGAATTTCTTATGAGGCAAATCTAGTGGTGACAAACTCCCTCAAATTTGTTTGTCTGGAAAGTCTTTATTTCTCCTTCATTTCTGAAGGATAATTTGCCAGATAGAGTGTTGTGGGCTGGCGATTTATTTTTATTCTTTCAGGACTGTGAGTATATCATCTTACTCTCTTCTCACCTGTAAGGTTTCCACTAAGAAATCTACTGATCACCCAATGGAGGTTCCTTAATAAATTACAATATTTATTTATTTATTTATTTATTTATTTATTTATTTGTTTATTTATTTATTTTGGTCCCTGGTTTTAAGATTCTCTGTCTTTGACTTTTAACTGTTTCTTTATAACATGTCCTGGAGAAGATCGTTTTAATTGAAAAAATGGGGTGATGTTTTAACATGGGGTATCCAAGTCTCTTCCCAGGTTTAAGAAGTTCTCAGCTATTATTTCTTTACATAAATTTTCTGCCCTTTCTCCCTCTTTTGTTCTGGAGCTGCAGTGATTCTGTTATTTGTTAATTTGATATTGTCTCATAGACCATGTACGTTTTCTTTTCTTTTTAAATCATTTTTTCTTTGTTCTTTTCTGACTAGATTATTTAAAAATTCCTATCCTCTGACTCATTAATTCTATCTTTTTTTTGGTCTACTCTGAAATTGATAGTTTATTTATTTATTTATTTATTTATTTATTTATTGCATTTTTCATTGCATTCATGGAATTCTTCAGCTCCAGAACTTCTGTTAGACTATTTTTTAAAAAATATTTTTTACCTCGGGTGCCTCGGTGGCTCAGTTGGTTAAGCAGCTGCCTTCAGCTCAGGTCATGATTCCTGGGTCCTGGGTTCAAGTTCCACATCAGGCTTCCTGCTCAGCAGGGAGTCTGCTTCTCCTTCTTCCCTTCACCCTGCTTGTGCTCTCTCTCAAATAAATAAAATCTTTAAAAAATGATTTTTTTGTCTTAAATTTCTCATTTTATTCATGTGCTTTTTTATTTCATTGAAATATGTTTTTCTGTTTTCGTGTGGCTTATTGAGCTTCCTCAAAACAGTTATTTTGAGATCTTGATCAACTACATCACAAAACTGTATCTTTGAGTTCAGTTACTGGAGAATTACTGTTATATTTTGTTGATGACATGTTTCTTTGATTCTATATGTTCTTTGGAGTTTTGTGTCGTTGTTTTTACATTTGAAGTAGCAGTCGTCTCTTCTAATCTTATTAAATTTCTTGAAGTGAGAGATAACTTTTCATTGGTCCATGTCTGGCGCTTTCTCTGACCTATATGGATACACTTACTCCATGCTTTTTGCTCCCTCTTGTAGCATAATTCTTAAGTTTGTATGTCTTCTCTCAATCTTAAAATTTATCAGGCCAGCTGTTGAAGACCTCTCCTTTGTTTTCCTGACGGTGTAGCTATGTACAACTCAATCTTGTGTTTGCTCCTTTTCTATAGACTTTGGCTTGTTTTCTTTTCTTTTCTTTTTTTGCATCTCAAAGCAAACTTTATTTGTTCAATTATTTTTAACAACAGCGTTTTACGACCAATACACTGATTTTTTCAAGAAGGAAAGTTATTTTAAAAATATTTTTATTTTAAAAATAGGTCTGCGTTCAGCTGTAGATTTTTTTCCTCCCAAGCTCTGATCAGATTTATTTTGATTTGGGGAAAAAAAAATACCATTGTGATGGCATGAACAGCAAAATTTAAGTCTTTTTTTAAAACATCTCAGTACAGAATTTTAAAAACTATTAATGGAAAATAGAGTAAGGACATTAAGTAACAACAGTAATTACTACTGGCCAGTTCCTGGTATTCGGCTTCTCCCCTAGTTCTCCTGAGGAAAACTTAAGTTGAATCTTCAGCAGAATGATCTTTAAATATACTTTATAAGCAAAATGAGAGCTTTTGTTTACATAGTTTTTAGATTTTGCTGTTCCTAATTTTATTCTGAAACTCGTTTTACCCCAAACCATAATTACCATATTAACTTTGTAATGCACAGTTTTGTAAGCAATTCAGCAAGCAGTAAGACACCATTGGGCCCTGTCCACCCAGAGCTTAGGAAAAACAGGATCGGTCACACCCATTTAAAAACAAATCTCACACTATTTGCCAATGTGTAGTTTCCATCTAAGTTCGGATAATGAAATATATGGATATATATTTGGCTTGTTTTCTGAGCATATTCCCTGTCTACCTGAGCTCACTTTTGCTGCTGCCCTGGGGACCATGCACAAAGAGCCAGCTACAGAATGGGAGTTGCTATGGGTACTTGGGTATTAGCGATGCCCATGGGCCAGGTTGGAAAATCCTCAAGTGAGGTATTCTCAGCAGCTCATTGACTGACTTCCTTTTGGAGGCCAATCTTCAGGAACCATGTACCTTTAATATCTTCTGATATTCTTATCTACCTCTTTCCCTACCTCTTTTCTCCCACCAGTCATGGGGGCCTCACCTCAATACTCTGAATGCTGCAGGAAAGAAACATTCCTTTAGCAGTGTCCTCACAGCTGGGGAAGGTTGGCAGGAGTCACTCATCACTGTCTTTTTTCCCATGGGAGAAGTTGCTTCTAAGTAGTTCAGCCCTACACTGTGCTGCCTTGGGGGAGAAACAGTGCTGGCATAGTTCATGTTACCCTCTCTAGGGCATCCAAACTTCTTTATTTTTTAATTTAATATTTAATTTAATCTATTTAATTTAATTTAATTTAATTTAATTTTATTTTATTTTATTTTATTTTTTGCTCCAACAGGGTTTTGGAATCTCCCCTCAGTAAACCTGGATTTCAAAAAAGGCTCTCTTGACTGTGAATTCCTGTGCAAGTAGGCCCTACTCTCTAAGTATTCTCTGACTGTGACCAAGAGGGGCTGAAGCTGGTTCACAAGTTCCCACTGGTTTCACAGCCTGTACAGAAGTCTCTCTACCTATTAACTAATGCAAAGTTGGATAAAATTCCTTTTGGGTTTCTTGACATAAGAAATACGGTGTCATATGATGCTCATGACATAAAGCATATGACTCCTACAGAGGCACTTTTGTTCATGGATGGATGCTGAATCTTAGTTGTTACAGTGGGGGACAAAAGGGAGAGAAATCTTATGCTGCCACAAGGCTGACATCATTCTAGGGAGCAATTTTAATGGCAACAAAACAAAATAAAAAATATTCAAAATATTCAATAACTTCCCATTCTGAGAGACTGAATATACATATAGAAAATGGATAGACCATGTATAAAAATAGAACTCTGACCCACAACCTGTAGCATCCAGCTCAAGAAACCAACGCATGATTAGCAATAACTAGCCCAGGGTGCCAGCCTATTATCTATAAGTCAGATTTATGAAAAGTCAGACTATTCTTTCTTATAATGGTACTGGAAGTCAACTAATAGTTCCTATAACAACTGGCTCAAGATGGCCAGAACTTGATTAGTTGGTAACTTCTATAATTTTTGTTTCCACTTCCAACCAGAAATAGTCAAATTTACACCTCTAACCAATCACATAATCACTTAGAATGCCTTGATTTCAGTTACCTCTCCAACCACTACCCCATGACAACAGTGTCAAATCAGGGATACCTGAAGCCTTCTGGTTTTCCATTATAAAGCTTTCCCCACTCCTTTTTCTTCCTTTGAGTCTTTACCAAAACAAAAGTGATGGTGGCTGACCCCTTGCTCTGAATAAATAAACTTTGCTTATTATCATTTAGTTGGCCTTTGTTTATTTTTACAATGTTTTAGATAAATTAACAATATGTATAAATATGCAGAAAAGACATATTTTTTGACATGTATTCTCATCTATCTATAAAAGATAAAAGAAAAGAAAAAAAAACTTAAGGGTTTCCTAGAACAGTCAACAAATTAGCTCTAGGACACCTGGTCAGTTGCAGGACTCAAAGTTGTTTCATTGCTAAACAGGGACAACATTCTGTACTTCCAGGGATGTGAAGGACATGATTGGTATCATTCACTGGAATGGGACTATGTGCACATCTCATTCCATTAGCTTTGCAGTACTAATGCTCTCATTCTATGATCTCCATGTTATTCATGCATTGCCATTTATTCTTTCACATATTTATTAAAATGTCATGTATTAAGTATCCTCATTGGATGTGATGAGAATGTGCCAACAATTCAAATAGTTACATAATGGAAAGAAAATTTAACCCCTTAGATACATAGCTCCAAATCTCTAGGACTAGAAATAATCTTGAATTGAAAGTCAATCGTCTAAAATTTTAGTCCTACCACTAAATTAGCTTTTTGAACTTAAATAATTTCCTCACTCTTTTTATGCAAATCTCTCCCAAACCACCCGAGCTGCAAGCTTTGGGAGGCTATCTCTGTATAAACAAAGGCTTCTTCAAGTTCAGCTTTGACCCGGAGTTCAGAGAACTCTTATATCATGATGCATTTAGTTAAGGTAATAATTTTTGAAAAGTCAGGAACAGTGAAATGCAAGGCAACATGTCCACAATAGCCAAACCGTGGAAAGAGCTGAGATATCCACTGATAGATAAATGGATAAAGAAGATACCACATATATATGTACACACACACAATGAAATCTTACTGGGCTATCAGAAAGGATGAGTACTTACCATTTACATAGACATGGGTGGACTGGACAGTATTATGCTGAGCAAAATAAGTCAATCAGAGAAAGACAAATATTATATGGTTTCATTCATATGTGGAATATAAGAAACAGGGCAGAGGACCTTAGGGAAGGGAAAACTGAATGGGAAGTCATCAGAGAAGGAGAAAAACCATGAGAGACTCTTAACTAAAGGAAACAAACAGGTTTGCTGGAGGGGAGGTTGCGGGGGGTAGGGTAATTGTGTGATGGGCATTAAGTAGGGCATGTGATGTGATGAGCACTGGGTGTTATATGCAACTGAAAAAGAAATTATTGAACACTACGTCTGAAACTAATGATGTACTATAAGTTGGCTAATTGAATTGAAATTTAAAAAAAGACTGAAAGAGATGACAGGCCTTTCTCTATGACAAAATAAGAGGAGAGGGTTACAGATGAATGGTTTAGGTAACTCAGATGAGCTGTCATTGAGGCAAACAAACCCCTAGAGACCACAGTCAAAAGAGTTATAGATTCTACAAGAAAGAAAAGAAACATATGGGTCTGAAATACTTTTTGGAATGAATTAAAAAGAGGGTTATGAGAAATTTACATCCCATTCTTAGAAATAAATTGTTGTTGGTTGCACTCAGAAGCTGAAATGCAACCTTCTAATTGAAGCGCTGGTGTTAAATAACTCACTGGCTTTGAAAGAATAAAATGACCTTTATGGGCCTTAAATGAGTTATGGTTTGATATACTAGAAAGATCAGAGACTTAGAAGTTAGACACCATTTGTTCAGTCCAATACTGGGCATTAAATGTCACCTCATTTAAATTCTCTGCATCTCAGTTTTGTGATCTGCAAAGGAAAGGCAATGTCTTCCAAAGTAGGTGAGGAGTGGTGTGACAATGCAGGTAAACCCCAGGTATAATGTGTTGCACACACAAGGACGCAGGTAAGAGTGGATGTGGTGATTGTCATTTAAATAATGACATAAGACTTAGATGTTCAGTCACTTGCAGGTCTAGATTCTCTGATCCAACATACTTCATGGGGGATATATTTGGTTTATCATCTGGAAAGAGGACAGATGTATACCTTATATAAGATATGATAAATACTCAAAACAACAACAACAAAAAACCATGAACCAACATTAATCTGAGAACTACTAAATGTGAAATATGTGGGGAGAAAAATAAAGTTTTTTGACTAGGAATTTCTATATCTATCTATCTCTACCTATACCATCTATGTTATAGACTATAAATAGTTAGCAGGATCCCAGAGAAAGCTAGCATAAAGTAACTCATAGAAGACTATCATTTTTTTTAGGCCATTCCTCTATTCTTCAGACAAATCTAGAACCTCCAGAAAAGATTCAGGTTTCTATTTTCTTAAAATGGCCAAGAACATATAGATTAATTGCCGGACTTTAAACATGCTCTACTCTTTCAACAATTTTTAATTAACAATTGTTTAGATGTTTAATTTTTATGACTCAGTGTAGGGCTGAACTGTGAAAACCATTTTTGTGGCAGGATTCTTCATAGATAATGGCTCTGTTAGACATCAGAAATAAAGAGGAGACAATTTCAGGAATTCTTTAAAAAAGACCCAGATGCAGTGGCACCTGGGTGGCATAGTCAGTTAAGTGTCCAACTCTTGGTTTTTGCTCACGTTGTGATATCAGGATCATGAGATCAAACTCCGCCTCTAGCCTCCCATCTGGGTGGGCACTCAGTGCAGAGTCTGCTTAAGATTCTCTCTCCCTCTCTCCCTCTCCCTGCCATCCACCCACTGGTGATCTCTCTCTCTCTCAAACGAATAAATAAATCTTTTTTTTAAAAAAAGACACTGATGCATACACTATAAATTGCAATATCTCCTAGTACATACACCATTATTACAAAGAAAATTAATGTATAATTACTTCCACTCTCACATTCAGTCTGCATTTGCAGAACAGGGTGAGACTGGGAATTCAATTTTGGCTCTACCTTTTACTTATGGAAGGGCAATTACTTAAATTCTGTGCCTCTAGAACTTTGTCTATAAAATGGAGAAAGCAACAGTCCATGGAGATGTGTGTTCATGTGTGTGCATGCACATACACGAATACACGTTTTTCAAACAAGCATTTTTCCTATATAATGGAAGTGAAAATGGAGTGGTGAAGTGATTTTCCAATGTTGGAGCTTGTTGGCTCATTCTGTTAATAAATTAATATTACTTCTCTGCTAGGCCTTGTTTGGGGAGTTGAGGTTTGAAGACGCGGGAAATGCAGCCCTGCCTTCAGGGAATACCTGTTTGAGGTTGAATTGCTGGCATGCAGGATATATAAAGATACCTTTTTTTTATCATTCTTTTGTATCCATGCCCTCAGCTTTCTTTTTTTAGTGAACACTGAAGCTCTTTAGAGATGGTTTGCTTTATAGCTGGCCTTGAGTCCTTCTGTCTTTCAGTTGCTTGTCTACCTGTCCACCTAGGTCCAGGACATTCTTCGATGACTTAACTTTGTTATAAAATATCTCTGGTGATGGTGGTAATAGTTTCACTTATGGTGGGCAAAGCAGGCACATTTGTAAGTACTTTACCTCTATTGACCCATTGACTTCTAGTAACAACCTAGTTATTACCATGAATTCCATTTTATGATGAAACACCCAAGATCATACAGCTGATGAATTCTAGAGTTGGGATTCAAACCTCACTAGACTGACCTCAGAGTTCACACTGAACCAGGGTTATCCAATGTGGGATCCTTGAATTATCAGTTCAGAATCATCCAGAAACCTGACAGAAATGTACTCATAAGCCCAATCCAACCTACTGAGCAAGCAACATCACTGGGAGTTAGTGCCCAGAATAGGGATGTTCAATAAGCTGGCCATGTGATCTCCAAGCATGTCAAAACCCAAAAGTCACTGCCCTTAACCAAAACATAGCTCTGCTCATCAATGGCTGAGTCAGTTTTGAATCCAGTTCCCTGTGACTGTGTCCTTGTCACCAAACATGTGCTCTGCAAACAGCATGATCATTTCTAAGCAGGACTGCACAGCTAGGTCTGGACTTTACAACTGACAAGGTAAAATGTTCTAATCTAACAGTGTTTCTCAAACTCAGAAAATGTTGTGATAATTAATTGAGACAATAAGCTTAATCTGGTTAGCTTTCTATCTTATAGATAGTAGAAAAATGTAAGAGAATTACATGTTTACAGTATTGTTACAGATTTGATATGAAGTGATTATTATTTGCAATTAAGCTTTGGAAGAGGGGGAGCATAGCTTGAAAACATCTTCTCCACTATTCTGAAACTCTGTTCTAGGGACTCTTCTTTATAGTTTGTCCCCCTTTGACAATAACTGTTCTAAAAGACTCATTGGCAGTTGCCCTCATGTGATGTTTAAATATATACTGCCTTAGATTTGTTTTTGTGTATGTAGCTTCTTCTACTGGATTGTAATTCTCTTGAGATCTCTTTAAGAATTAGTATAGTACTTTCCAATTGCTTGCAGGAATGGATATGAATAATAAATAAGAAAATAAAGTGAGTAAAATGTGCCTTATAGAAGACATTAAAGTGATGCCTTTTTTTTAAATACTCCTTTATCTGTTTCCATGATGATAGAATGAATGAATTAGGCTAAAGGAAACTGACCATAGGCCATTGAGTGGTAGTAAAGTAGAAAGGTTTATGGGCAACTGTACTTTTTCTTTCTCATAAATGAACAGAGCTTATTAAATATGACAAAGTCATTTTCAAATCCATTTATAAAACTCCTAAGAGGGTGAAGTTGTAGCACATCTATTTTCCTTTCTAAAATGAGGCATGTTTTTTCAACAATGGTCTAATAACTCAACATGTGATGTTAGCAATTTTTATCCTCAGTGTGGTAGAAAACATTACCATCAAGCCCTAAAGAGTCATGAAGTTCCTAGCTGAGTAGAAGATTCTCAGAGAATGCCTCTGACAATAGTTTATGTCTCTTGTTATTATTTAACTGAGGATTATTAAAATGTTTAGAGTTGATTACTTCATATTATTTTAAGACTTAACTACTCCAACTGCAGCTAAGCTATTGAATAAATCTGATAGTATTGAAGAAATGCTCTGTATCATATGAATATTTGATATAAAAGTTGCTAAATATTTGGTTATTTGGAACTAGAATTGCTAGACGTCAAAAGTGGAAGAACTCATAAGGAACAAGCCAGTCTAATTCTCTTATATTTAAGATGAGGCAACCTAGGTAAAAAAGATGTTGGACTAACCCAATATCACAAAGTTAGCTATAGCTAATCAATCATCCATTGTTTTGTTAGGCACCTATTGTGTGCCACAAAGGTAGGCTACAGGCAGGACTTAGATGCACTTTCTTAAAAAGAGTTCAGAGTAGAGCTATGATTTAGAGATACCAATTTCTGAATCACAAGCTTATTGATAGGAATTAAAGTAATAATACTGTTATGTCGCTGTTGTTGAAAACTTCAACTTGTGAACTTGAACCACATGCAACATTAAAACCACAAATATAATTTTCATGAAAATGAAGACTGCTTTACTTAAAGAAATCTATTGTGTTCTTTTTTATTTTTAAGATTTTATTTATTTATTTGAGAGAGAGCACGAGTGGGGGGGCGGGGGAGGGAGAGGGAGAAACAGGCTCCCTGCTGAGCAGGGAACCCAATGCAGGACTAGATCACAGGACTCTGGGATCATGACCTGAGCTGAAGGCAGACACTTAATGGACTGAGCCACCCAGGCGCCCCCATTGTGTTCTTAAATATATAAAGGCTATCTTAGAAAGTAGACCTGGTCTTTCCGAAGCTATAACAAAAAGGTTACAGAGGTTGCTTAGGAACATGGGAAGGCAGAAGGCCATTCACATGTCATGGATGAGTGGGTGAGATGTGGAGGTAGAGTGATTAATGGCATGGTGTCTGGCTCACTGCCTCACTGACAGAGTTGGAGAAACCACCCCATTTCCACTTTGACTAAGAGTTTGTAAGTCTTGCACTGCTGCTGTTCCATCAGAGCCAGCAATAGATACGCTAGCATCATTTGATTTGATTTGATTTGATTTACAGGGAAGTGTGAGTATAAAATGAGAAAAATAAATAAATCAAGGACAATGCCTAAAAGCACATCAACATTTAAGGGGTGGAAAGTAAGAAACCTCCAAGAAATATGTTTTCTGTGGTGCCTGGGTGGCTCGATTGGTTAAGTGTCTGCCTTCTGCTCAGGTAATGATCTGAGGGTCCTGGGATCGAGCCAATGTTGGGCTTTCTGCTCAGTGGAGTCTGCTTCTCCCTCTCCTTCTGCTCCCCACCCCCACTCGTGCTCTCTCTCTCTCTCTCTTTCTCAAATAAATGAATAAAGTCTTTAAAAAAAAAAGAAAGAAATATGTTTTCTGATTATCAGTCCTCCTCTGCCACTATCATATCATGTTAACTAAAGTATTTAAGGAATTATAATTACACTTATTATGCATTTTGTATTTGTATATACTGGTTTTATTTATGTAAGTTAACCTGAACCATATATTTGATGAGCCTTTCATTTGTAGTAAAATTCTTCAGATTCTCAATAAATGCTGGTCAATTAACTTTATTTTTTTCTCTGTAACATGAAGTTAAATACCAAGTTTTTGTAAGGTCAAGTTAGCTACAAGGGTAGAATTTTATTTACTTGAAGGAATTGTAGCCTGCTAGAATGCCATAATGATTTTCAGAAGTCACTTTATTTGACTCCTTTAATTGACATATTGTCAACAAAATACACATCTTTATAATTTACCCAACTATAGATTCCTTAAAGATGTTCAGAGGTGATGTGCAATTGTCCCAATTAACTAGTAAAGTTTGATGCTGATTATTTTGGTTCTCTGAGGGAACTTAGTCTGCATTGTTCAACCCATGAACCTGAAGATCTAACTACAATTTCATATTTCCTTCAAGGATGGATTCAGGCTTTCATGGCTGGAGAATGCTGTGAAAAGTCACCTAATATACAAAGGTCACTAGCTTCTAAGATGAACTATGAAAGTCAACTTGTAATTCTGACTTCTGGAGACTCAAGATGGGCCAAATGGTCATTAAGCAGAAAATTAGAAAGTGGGATCTTTTTAAGTCAATTTTTCTTTATTCTATTACTTGGACAGTTCATTTTCAGAAGGGGAGAAAGACACAAAATGTTTAGATGAGGGAATCTGCTTTTAAACTGATCTTATCTCTAACACAGAGTATGACCTAGCAGCATTCAAACTCTATGCCTCTATCTAAGCTCTCCATATATTGATTTACTTACTTGTACAATGAGAATGAAGAGTAGTGTCTACTATTAAGAACTTCTGCAAAGACTAGATTCCACAGTAACACTGTTTATTACAGAGCTGGGCACATCATAAGAATACAGCAAATGGTCATACTTCTTTTGCAGTTGTTTTATTTTTTCTATTTTTTACTGTCTTTATCAGGCAAATTTGCAATTAGCCATGACTATGGTTAACAATGGTTAGAGGAGTAAGGGATAGGTGAAGTTTTTGGACCTATTATTATTAGAACTACAAAAATAAAGTATTCAATCTAAGCAGTGATGGATTTGAGCTTGCTAGCCTTTTGTTTTGTTTTGTTTTTTTAGACTTTGCAAAAATGTCAGGGAACCACAGTGGTACAGAGCACAACTTTTGGGCCAGACACACATGCGCTTGTCCCAGCCTTACCATCTACTTGTGTAAGATAGTGTTTTCCAAAAATTGGGGAAATGTAAATGGACAGGTGTATTATGTCAATATTACCATCAGGGTTGTATTTTGAAGATGATCTCATTGGAAGAAACTGGGTAAAGAACACATGGGTTCCTACTGTATTATTTCTTAGAAATACATGAGAATCTGAAATCATCTCAATAAGATTTAACTTAAAAATGTCTAAAACACTCTGGTCTCGTATATTCTTCCAGAACCTTACCATTTCCCACCAAGAGCAAGTCTATCTCCTCTCCCCTTAAACCAGAGTGGGACTTCGTAACTGCTTTGCTGGATAAAACATGGCAGAAGAAACACTGTGTGACAGGGATTAGTTCATAAGGGGCCGTACAGATTCTACCTTACTCTCCCTCAGTATTCTTGCCCTTGAAACCAGTCACTATGATGTGAGAAATGTCTAACAGCCCACGTGAAGACGAACAGAGGCCTCTAACCAATAGCTAGCATTGACTGCCAGACATATGAGTGAGCCCTCAGATGGTTTCAGCTGAGGATCCAGACACTGTGGGACAGAAAAGACCACCCCACTATGCCTTGTGCATATCTTGGCCCATAGAACGTGAATCTGTGAGCATAATAAAGGTTTTATTATGCTTTGGGGTAAAATGTTACATAGCCATAGTAGCTCTAATGACTAGACAATCTAAATTTACTTGGTAAATTTATTGACTTCATACCTCAGTATTCTTATGGGAAACAACATAGGAACAATGTTAAGTTCATATTGCTATCATGAGGATGAATAAGATGATATACATAAAGTTTGGTGGTTGACACATAGAAATCCTAAAGAGAGGTAGTACTCTGTATGATGGTATTAGGTATAAAATGTCCATCCCTTACTGAACACACCTGCAGGCATTGTTTGTAAGTATTCATAAGTGATTTGAAAGTATTGATTTGTTTCATTTGCACAACACTATGAGATAGGTAATCAGATTAGTACGTCCATTTAATTTAGGTAGCTGAAATTTGGAGAGTTGGGGTCCCATAAGCTAGAAATTTCTGCCCATCTCTTTAAAATGGATATTTTATCCTTTCCTGACTATATCTGGCTAAGTTCTGTCTTCATACCCTCAAGAGTATCACATGAAACAGTCTTTGATGAGTTCCATTTTGAAAGACTAATCAGTCCAGGTTTTCTGGAGTGTTTTAGTCCTAAATTTATCTTTGCAAGAGTTTGATAAAATGGAAACTATAGAAATTTGGCTATACAGAATTTTGGTGTACAGATGAGCTTCTCAAGCAGCCATGCATAAATACCCAGGGGCTGTATGAACAATGCATCATCAATTACATTAAGCAGAAATCTTTGTGGTCCCAATATGTGCCACCTCCTCTGCCAACCAGGTATTGGGGAAGAAGCAGAGCAATGTGGGCAAGAAATGTCTTTGAGCTCAGGTGTTTCAGTGTGAAGCACAGTTCTGCCACTCTCGAGATGTGTCACCCATTTGTTTCTTCATCTGTGTCAAAGATTCAGTTCTCACCTGAGTGAAGTTTTAGTATGTAATGTATGGCATGTTTTAGTGCAATGCCTGGATATGCAGTTGGCACTAACAAAGTCAGCTATTATTACTACAACTGTAAATTTAATTAAGACCTAGTAACATCCCTCAATGAGTTCACAATCAAGCAAGAAAGTCAAGCTTTATCCAGTATCACAAACATGGAGATACACCATCCTATCCCAATTTAAGGAAGGACTGTTGCCGGGCTGTATTCATTGTGATTGACAGGCCAGCTCCCACTGTTACATGCTTCAGGGTAAGTTCTTCAGCCATAGTCACACCCTTCCTAGGGCAGTAGCATCCAGTGACAGATCAAAGAGGTGTTCCAAGGTCCTGCCATTAGGAAAAATGCAAGGTAACTCTGATGGAGCAAGGCTTGCTCCAGAGTTCCCTACTCTCTACAGAGTTGGCATCATAATTTGACTTACTTTTCTCAATTCTGCTTTCACCTTATTTCTTTCATGGGGGTTTATTCCTAATAACCATCTTGCACCCTGACATCCCAGCATATGTTTCTAGAGAACCCATCTTGCAACACACAACCTGCCGTCTACTGAGGAAATGTACTCCAAGTAAAAGTAGAGGGGAATTGATTTGTTGAATCTCTACTATGTCATTGATCATATGTTTCACAAAACATTACAATCAGTGCCTACATCTCTCTCATGAAATAGCATTTTTTTCTCTCTCAATTTATGTGAGGCTTAGAAGTTATAGAATTTTTATATCTTGAATTACAAAGCTGGTTAGCTGTAGGGGCAAAGGCAAACTCAAAGTAGCTAGTACTAAAGTTTGTGCTCACTGCTTTGTGGTTATGCAGCTTTGTTTTAAAATTATAATAAATCCATTCACGGGATGCCTGGGTGGCTCAGTCAGTTAAGCACCTGCTTTCAGCTCAGGTCATAAGCCCAGGGTCCTGGGATTGAGTGCTGCATCGGGCTCCTTGCTCAAGAAGGAGCCTGCTTCTCCCTCTGTCTGCTGCTCCCCCTGCTTGCACGCTCTCTCTCTGGCAAATAAATAAATAAAATCTTTAAAAAAATAAAAAAATAAAATTATAATAAATTCATTCAATTAGCACCTGCTCACTCATCATTTCTGTAGTTATGTTGGTACATTGGTTTCTTTTTTGTTCAGTCTCACTTAATTTCACCTCTAATTTCACCTCTCTTAGTCTCAGACCCTTCTCTCGCTCAGATATGCTCTGATTTTATATTTCCAAACACCTACAAGGAATCTGCCCATAGAAGCCTGGTCAATAGAGAAGCCAAATAATGGGATTTTGAACACAGAATTCAATGTTTCCCTCTTTACTTTAATGACTTCTTGCATGTTCCTGGAGTCCATTCATAGCACTGCCAGTCACAAAGTCTTGAAGAGCCCTTCTCTTGGAACACAATGTGTCTGTGCTGTTAAACTGCAGTCCCACAAATATCCTAATACTGTCTTCAATGTATTCCCATGATCCTTAGTCATTCAGTTTCTCACCATGTCTTACCTAGGCTCATGTGATCACCTTTTGCTCATCCCTTTCTGATCCATATCATACATTTTTTTTTTAATCAGAATATGTGTTTTGAAGCCCAGCTTCTGCCTTATTGTCAAGTGTTTTCATGATCTCAGTATTTGATCCCAGGCAGAGTTTAGATTCCTCAGATTCCCCTAGGATTAACTCATGCAGGATAAAGATCAAGTAACAGGTAGCAAATCTGCAACTTTCAGGTCAATCCTGGCTAAAGGTTATCTCAAACATGCTTTGTAAACATGGAAACCTTTAATAAATCAAAGATTTCATATAAAAATTAAGATTTCTGAGAGGGCACATTCTGCATGGAGCACTGGGTGTTATGAACAAACAATGAATCATGGAACACTACACCAAAACAAATGATGCAATATATGGTGATTAACATAACAATAAAAAATTAAAAAAAATTAAGATTTCTGGCTTCATTTCTGAAGTGCTGAAAAATGGAGTAATGTCTGACCCATATTTCCCATGGCTTGATTCAGCTGGAGGTGAGAGGCCTTTCCATTCATAGAGGTTCTTACTCTCCAGTTCAAATGTCTGGTCAGCCACATGGAACATGCATATATGTTTACACAGTCCAACTTCTCCCTTTCCCTTACCTCCTTGCCCTGGATAATAGGAGGTTATGACCACTTGTTTAAATGTATTATCTGATATATGAGTGCTGTCACCATCTGGCCCAAACCTGCTCTTCATTAAGTTATTTTTTTAAGTGATAAAATATAGTGTACATACATGCTAAAGAGGACACGCAAAGATACACAAGACATGCATGTGTGTTATAAAGGACAAAATGACAAGTTAACATTCATGTACTTACCACCTTCAAGAACAAGAACTTTACATAAATTTCTGAGGTCTCTTGTGTACCTGTAACTTTCTGATCTCCCTGCTTGCTCTCTAACACCATCTTAGACTGTGTGTCAATTATCCCCCATGCTGCTATTTAGCCATATCTGATTTGAATGGAATCATATTATATATATATGTATAAAGATATATATATTATTCTGTAATTTGATTTTTTTTCTTTCACTCAACATTATGTTACTGTGATTTACCTAATTGGCATGTATAGTTTAGTCAATTCTTTCTGACTGATGCATGGTACTATATACAAATCGTAAATTATTTCTTTATTCTACTTTTAATGGTACTTTGGACACCCTTTTAGAAAAAGCATGAACCATGAAAATACTGCTATGGACATGTCTAAACATGTCTTTCTATGTATGAAATCAAGACTTTCTCTAAGGATACAAAGTAGTGAAATGTGCGTATATAGGGCATTACACTATGGGGTACATGTATATTCATTTAACAAGGGTCATACCAAACTATTTGTAAGATCAAGCTTGATTTTAATCTATGAAAGTCCTTTGTGCTTGGACTGTGCAAATTTTCTGCCAAAAAGCCTAGTGTCTGTTGGTAAAGAGATTCATCCTCTGGCCACTTCAACTTCCCATGCCTAAGTTTGGGAGTCTCAGAGTTATTTTCTGTTACTGATTATTATTCCAAGGATAAGTGTCTTCATAATTTGTGTCTTGAAAATCTAGCCCCAGGACAAAATAATTCCCTGTTACTTGCTTATCCAGGTCAACTCCTTATAACACTCCCCCAGCCTCTCTGACCTTGGCTTAGGCCATTCCCTTCTGGTCCTTGTACCTCTGCCCTGAATTTTAGAAACCTACTATCCAGTACTGGTTCCAGTAAATCCCAACTGCCATATGCCTAGAGGATCATCCTCATTTGTTTGTGTTTTGGATGGTCCCTGGAGAACTATCCGAACTTACATGAGTCCTGCTATTTCTTAAGAATTTGTTGTATCTGAGTTGGGTTGTTGTGGCCCAAGAACTATTCCTGAGTCTCTAATCACTCTTTCATCATAATTATGTGCTATTTAAGCCTTTTACATTTATGTCCATGAGTAATCTTGTATTATAATTTTATATTTCTCATGCTATCTTTTGCTGATTTGGGTATCAAAGTTACACTAGCTTGCAAAATGAGTTGGGAATTTTTTTTTTGAAGAATATGTAAGATTGAAATCATCTCTTTCTTGACTATTTAACAAAGATTATCTACCCATGACTATATACTACTGATCATATCTTTAATGTTCATATGATCTCTTAGTTTTAAGATTTCAAATGTATTAGTATAAACATCCATATGTTAAATGAATATGTAGTTAGCATCTTCTTTGTATTTGACATATTTCTAAGTTCTTGGGCTATATCAGCGATCCCAATCATCTAAGATTCTGTTATCGATGACACACACATCCCAAGGTCACTAGTACATTAACCATTCCCCCAATTTACCTCCAGTAAATAAGAAGACATACATACAATTCCTGGTCTAAATGTTGCTTTTTGGTTTTATATGTCCCATTTCTTATTAAGAGCAAAGTCTTGCAACCCTTTGGTTCTTGTGGATCTCATAGCTGCTGAACCTTTGTCCAACCATTTGACTATCTGTCATTTATCATACTCCTTCAGTTCCTGTAAGTATACTGAATGTTGACATGTCATGGGGTTTTGGTAGCTTTCTGAAATTGAACATTTTCTAACCAGAGGTATTTATTTTTATTCTTTTGTTATGCACTTTGATAATATCTGCCTGAATACCAGTATTTTTATGATACACCCATTAGTTTAATCAATTTGCATTTATGATAATAACTGAACATAACAATTGTGGATTTCTTAAAGTATGAATGTAATAACTATAAAGCCTCTATATTCACTCATCATTTGCTGTTCACTGAATTTTAATCCATATCACTGCAGGAGGAGAAAAAAAATATGTAGACCACTCTGCAGAACTAGGTTTAAATCTCAGCCTTTCCCTTCACAAGAATGGCCACATTTCATGTTTTCATCTGTAAAATATGAGACACATTTACCTTCTAAACTGCATTGTTGTTTATGTAATAAATGCAAAAGGAGATCCTCAATAAATATTTGCTATTATTTCAACCAATCTTCAGACTCCTTTGTTTTCCCAGCTCCCAGCTGCTCTGATTTCACATACTCACTGGTTTTTGGAGACCCTTACACCCTGTAGTGGGCCACCAGAAAGAAGGGAAACCAATCAGTGACAGAGATGCTTTTCAAGGGGTAGCTGAGAATAAAGGAAGGTTCAGAGACCAAATAAACTTGTTCAATTTGGAAATACAATTATAAACTGTGATTTCAGTATGTGAAAATCATGTGCTCCTGACTTTTAAAGAAAACCAACAATCCAATTTTGCTATCCAACAACTCTCAAAAATGTTTATGAAGAAAGAAAATAAATTATTGAGATTTAATATCTCAATATTGGCTTGATTTGCAAAAGTTAAAATACATGTGAAAACAAATTTTGTAATTTATTTTCAACACCAAATGCTTGAGAGAAAAATAAATCCATTTGTTTCTACCAAAATGAAGTAACCATGAACTTATGCGAATCCAGACTCTTCAGATTAGTTCTAAACTAGTGGTAAATAAGCATAGGCGGATGAACCAGGAAATGTTCTGATGTTATCTGCAATAAACCTTGTGTTATAAACACATTATGTACAGATTGAAAAATACTGAGTCAAACCCTTTTTTATTAATAGTTGCCTGTACTCCTTCCATATATTTTCAAAGAATTTAGACTCAGACAAGTGTAAATTTCTTGAGCTCTGGTTCACTGGAGGAGTTTCTGTTCCTTCTCTGAATACTTAGATAATTGAATAAATTAATCCAGAAATATGATTCACGATTGCACAAATACTTAAAAAGTCAGGCCAAACAAATTTTTATCAAAGGGGAAAAAAGGCTTTTCAATAGAAAATATATAATATTAGACTGATTCTTTCATTTACAAATAAGAGCCTATTGACTCAATGTTATTTGAAGAAGCACATTATTTATCCTTCTGTCAATGCCAGGTATAAATCCCACTGCTGCATTGACATATGACATTTCTGGCTCAGTTTCAGCATGAATCTCTGACCACAGGGTCCGGGAAGACTAATTGGTAGACATAATATTAAACGGTAGTGGCAGAACTCATATATTAAGAGTTGACTATGTATCAGCAATTGTAATGGGCATCTTATAAACACTTAATTGTCCTCACAATCCATACAATGTATTGAAACTCTTTTATAATTGAAGAAAACCCAAGTTTGCATAAGTTAATTAATTTATGTAACATCAAGCAACCAGTAAAGGGTAGAGCTCAAAGTTACCCCCAGCCTTATATGATTTCAAAGTCCATATTGTTTGGGCCTATCATAGATACCCACTTTCGTCTCTGTACCATTTTGTTCTAATGACTAAAGACTACATTTTAGAAATTCTAAGAGAAATATTTTGTATTTTTGTGTGTTTGTTTTTAATGTTGGAGACAGTGAAGAAAATGTAAGAAAATTGTAGCTAAGCTCAATAAAAGGCACTGAAAAGAATTTGGGATTCAGAAGGTGGGAATTCTATTTCCCCATCTATCTGACTCTTTTTGCTGAGGAACCTTGCAAATAAAGCTTTCTCCTGTCCTGCCCCAGTTTCCTTTATCAAGCAGAACAGAGTTTATAATTTCTGCCATACATTTGCAGAATAAGGTTATAGTCCATGACTCAGACTCAACAAATATAAAGTCACCAGCAAGGTTAAATAGTTAACACAGCTGTTTGCTCCCTGGTTATGTTTGGTCCTGAAGCCATTGACCTTAATTCAATCATTCCATTCTTTTAATCAGCAATTTTGTTTTGAGTGTCAGAAAAAAAATCACAGAAGATTCTGTCCTCCTGGAGATTATAATCTAGTAATCTCCAAAACATTATTTAAATAATTGCAGGTCTAAATGGAAAATAACAGTAGTAATGGATTCTATAAATAAGAAGGTATGATACCATGCGATCATCTAATAGAGGTCTGCTCTAACATCGGGGACATAAGGGAAGCCTTTCAGCAGGAGTGAAGATTGAGAACATGTTCAGAATTAGTTTCCAAATGAGGGAGGTGGAAAGAATTCTCTCTGGAAGTTATCAACATGTAGATCTCCTGTGCCTTGAAAATATTTTGAAAAGGCCAGCAACACTCAAGTGTGTATGAATGCATGGAGTGTATGTTTGTTTGAGAGACAGAGAGATAGATAGATAGATAGATAGATAGAGAGAGATGTCAGGGCAAGAAGATCAAGTGGTAGATAGAAGGCAGATCATGTAGGACCTTGTATACCATTATACTTATTTGGCAGTTTTCATAAAAGTGTTTTATGAGCAGTGAAGCCATATCATTTCCATTTCAAATATCCCTCTGACTCTCATATAGAGAACACATAGCACTTCAAGAAGATCAAAATCGGATGGAAATTGACCATCAGGTATGTTGGTCATCTTTCTAACTGGAAGCTCTATTTTATCCAAAACAGGCTGTTATTATATGCTGTTAGTAGCGTTACAATTACAATAGAAAGATTTGCTGTATTGTTAGTTATCTTTACTTTATGGATTTGATATCTGAAGAATAAGCATGTTTGGCTTCTCTCTACTCATGGTACTTTTAAACTTCTCTTCAGAAAAATGGAGCAATCTTTTTTCATCATTATTTTGATCTAGAGTAGCCCTAAAAGGACTTCAGAGTTTCCGTTACAGGCAATTTATCTTTAATATTTTTCACCTCTCCTCTTGTAAACCACAGAAGTACATATAAGTTTAATTTTCCCAAATATTTAATCCTGAGCTCTCAAGGAACAACCCTGCAGAGTAAGACAATGGGGCTCACCCAGATTCCTGACTCTGCCTTCTAGCTCTACTTTCTTCTACATCAACACATCAGTATTGCCTAATAAAAAATAACTAAAAAGAATGCACATATTTTGGTCCTTAAGGTAGATTTCAGAGAAAATACTCATTTTAAATTTCAAGTCATGTTTAAAGAATTCCAGGTGTTTCCCTCAGTGAACAGACAGCAGAATTGAACATGTCTGAAAGGGCTCAGAGGGACCAGGATACTCACTGAAGTCCCAGCCCTGCTTCAGGAGGGTTTTATTTACATCTGACACGCCTGCTTTTTTGAACCCTTGCATTCCTGGCACTGAAGAAATCTTCCAGCCAGGCTGGTTCTCTCTTTATTCTCCTAATGAGCTTTTATTATTCATTCATCCTGAAACTGTGCTCTCATTGGTTCAGCTCAAATTACATCCCCTTAAATAAATCAGTCTTAACATCCCTCACCCTTAACACAACACCTTTCTTCCTTGAGCTTCATTCTGTTCTGGACAAATCGCCATTAGTATGTCAGAAACTCTTTACATTATTAGATTATCCATCTTTATCTAAAAGATTTAAGTCCCCTGGAGCCAGGATCTCCCACTTATCTGATTTTTCCCTGCTTCTTACTAATTTGCTCTCTGATACCTTCTTCATCATTTAATATAAATTGGCTTTTTACTCATCACAATACATAACATTATTAAGGGTCCACCTCATAGTTTACTTCTAACTCATACTTTCCTGACCACAGCAACCTAAAACTGGTATATTTTCATCTTGTTTTAAAATTGCTATTTTATCTTAGCTCACTCTTGTATGGTCCCAGAATTTAGGAAAGTCTCAGCTGGGTGGTTCATCTCTGGTTCACATGGGATCAGCTGGGGCAGCAAGTTCTGGGGGATCCATTTCCTAAAGAGAATCTTTGTTCACATGTTTAGTGCTTGGTGCTCCTTGCTCTTTCTCTCTCTCTTCATACAATATCTCATCCTCCAGAGCCTCCCCATCACAGCATGATAGTCTCACAAGGGTAGGATTTCTTAGATGGAATATAATTTCCTCTGGAATGAATTCTCTGCAGACCCAGGAGGAGACTAAGAGCCTTGCCTGACTTTAGTCTGAAGTCATGCAATGTAATTTCTGCCTCATTCCACTGGTCAGAATATGAGTATTATACACAGTTCATATTCATGGGGAAGAGAACTGCATAAGAGCATGAATACTGATCCCTATGTTTGTTGAGTGTTGGGGGGAAGCATCTTTGGCAATGAGGTGCCAAATCTGCATGCCATGTACTGTTCCGTGGAGCTATGTTGAATTTCTAGCCAACAGAGTTCAACTCTTTGTCTGTGGTTGACTGAAGCCTAGACTATCTGGAATCACTATTTTCTACCAAGATCATAACCTTTAATTGACACAGAAAACAGACATTCATCAGCCAAAATAACCTAATCAAATCTGGTGATCAATGGAGATTCTGATCAGTGGCCCAGTTGCTCACATAATTCTATGTGGATTGTAAACATTTTTAAGACTGAGATTTCACATTTGTAGTTTGATTTAGTTTCCTACGGTACCTAGCAGAATATTAGGGATATAATATAGTCCTGGCACATCCTAGTTGAATAAACTGGTGAGTGAATAAATAACATAAATATTCTACATCTTTTCTGAAGATATGATCTAAAATAAATGGACTGATACATGAAAAAATATTTAAATTTGACACATGGAATAGAATTGAGAACTGAGAGCTCCAAACACATTCAGTAGTCACATGAATGATAGGTTGTCTATCATGGTTAAAGAAACATGAGGTGACCTTTGTTTCCTTTAAAATGCCACTTTTCCGTCTTTCCCTTTCAGTGTCACTCAATGACGTTAAGCACACAGGACATATTAAAAACTGAAAAAAATAAATAAATCAAGCAGTCATTTGTCTGCCAAGTGCCAAAAGTATCATTTTGTTGTTGATTTTTCCCCGCAAAACTGACTAATTCAAGAGTTGGCAACTCTTACTTAAAGGACCAGATGATAATATTTTAGGCTGTGAAGACCATATTGCCTCTGTCAAAACTACTCAGTGTTCCTATTGTAGTACAAAAACAGTTGTGGACAATATGTAAATCAACCAGTGTGGCTGTGATCCAATAAAACTTTATTTACAAAAAATGGGCTACTATCCCATAGGTCATAGTTTGCTGAGCTCTAGAATAGTTCAATTATAACAAATTAGATTAATGCAATATTTAATTTGTGTTTATTATCAGGAAAAAGGAAGACACATTTTAAGCCTAAGAGCAGATTTAAAAAATCTATCCGGGCTGGCTGAAATGTGAACCCAAAAGAGCTCATGCTAGGGTTTCAATCCTGAAAGAACAACAATAAGAGATACTACTTGAGGTAGACAGGATTTGGAGAGGTCAGAATATTTGCAAGTGCTTTGGGTCAAAATAAGACAAATACTTTTAAAACACCAAGTCTCATAGTTAAAGTCACGAGTTACCAAAATGTATCAAGATAAGGGAGATAGCCAAATAGATACCAAAAGAGAACAGATCTGGATGAAATGAGATGAATTTGGGGCTATTGCCATGCTCAGCCCTAGTTGTCCATCTTGTATCTTTATCTCTCACAAATGTGGTACAGGTTTTGGGAAGACAGATGACAAATACTGAGCACATTTATCTTAGATGAAGAATTTAGATTTAATTTCTGTGCACATCAATGTTTTCTAGTTTATCTAGAAAAAATATACCAGGGAAATATCCCAGGACATGATCTCTATTGTTGAGCTGCTTGAAGTCTAGTTGATAAGATATCCCATATCAATACAAATAGACAAACACAAAATCTGAATTCAGATAATATAGAATGATGTTATATACCTGTGCTTCTCGAATTTTAATGCACTTAGAAACCACTGGGGATCTTGTTATAGTGCAGATTGTGATTTGATAGGTTTGGAGAGGGGCCTGTGGTACTGCACCTTTTTCAAGCTTCCATGTGATGATGATTCTCTTTATGCATGGGCCACACATGAATTAGCAATATTCTCTGCAATTTTAGAAGAGATAATCAGGGGCTGTGTGGTCAAGGATTCCTGGATGAAATGGGAATAGAACCTGGATGCAGGAATTCAATTTCAAATGCCTTACAATAGGCATGTGGTATAAATGTGGCATAAAATCAGGATTGGTGTAAGATAACAAGGAGTGGTCTAAGACTGAGCCAAATCTCGTATCCATTGTTGAAGCAATTAGGTGTAGAGAGTCAATTAGAATAAGGAGCCAAACTCAGAGTTATAATCAAGCTTTCAGTTACTCAACAGTGCAAGTAAGAGGCAATAAGAGAGGCATGGGCTCCTCAGTGTTCCATTTTCACCATGGAATGGCACTGGGTGAAGGTCAGGTGGAGCCGCACAGATAGTGGTTATCATCTTACTGTCAATGAACAGTAAGTAAGAGGCTCCTGCCTCTTTTTGGCCTCCTTGGCAAAAGGTAGGGAGGAGAGGAAGGGCCAGGATTGGGAAAGTAGAATGTCAAGGTGGAGAAAAATGCCTGAGTTGAGACACCTATGAGGAAGTTTCTGCAGGAAGTACCTGGGCTAGGAATGCAGACATAGGTGTAAGGATGGCAGACTGGGAGTGAAGGAGCCTGAGTCCTTGACTGCAACTTTCACTAAAAAATTGCAGTGCACTGTTTGTGAACCAAATTTGGTGTTGGGAGGGCAGCTTCCTTACCTGAGGCTTGACAAAGTCTTGTCACGTTTGAAAAAAATCATCGGATTTTAGTCTAGACCTGAACTTACTGTCTATGCTGCATCTCCAAGTGCTGGCCACTGTTCAAGTTCAGGGATTGTGTCTAGAAAGGTATCCAAATTATTTCCAGATCTTCAATTTTTTAAGGGAAAACCACACATTTCTATTTATACATGAAATTGTCTGATTTTCAAATATTGGTAACTAGTTCCTGAAATTATTATTCTTGCTTTTAAGTTTGAATTCAAAATGAAAGATGTTTTGTTATCCTGATCCAGCCTGAGAGCCAAGAGTTTGTTACTTCTGCTTTGAGAGAATAATACCATTTGGCTGAAAGCCAGTTAGAGTGGAAATATAAAGTGAGAATGAAACAGATCAAAATTGTCTTCCCAGAACTTGAGCTTGGTGGAGTATGAGATTAGGTTAATTATGTTTTTTTTTATTTTATTTTTTAATTTAAATTCAATTAATTAACATATAACATATTATTAGTTTCAGAAGTAGAGGTCAGTGATTCATCAGTCTCATATAACACCCAGTGCTCATTACATCACGTGCCCTCTTTAACGTATCACCCAGTTACCCCATCCCACCACCCCTTCCCCTGGCCAATTGCTTTTTACTTTAAATAAATTCATTTCTCAATGGACCTTTAGGTTCCTTCCATGTCTTGGCTATTATGAATGAGCACTGCCATGGACAGAAGAGTATGGTTACATCTCCAGGATCCTGATTTTAGTTCTCTTTCTACCTCAGAGATGGGATTGCCGAATCATAAGGTAGTTCTATTTTTCATGTTTTGAGGAATCTCCATACTGTTTTTCACAGGGGCTGCACCTACATTCTAGCGCATCCCTATTAACAGTGCACAAGTGTTCCAGTTTTTACACACCCCCACAAATACTTGTATGTTTGTATGTATTTATTTCTGGTAATAACCATCCAACAGGTATGAGGTGATATATCTCACTGTGGTTTTGATTGGCTGGTATACACATACAATGAACTACTACTCAGCCTTAGAGAAGGAGATTCTGCAATATGAAACAACATAGATCAAACTTGACATTAAGTGACATAAGCCAGTCACACAAAGACAAATACTGCATGGTTCCACTTTATGAATTATCTGAAATAGCCAAATTCACAGAATCAATGAGCATAATGGTGGTTTCCAGGGGCTGGAGTGAGGAGGAAATGAAGTTATTAGCCAGTGGGCATACAGTTTCAGTCAAGCAAGGTGAATAAACTCCAGAGATCTTCTGTGCATAGTCCCTAGAGCCAACAAAAATGTACTGTGCACTTAAAAATCCAAGATGGTAGATCTCATGTTGTGGTCTTAGCGCAATAATTTTTTTTAAATTTGTTTAAATTTATTTAATCTCCTAATTGACTCCCTATTATAGGCTTCAGGATGTTCTCAAAGACACCATGTTTTTAAAACCTGAGCTCTACATGTAGGAGCATTGTTCTAAGGTGAACGATTGCTGAGCTGTTTCTTGTTAAAATGTCACCCTTTTCAGAGCTAGAGTTCAGCACATTCAAGCACCCTAGGAAACAATTGTCCACAACACAAGCTCACAGACTCAAAGGAAAAATGTTTTTCTCTGACATAATAAACATCTCCTTGTGGAATTGAAGATTACAGGGAGACATTTACTTTACTGGCCTATTGACTTTATTATGGGGTACCTGAAATTCCCAGGGTGGCTCACAATGGAAGTGACCGTGATATGTTTCTGTGTCTTTAAATATGTACCATTGTGAGTGCCAAGCTGCAAAGATAAATCTTTCTGAGGAATAATAGAAGACTTTCTGCTTTGGAAATGAATGGCCCTCTGGATAACTATTTCCCAGGCTCTAAATCTAAGGGCGGTTTTGTCTGCTCATCCCCTCCCCACACATAGAGGTTTGCCAAGGCTTCTACTGTAATGCTGTTCATATTGGCCTCTCTCTCAGGGGCCCTGTTGTTCCACCCAAGCTCAGGCATTCTACGCTGCATTTGGCAATTATGGCATCAGCTTTCAAATTCATCTCCGTCTCCATGGTTCCCACTTCAGATTATCTCTGCACATTACCTAAAATAATCTTTTTAAACATTTTAGCTCCAATTTCACCTTCAGTATATTCATTTGACCCAATTACCAAAAAGAAAACAAAACCAAAATTTAAAAAAGGAAAAAGAAATACATTGATATACAGAGCTGCCTACCTGTGCCACTTCATTCACATTTATTACCCATTTTTCACTACCCTCATATTTCAGGCTTTTATCCCCAAGAAATAGGTCTTTTAATGTAATATCCCTAACCTCCTGGCCTATAATGACTTCTTCCTTTTTCTTCTCTCTTATTCAGTCTTAGCATCAAATTCATACAATAACTCCATTGTCTTCCTCTGCCGGGTTTATTTATTTTTTTATTCAGATTCTTTAATGTCTGAGGGGTTTTTGTGTGTGAAGAAACAGTCACACTACATGCATTTGGTTTAATTACCTTAGAAATCTACTTAATAGTTAACAATCATTGATGTATTCAACTATAAACAATATAATATTTATTCATATATAAAATAATCAAAATCTAAATACTATGTTGTACTGTATTCATCATCAATCAAAATTAAACATATTGAATTTTTTTGAACTTAAAAGATTATTGTAGACATATTTAATCAAATTTTTCTAAGCAAATTTATTAAAATAAAATGTCTTACTACATTTAAACATACAAAAGAAACAGAAATATTGGGACTGATGCACTTACAGTTAAACAAATTATAAAATTTACATTTTTTTCTCTGTAATTTCTAACTTCATCATTACGCCAACTGTTTTGCTTTCCAAGGTTGCAGTAATCATAACAAGTACTCATTTCTACAATTTTTTAGAATTTCAGTAATCCATCTAGTATCAAAAGAAAGAGTAAAATGTCCAACTAGGCCAGGTTTTGGATTTGGGGGATATCAATGGATTAAAACCTTTTGCCCCAACAGAAGTCTTGGTGCACAGTAAAACATGGTTCAGGGTTGAACTATTGATCATTTATAATTAGGTTTTTGTGATATCAAGTAATTTTAGGCACATATTCCATACAGATTTTAGTTTTTGAAGTTTGAAATTGTTACCATAATTAATTACTAACTCGTGGTGGTGGTACTCTATATTGTGATATATTACTTATTTGTTCATGTAATTGGAAATATTAGAAAGCCTTATCAGTATAAAGAGGAAGCTCTCATGAATGTGTCATCTACTAGGGGATGAAGGTTAACCTCTTTTTGGTCAACTCTCATTTAAGAGAAAATTGCAAATTCATTTTGGTTCTCACTGTCAGATATTTTTGGTATATCACCATTAGAGGTGGTGACCCACCTTACGTTTTCAACTTTCTTCTTTTGTGTTATTATTGTGCTGGTAGATTCTATTCTTTACTGAAAACTGACTCACTCATTTTATTTTCACTCCTTTCTCATTGCGCACACACATACACACCCAGCTCCAAAAGGAAAAACAAATTATCACCACTCTTTATTCATTATTTTTAAATATTTGTGTATATATATATATGTGTGTGTGTGTAATGCTCAACCATCTTTTTTATTATAATTACTATTTCAAATACTCCATATTAAATTTACCTTTTGCATATTATTATAAACTCATGATATTTCATAAATAGCTACAATTATTATCAGTTATAATTATTAATGATGCATAGATTGCTATAGCCTGGTCATTACAACCTCCTTTGTCTTTTTAGTATACTCCTGACAGTGTTGAGGGTGTTTTTTAATTTTGTCAATGATAAGATATTTATGCCCATCCAAAGTCTTCAAGCTACACTCCATAGATCCCTGCTTCCAAGTGCATTAAATCCACAGGGGTCATTTGTGAATATTATAAAAAGGTGATTTTTTTTTTCCTGCCAAATCTCAGGGCTTGGTGAGTGAGCAGCAATGTGACTTTGTATAGTGCACAAACTGCACACATGTGCATAGCAGCCCAGCCTGCTCCTTTATAGTAAAGGTCAATATTAGAGACTGATATTTCATTGAAGTTCATTCACTTACATGTACAAATTGGAGAGTAGTGTTACTGTAATTTTTGCATAGTGGTTAAAAGCATGGGTTCATTTGAATCCTGGCTCTGCTCCTAGCTATGTGACTTTGGGTAATTCATGAATCATGTCCACAGTTTTTCTTTCTTGTGCATAAAATAAGAATAATCATAATATCTACTTCAAAGAGTTATGATGAAATTAGGATAATTCAACATACATGAAGCTCTGGCACATGATAGTTTCTATAAAAGGGTTTTCTGCTTCCAATATTCCTGCTTTTAGTGACAGTGCTGAAAAAAAGAGTTCCCTTTCGTTCCTGAACTTTACATTGCTATTTTCAGTGTATCTTATCATGCACCTATGCTCTATTCTTAAAACATAAAGGTTTTTTTTACTATCATAGCTTTCTCCTATCATGGCCATTAGGACATGAAAGGGAAAAGAGCATGCTCCTATAAACAAAGGGAAATAAAATTGGCCTTTGAGAATCAAACCAGGAAATTAACACACCATGCATGCAATCAGAGATGGGGAAGGTCACCTTGAAGAGGTGTATATAAGGGGTCTAAAACAAGTATCACTTTGCTTAACTTATGCTAAACAATAAAAATGGCAGATATTAATATTGGACAGGTAGGTATTTTATTATTTCTAAAAATCTATGTAAAAATTTTAAAAGATAAAAATATATGTAAATAATAACTGGCCATAAAAACAGGAATCAGAATTTCTAAGAGAAATGACATTTTTCAAACTACTTCAGCTCTGTGTCAGGATGCCCTCCCTCCTATACACTCAGCATTGTTTGTTCTGATCTTTTTTGGAAGGATTTTCACAATCCTGTACCTTTTATAATCTCTCATAGCTTCTGTTTGGAGTATTTGCTAGGTGCCAGTAATTTTACTTAGGGTGTCACACTTAATTCAGACAAGAAGCATATGTTCTCCATATTTATTTCATTTCTCAAGATAAGGGAGTTAAAGGTGACAGCAGTTAATCAAATTGAGTAACTCTGAAGATCAGGTAAATGGTAAGGCTGGGATTAGAACTTGGCTCTGTCTGATTAAATGATTAGGGTGCTGCCCCCTATAAGTCAGTTCACATTTAAGGTTAATATTACTGATGGATTAATATTTCAATTGCTTTGACTAAAATGTTAGAATTGGAGAGGTTTAAAAAATTATTAATTTTCTAACTTTTACAATATAAGACTTACTTATTTTATTTTTCTTACCCTTCCCCTATAGTCATCTGTTTTGTTTCTTAAGTAAGATAAAAACAGAGAAGGAGGCAAACCATAAGAGATGCTTAACTATAGGGGACAAACTGAGGGTTGCTGGAGGGGAGGTAATTGGGGGAATGGGGTATCTGGGTGATGGGCATTAAGGAAGGCACTTGATGTAATGAGCACTGGGTGTAATATGCAACTGATGAATCACTAAATTCTATCCCTGAAACTAATAATACACTACATGTAAACTAAATTGAATTTAAATACAAAATAAAAATAAAATAAAATGTGACTTATTTTGGAGAATCATTTTCTTGATCCTTCTATGCTTCCATTTCTATTATGGTAAAATGAATATGATAATAGTATTACCTCATAGATTATTGTGAGGATTAAAAAATAAATACATGCAAAGTTCCTTTCAAATAGAAAAGACTTAATTAGAGTTAGCTGCTATTATTATTATCATTATTGCAATTATATACTTGTCCTCATGTAGATGAAACTGGGAAGCTCTGGGTGAACAATTCCCTGACACCTTTTCACATAAGACTAGCCTAAAGCCCCTTGTGCAAAACCTGGACTGAGCTGACATACCCACAAGTGTTAGGAATCCAATTTTGTATCAATCCTACCTCCTTGTTTCTAAGGAGGCAAAGTCTATCCCTGAGATTTTGAAACATTATTTTATCTTTTTAAAGATTTTATTTATTTATTTGAGAGAGAGAGAGAGAGAGAGAGAGAACAGGGGAAGGAGCAGAAGGAGAGGGACAAGCAAATTCCACACAGAATGTAGAGCCTGATGCGGGGCTCCATCTTGAGACCCTGAGATCATGACATGAGCTGAAATCGAGAGTCAGATACTCAACCGACTAAGCCACCCAGGCACCCCTGAATCATTTTAGATGAGAATTATCTTGTGCTGCTTTCTCTACAATTTCAGATGCCATCATCCCAGAAATGGAAATCCTCTCTCCAGAATATATCTTAACACCACTTCCTCCACTGTTGGTGATAGTAGGACCAGACTCACCTGAGGTTTAGGGATGTGGCTCCCATTCATGATGTAAATTTAGTGGTGTCAGGAAATCTCTTGTTAAAATGCTTTTCTTCATCTGTTGACTGAATCCTTAAAAATTTAAGTCTACATGACTTTCTTATCAGTTGCATATAATATTTACAATGCAAGTATATCTGAAGGAGAATAAATACATATACATATTCCCTTATCACACTTATTTCCTTCTTTTCACAAATATAAATTGGACCAGGTGTCAAGGCTCTAGAAGTATAAAGACAATGTCTGTAACCTCTGTGAACATGGAACATAATGACAGAGCTGAAAATTTACTGATGTAAGTTGTGGTACTTTCTGTAATATGGCTATGCAGAGTGGAACAAAGAGCACAGTATGGAAAGGAGAATCACAGAGAAACTTTTAATTGGATTGATGATTGAAGGATAAGTAGAATTTCATCAAACAGCCAAGGTAAAGAGAGTATTCTATGCAGATCAAATGACAAGTATAGAATATAAAAATATGAAAGGCCTGAGCATGCTCTCCAAATTCAAATAATTAGGAATGACTAGTGTATAGAATGTGCACAATGTGTGTGTGTGTGTGTGTGTGTGTGTGTGTGTGTTGGGAAAGGTGGGGGTGCCAGAAAATGAGTGAATGTGAGCTTCTGCAGGCCATGTGAAGGAGTTTGAACTTGATCCTGAAAGATACGGAGAGCTATTGATGTATTATATATGGAGTCCTGACATGAAATATGATTTATATCTTAAAATATTCTGGAGGCAGATTAAATGATTTATTCTATTTTTCTTATTTTCCTTAGAGCAATGGATAGTATGCTAGAGATTGCCACCAAGTGAATATAAAGTCCGGGGAGAAGTGTTATGAAAGAATCAAACATACTAATCAAAATCTAGTCTTGGACTTGTAATTATTAAAAAAAAATTAAAGTTATATTGATGAGATAGACAGGGGATATGCAATGCTGTGTTAGAAGAACTAGAATAGAAATATATTTCAGTACATAATAGATCATTTAGGAGAGTGTTCCCAATTCTACCATGTTTGGAAGTGGCAATATGGAGAGAATTCCTAGGAAAACCAATTTTGTTTAATTGAGAAAACAATTCCATTTACATTTACACCAAAAATGAATAAATTTTGCCATGGAGGTGAAAGACCTATACCCTGAAAACTGTAAGATATTGATGAAAGACATTGGATACAAACAAATGGAAAGATATACCATGCTCATGGATTGAAAGAATTAATATTGTTAAAATGTCCATACTACCCCAAACAATCTACAGATTCAATGTAATTCCTACCAAAACACTAATATCATTTTTCACAGACCTAGAACAAATAATCCTAAAATTTGTATGGAACCACAAAAGACCCTAAAAATCCAAAGCAATCTTCAGAAAGAACAAAGATGATGTATCACAATTCCAGATTTTAAGATATACTACAAGACTGTAGTAATCAAAGCAGTATGGTACTTGTGCATAAACACATAGGTCAATAAAATAAGATAGAGAGCCCAGATATAATCCTATGCTTGTGGGGGTGCCTGGGTGGCATAGTTAAGTGTCTGCCTTCAGCTCAGGTCATGGTCCCAGGTTTCTGGGATTGAGCCCCATATTGGGCTCCCTGCTCAGCAGGAAGCCTGCTTCTCCCTCTCCCACTCCCCCCCTGCTTGTGTTCCCTCTCTCACTGTGCCTCTCTCTGCCAATAAATAAATAGAATCTTAAAAAAAAATCCTATGCTTGTGTGTCAGTTAATTTAAGACAAATGAGGCAGGAATATATAGTGGGGGAAAGGCAGTCTCTTCAACAAATGGTGCTGGGAAAAGTGGACAGTTACATACAAAAGAATGATCATCATCTTATACCATCCACAAAAATAAATTTAAAATGGATTAGAAACCTAAATGTGAGACCTGAAGCTGTAACCCACCCACCCCCCAAAAACCAGGAAGTAATTTCTTGGACATTGGCCTTAGCAATATATTTATGGCTATGTCTTTTCAGGGAAGGAAAACAACAGCAAAAATAAACAATTGGGACTACATTAAAATAAAAAAGAAACTTTTGTACCACAAAAGAAACCATCAACAAAATGAAAAAGCAACCACTGAATGGGGAAGATACTTGAAAATGACATAGTCCATAAGGGGTTAATATCCCAAGTATAACTTACATGACTCAAAACCAAAAACAAAAGAAAATGTTCAGTTAAAAAATGGGCAGAGGACCTGAGTAGACACATTTGAAAGAAGACATACAAATGCTCAACAGACATGAAAAAAATGCTCAACATCACTAATCATCATGGGAATACAAATGAAAACCATAAGGAAATATCACTTCATACCATTCAGAATGGCTATTATCAAAAAGAAGAAATAAAAAGTGTTGGTGAGGTTGTGGGGTAAAAAGAACCCTTCTGTACTGTTGGTCGGAATGTAAATTGGAGAAGTCACTGTGGTAAACAGTATGGATGTTTCTTCAAAAAGAAAGGAAGGAAGGAAAGAAAGAAAGAGAAAGGAAAGAAAAAAGAAAGAAAAAAAAGAAAGAAAGAAAGAAAGAAAGAAAGAAAGAAAGAAAGAAAGAAA
>NW_027397064.1:103572399-103612490 GCF_003265705.2 Callorhinus ursinus
AAAGAAAGAAAGAAAGAAAGAAAGAAAGAAAGAAAGAAAGAAAGAAAAAGAAAGAAAGAGAAAGAAATTAAAAAAAGAAATGCCATAAAATCTAGGAATTCTACTCCTGGATATTTACCCAAAGAAAACAAAAACACTAATTTGAAAAAGAAATATTCATACCTATATTCATTGCAGTTTTATTTACAATAGCCAAGATGTGGTGGCAACCCAAGTTTCCACTGATAGACAAATGGATAAAGAAGAAGTGATACACACACACACACACACACACACACACACACACACACACACACACAGAGGAATATTACTAAGCCATAAAAAAGAATGAGATTTTGCTTTTTATGGCAACATGGTTAGACCTTGTGGGAAAGACAAATACCATATGATTTCACATATATGTGGAATCTAAAAAAACAAACAAATACCAAGTAGAAACAGACTTATAAATATGGAGCACAAACTGGTGGTTGCCAGAGGGGAGGTGGGGGGGTGGGCAAAATAAGTGAAGGGAATTAAGAAGTACAAATTCCAATTATAAAAAAAAATAAGTTACAGAGATGGAGAGTACAAGCATAGAGAATATATGTAATAATGTAATAATGTTGTATAGTAAGAGATCATAACTACACTTATCATGAGCACTGAATAATGAATACAATTGTCAAATCATTATGTTGTGCACCCAAAACTAATACAACTTTGTATGTCCTATATTTCAATAATAAAAATTAAAACAAAAAGCAAAGCAAACATTAGGTGTCTTTATTTATATCATTTGTATCTCCTTTCTGGTGACAATAGTCTCTCATCTTTACTAATAAATGAGTAAAAGTCTAACTGCTTTAATGATTGCATTGGTTGGTTTGGTTGATTTGCTGTAAGGAAAAAAATATAGAATCCTCACTTAAAAAAATGTCGAGAGTTATTCTGGGATTTTTAAGAGTTATAACTCATTTTATTATCACATTCTTCACTTGGAAATCCCCATGAGATAATACTATCAAATAAAAAATAATTTGGTCAGTAAATAGATTTTAAATATTTTTTAACTTTTTGAGGAACCTCCGTACTGTTTTTCAGAGTGACTTCATCAGTTTTCATTCCCATCAACAGTGCAAGAGTGTTCCCCTTTCTCCACATACTCAACAACACCTGTTGTTTCTTGCATTGTTGATTTTAGCCATTCTGACTGGTGTGAGGTGATATCTCATTTTAGTTTTGATTTGCATTTCCCTGATGATTGATGATGTTTAAAGCCTATTTAGCATTTCTATTAATTAGATTGTTATAATTGCTAATATTATTATAAGAATAAATGAGGCTTAGATGAGGAATATGGGTTAAGACTGGAGGAAAGGATAAGAGTGGGCAAAAGCAAATCAATTAATATCTTTATGATTGGCTGAGAGGAATATGTTTGTTGATTTTAGGTATATGAACCTTCTGGTATGTTTTGTTTTTGTTGCTGGAGGAAGGATAGCACACATTGTTATACTAATTTATTTTCCCTGCCTAGCTGTTAATGTGAGCTAGCAATTATGAAAGGGTAGGGGCATAACTTTGATTCCCTACTAACTGAGTTGACAAAGCAGTGATTCTAAAATTCAGTGTGCATTAGGATCATCGGAGGTTCTGGTTCAATACATTTAGGTTTCCAAGAATGCTTGTGCTTCTAATAACCCCAGGTACATAGACTGCACTTTGAGAAACAGTCGTGTGCTTGAGGAAAACATGAGGAATGGTATAGAATTTCTATAGAAAGCAATAGATTGGTTGTCAGAGATCAGTGGTCTACTCAGCTAAAACAAAAATAAATCCAGGAACAAGGCATCTCAAGGATTTGCTTAAGAGTACATATCATGGGGAGGAGCAAGATGGAGGAGTAGGAGACATAAATTTCGTCTGGTCCCAGGAATTCAGCTAGATAGGGATCAAACCATTCTGAACACCTATGAACTCAACAGGAGATCGAAGAAAAGAATAGCAACAACTCTCTGAACAGAAAAGTGACCACTTTCTGGAAGGTAGGACGTGTGGAGAAGTGAATCCGAGGCGATATTCGGGAAGATAGATGGCATGGGAGGGGGCCTCCATCAGCCTCCACTGGCAAGTGATAGAGCAACAGAGCACAAAATCGGAAATTTTAGAAGTCAGCACTGCTGAGGGGCTTTGCTCCAGTGGCTAAGTGGGGGGTGGAACCCTCGCTAGGACAGTGCGGTCTCAGAACCCTCAGGGTCACAGAAAGACCGGGGGTGCCTGAGTGTGGCAGAGATCCCAGGTATCGGAGCATGGAAGCTGGCTGCAAAGATGGAGCTGAAGAGTGGGCTGTCAGCTTGGGGTTGCCATAAATCATGATCTATGGCACAGTCGGGTGACTGCTCTTCCAGCAGGGACCCAACAAGTGGCAAATCTGGGGAGACTCCCTTCCTCTCCCGGGAGGAGCAGCACAGCAGTGCACCACAGGGATCTGCTGGGTTTGGAGACTCCACACTGGGTTGTGTGCCAGAGATAGAAATGCATGGTCACAGGCCGGGTGAGCACAGAGTGCAGCTGGAGACCAGGGAGATGGGAGTGACTGACTGATCTTTTCTGAGGGCTCACTGAAGAGTGGGGCCCTGAGTTATTGGCTCCTCTGGGGCAGAGATTGGGAGGCTGCCATTTTCACTGTCATCCTCCAAAGCTGTACAGAAAGCATACAGGGAACAAACGCTGCCAAGTGTAAACCCAAGCAGATTACTTAGCCCAGACTGGGCAAGGGTGGGGCAATTCCACCTCCAGCAAAGACATCTGAGAACCAAGGCAACAGACCCCTTCCCCAGAAGATCAGCAAGAACAGCCAGCAAATTGGGGCGCCTGGGTGGCTCAGTCATTAGGCATATGCCTTTGGCTCAGGTCATGATCCCAGGGTCCTGGGATCGAGCCCCACATCAGGTTCCCTGCTCGGCAGGAGGCCTGCTTTTCCCTCTCCCACTCCCCCCTCTTGTGTTCCCTCTCTCGTTGTTTCTCACTCTGTCAAATAAATAAATAAAATCTTAAAAAAAAAAGGAAAAGGAAAAGCCAGCAAAGACTAAATTTACTGATCAATGAGAATGGCAGAACTCCAGTGCTAGGGGAATACTGCACTTAGAAGTCATGGCTTTTTCCCCATGATTCTTTAGTCCTTCAAAGTTAATTTTTTAACTGTCTTTTTTTTTTTATTTCTATTTGTCCCTTTTTCAACCAACATCTTATCAATCTCTTTTTAAAAAAAATCTTTTTTATTTTTCAATTTTAAAGTCCTATTCTAACCCTTCATAATAGTTAACCTTATTTTTGATTTATATATATATATAAGTTTTTCTCTCTTTAAAATTTTGGGATGCAGTTTCTTCTGTTAATCTAACAGATTAATACACCCTAAATCTCTAGTGTATGGCTTTGTTCTATTCTCCTGCCTGATCACATTCTCTCCCATTTTTTTTTTGAAATCCTCTTTTTGCTTTTTCAACCAACTTCTCATCTTATCAATTCCTTTTATAAAATCTTTTATACTTTTCGTCTTACAGTCATATCCCATCCCTTCATCATATTTACCCTTATTTTTTACATATATAAGTTTTTCTTTCTTTAAAATTTTGGGAGACACTTTCTTCTAACAGACCAAAATACGCCCAAAATCTAGTGTGTGGCACTGATCTATGAACCAGCCTGATCATATTTGATCATATTCTGTTTTTTGTTGTTGTTGTTGTTTGTTTGTTTTTTCTTTTTCTTTTTTTAATTTCTTTTTTCTTACTTTCCCTTTCTTTTCCCCTGGTTTCAGGTCTTTTCTGATTTGTTCAGTGCATATTTTTCTGGGGTCGTTGTTACCCTGTTAGCATTTTGTTCTTTCATTCATCTATTCTCCTCTGGACAAAATGACAAGATGGAGAAAATCACCTAAAAAAAGAACAAGAGGCAGTACTGACTGCCAGGGACCTAATTAATATGGACATTAGTAAGATGTAGGAGTAGAGTTCAGAATGATGATTTTAAAGATACTACCTGGACTTGAAAAAAGCATGGAAGTTATTAGAAAAACGCTTTCTGGAGAAAGTAAAGAACTAAAACGGAACCAAGTTGAAATCAAAAAGGCTATTAATGAGGTGCAATGAAAAATGGAGGCTCTAACTGCTAGGATAAATGAGGCAGAAGAGATAATTATTGATATAGAAGACCAAGTGATGCAGAATAAAAAAACTGAGAAAAAGAGAGATAAACAACCACTGGATCACAAGGGCAGAATTCAAGAGATAAGTGATACCATAAGATGAAACAATATTAGAATAATTAGGATACAGCAAGAAGAAAAAAAGAAGGAGCAGAAGGTATATTGGAGCAAATTATAGCAGAGAACTTCTCTAATTTGGGGAAGGAAATAGGCATCAAAATCCAGGAGGCACAGAGAAGCCCCCTCAAAATCAATAAAAACAGGTCAACACTCTGACATCTACTGGTAAAACTTATGGAGACAAAGAGAAAATCCTGAAAGCAGCTCGGGAGAAGAGATCTGTAGCCTACAATGGTAGAAATATTAGACTGGCAACAGACCTATCCACAGAGACCTGGCAGGCCAGAAAGGACTGGCATGATATCTTCAGAGCACTAAATGAGAAAAATATGCAGTCAAGAATACTATATCCAGCTAGGCTGTCATTGAAAATAGAAGGGGAGATAAAAAGCTTTCAGGACCAAAAAAAAAAAAAACTAAAGGAAACTGCAAACCCAAAACCAGCCCTACAAGAAATATTGAAAGAGATCCTCTAAGCAAAGAGAGAGCCTAAAAGTAACATAGACCAGAAAGGAACACAGACGATATACAGTAACAGTCCCTTTACAGGCAATACAGTGGCACTCAATTCATATCTTTCAATAGTTACCCTGAATGTAAATGGGCTAAATGCCCCAGTCAAAAGACACAGGGATTGGATAAAAAAACAAGACCCATCGATATGCTGCCTGCAAGAGACTCATTTTAGACTCAAAGACACCCCCAGATTGAAAGTGAGGGGGTGGAGAATAATTTACCATGCTAATGGACACCAAAAGAAAGCTGGGGTGGCAATCCTTATATCAGACAAATTAGATTTTAAAACAAAGACTATAATAAGAGATGAGGAAGCACACTATATCCTACTTAAAGGGTCTATCCAACAAGAATATCTAACAATTGTAAATATCTATGCCCCGAACACGGAAGCAGCCAATTATATAAGGCAATTAATAACAAAAGCAAAGAAACATATCGACAACAATACAATAACAGTGGGGGACTTTAACACCCCCCTGACTGAAATGGACAGATCATCTAAGCAAAAGAACAACAAGGAAATAAAGGCTTGGAATGATACACTGGACCAAATGGACTTCACAGATATATTCAGAACATTCCATGGCAAAGCAACAGAATACACATTCTTCTCTAGTCCCCATGGAACATTCTCCAGAATAGATCACATCCTAGGTCACAAATATGGTCTCAAACAGTACCAAAAGATTGGGATTATTCCCTGCATATTTTCGGACTACAATGCTTTGAAACTAGAACTCAATCACAAGAGGAACGTCGGAAAGAACTCAAATACATGGAGGCTAAAGAGCATCCTACCAAAGAATGAATGGGTCAACCAGGAAATTAAAGAAGAATTAAAAAAAATCATGGAAACAAATGAAAATGAAAACACAACTCTTCATAATCTTTGGGATGCAGCCAAGGCAATCCTAAGAGGAAAGTATATAGCAATGCAAGCCTTTCTCAAGAAACAAGAAAGGTCTCAAATACACAACCTAACCCTACACCTAAAGGAGTTGGAGAAAGAACAGCAAATAAAGCCTAAACCCAGCAGGAGAAGAGAACTAATAAAGATCAGAGCAAAAATCAATGAAATAGAAACCAAAAGAACAGTAGAAAAGATAAACGAAACTAGGACCTCGTTCTTTTTAAAGAATTAAAAAGATTGATAATCCCCTGGTCAGACTTATCAAAAAGAAAAGAGAAAGGGCCCAAATAAATAAAACCATGAATGAAAGAGGGAGAGATCACAACCAACACGAAAGAAATACAAACTGTTATAAGAACATATGAGCAAGTATATGCCAACAAATTAGATAATCTGGAAGAAATGGATGCATTCCTAGAGATGTATCAATTACCAAAACTGAACCAGGAAGAAATAGAAAACTTGAACAGACCTATAACCACAAAGGAAATTGAAACAGTCATCAAAAATCTCCCAAAAAACAAAAAACCCAGGGCCAGATGGCTTCTCAGGGGAATTCTACCAAACATTTAAAGAGGAATTCATCCATATTCTTCTGAAACTGTTCCAGAAAAACAGAAATCGAAGGATAACTTCCAAACTCGTTTAATGACACCACCATTACCTTGATCCCTAAACCAGACAAAGACCCCATCAAAAAGGAGAATTATAGACCAAAATCCTTGATGAACATGGATGTAAAAATTCTCACCAAAATACTAGCTAATAGGATCCAACAGTACATTAAAAGGATCATTCACTATGACCAAGTGGGATTTATCCCTGGGCTGCAATTGGTTCAATATCCACAAATCACCCAATGTGATACAATACATTAAGAAAAAAAAGAAGAAGAACCATATGATACTCTCAGTAGTTGCAGAAAAAGCATTTGACAAAGTACAGCATCTTGTTTGATCAAAACTCTTCAAAGTATAGGGAAAGAGGTTACATACCTCAATATCATAAAAGCCATCTATGAAAAACTCACAGCGAATATCATTCTCAATGGGGAAAAACTGAGAGCTTTCCCCCTAAGGTCAGGAACACGGCAGGGATGTCCACTATCACCACTGCTATTCAACATACTATTAGAAGTCCCAGCCACAGCAATCAGACAACAAATAGAAGTAAAAGGCATCCAAATCCGCAAAGAAGAAGTCAAACTCTCACTCTTTGCTGATAATATGATATTTTATGTGGAAAACCCGCAGGACTCCACCCCAAAACTGCTAGAACTCATACAGGAATTCAGTCAAGTGGTAGGATATAAAATCAATGCACAAAAATCAGTGGCATTGCTATACAACAACAACAAGACAGAAGAAAGAGAAATTAAGGAGTCAATCCCATTTACAATTGCACTCAGAAATGTAAGATACCTAGGAATAAATCCAACCAAAGAGAGAAAGAATCTGTACTCAGAAAACTACAAAATACTCATGAAAGAAATTGAGGAAGACACAAATAAATGAAAAAAACGTTCCATGCTCATGGATTGGAAAAACAAATATTGTGAAGACATCAATGCTACCTAGAGCTATCTAAACATTCAAAGCAATCCCTATCAAAATACCAGCCACTTTTTTCAAAGAAATGAAACAAATAATCCCCAAATTTGTATGGAACCAGAAAAGACCCCGAAAAGCCAGAGGAGTGTTGCAAAGAAAAGCAAAGCTGGTGGTATCACAATTCCGGACTTCATGTTCTATTACAAAGCTCTAATCATCAAGACAGTATGGTACTGGCACAAAAAACAGACACATAAATCAATGGAACAGAACAGAGAGCTCAGAAATGGACCCTCATCTCTATGGTCAACTAATCTTTGACAAAGCAGGAAAGAATGTTCAATGGAAAAAAATGTCCAAAAAAATGTCCAATTCAAAAACTGGTGTTTGGAATATTGGACAGCCACGTACAGAAGAATGAAACTGGACCATTTCCTTACACCACACACAAAAATAGTCTCCAAATGTTTGAAAGACCTAAATGTGAGACAGGAATCCATCAAAATCCTAAAGGAGAAGACAGGCAGCAACCTCTTTGACCTCAGCCGCAGCAACTTCTTTCTAGAAACATCGCCAAAGGTAAGGGAAGGAAGTGCAAAAATGAACTCTTGGGACTTCATCAAGATAAAAAGCTTTTGCACAGCAAAAGAAACAGTCCACAAAACCAAAAGACAAATGACAGAATGGGAGAAGGTATTTGCAAATGACTTATCAGATAAAGGGCTATTATCCAAAATCTATAAAGAACTTATCAAACTCAACACCCAAAGAACAAATGATCCTGGGCGCCTGGGTGGCTCAGTTGGTTAAGCGACTGCCTTCGGCTCAGGTCATGATCCTGGAGTCCCGGGATCGAGTCCCACATCGGGCTCCCTGCTCAGCGGGGAGTCTGCTTCTCCCTCTGACCCTCTTCCCTCTCGTGCTCTCTGTCTCTCATTCTCTCTCTCTCAAATAAATAAATAAAATCTTAAAAAAAAAAAACAAAAAAAACAAATGATCCAATCAAGAAATGGGCAGAAGTCATGAACAGACATTTTTCCAAAGAAGACATCCAAATGGCCAACAGACACATGGAAAAATGCTCCACATCGCTCGGCATCAGGGAAATCCAAATCAAAACCTCAATGAGATACTACCTCACACCAGTCAGGTTGGCTAAAATTAACAAGTCAGGAAACGACAGATGTTGGCAGGGATGCGGAGAAAGGGGAACTCTCCTACACTGTTGGTGGGAATGCAAGCTGGTGTAGCCACTGTGGAAAACAGTATGGAGGTTCCTCAAACAGTTGAAAATAAAGCTACCATACAACCCAGCAATTGCGGTACTGGGTATTTACCCCAAAAATAGAAATGTAGGGATCCAAAGGGGTATGTGCACCCCGATGTTTATAGCAGCAATGTCCACAATAGCCAAACTATGGAAAGTGCCAAGATGTCCATCGATAGATGAATGGATAAAGAAGATGAGGTATATATATGAAATATACATAACTATTGAAATTGAACTATTGAAATATAACTATTTCAAAATAGTTCTCCCACCTCATTCTACAAGCCAGTTACCGTCATTCATAACCAATTTGGTCGTACACTTGACCTTCACTGTGTTGCAAGTCTGCCTGCCTACTCTCCACAACATTCTTTTATACATAGTTGATTATTGTGAAAAGATCAATTCAATATATATATATGTATATATATATATATATACATATATATATGAAAAACACAATGGAATATTATGCAGCCATCAAAAGGAATGAAATCTTGCTATTTGCAATGGCGTAATGGAACTGGTGGGTATTATGCTGAGCAAAGTAAGTCAACCAGAGAAAGTCATGTATCATATGACCTCACTGATATGAGTAATTCTTAATCTCAGAATCAAACTGAGGGTTGCTGGAATGGTGGCGGGGGGATGGGATGGGGTGGTTGGGTGATAGACATTGGGGAGGGTATGTGCTATGGTGAGCGCTGTGAATTGTGTAAGACTTTTGTATCGCAGACCTATACCTCTGAAATAAATAATACATTATGTGTTTAAAAAAAAATGAAGAAGATAACAGGAAGGGCATAATGAAGGGGGGAAATTGGAGGGGGAGATGAACCATGAGAGACTATGGACTCTGAGAAACAAACTGAGGATTCTAGAGGGGAGGGGGTTGGGGGATGTGTTAGCCTGGTGATGGGTATTAAAGAGGGCATGTACCGAATGGAGCACTGGGTGTTATACACAAACAATGAATCATGGAACACTACATCCAAAACTAATGATGTAATGTATGGTGATTAACATAACATAATTAAAAAATAAATAATGTGAAAAAATTACATGATCTTGATGTTTCTATCCAACAAAAAAGAGTTCATATCATGGTTATAATCAGAATCAGACCCAGGACCTAGGTCTTCTGTCTCCTAACTGGTTCTTATTCTATTTTACCAATTATCCTAATTGTGTCAAAACTTCATGTACTCATTCAGCCAGTTACTGCTCCCTGGTTGCAAGAATGACACACAATCCTTCTGGCATCATTGAGGACATATTTAGAAGAGCACTTTGGAGACACCTAAAGTTAGAAATATGCTAGTGAAGAGCCTGCAGAAAGTGGACAAAGAAATATATTAAAAATTAAGTACCCTGCCTTTCTGCCTTAGGCGAAGAAAAGCCAAAGTCCCAGGATTGCTTTATGTTGCAGGGAAGGTAGAACACTTGCATGCCTTTGCATTGCCTAAATTGTAGGGACTGTAGTATTGAGAAATCTCAGAAATTCTGGTTTAAGTCACTTTCAGTGCATTTTCACAGCCATACTGAGCCATGGAAAGAAAATTGTTTAAAAAGAAATCTCCATGGTATTGTTCCAAAGCTCACATTGCAGTATCCATGGCAGAGTTTCTAGGAGCATCCGATCACATAGTGCAAAAGACACAGCATTCCCCCTCTCGTGTGTTTTCAAAATAGTTCTCCCGCCTCATACTACAAGCCAGTTACCATCACTCACAACCAAATTGGTCATACACTTGACCTTCACTGTGTTGCAGGTCTGCCTGCCTACTCTCCACAACATTCTTTTGTTGATTATTGTGAAAAGATCAAGTCAATCTCTTACTTCATAATCACATGATTAAATATTTCCACTAAAAAAAGACATTGATTCTCTGCTTATCATGTATAAAGCTCTGGGCAATGTGTTTTATATGCATTATTGCATTTAATTCTCACAAAACCCTCTGATGTAGGTATTTCTCCCTTTTTGAGGGGATGGCACTGAGGCATAGAGGAGCTGATTGGTTAAATAATTGCACAAGGTCCACAGCCAGTAACTACAGTTAATATAATTTGCCTACGTTGCATGATATTAACCTGAATGAAATCATTAGAGAAGTGTATCTCAAAGCTGACACCTGCCATAGTTGGAAAGTAGGCAGGAAATTTGGTAGATGAAACCATTAAAGTACTGTTTATTTTTTTGAATTAATTATCTAGCCCCGACTCATTTATTTGGCAAGAGTTGTTGGTTAAGTCATGACTATTCACGGATCTAAAACCAGACCATCAGGTTCTACGGAGAGAACAATAAAAAAGGAAACAGAAAATGTGGTTGGCATGAATTTTGAAACAAAATGTTGAAAATCACTTCCCTTCAACTTTGCTGCTTTTGTATTAGATTTTTAGAGCCAAACAACAAACAAACAAACAAAAGAAAAACCCTGCCTATAAGTCTATGAACTTCAGTGCTAAGAGCATTACATTTCTTGTTCTCTTCGCCTGTATTTTTTTTTCCTTTCTGCATAATGGGATACTTTCTTCTCCATCTATTCTTCCCTGACATCTTTATTATTATATTTTCTTTTAGAAACTATATTATCATTTCACAGCACTGTATAGAAGATATTTATTGAAAATTATAATATCAGTAGTCAGGAACCTTAATGTTGAGATATTAACATTTATAACTATCCAATGCCTTGTTCAAGAAATATGATAAAACAGACAACTATTTCACAAGTGATTATCTATTATTGTTTGAGTTCTGTGCTAGCTATTGGGTTTATGCAAAGAAATTACATTCATGCTCTAGGATAGTATTTTACCTGAATTATTTTGTAGTCATATTGATTCAGCTGTTGTATCAACAACGTGCTTCAGTTTTAATATTAAAACTTAGTTATACATTCCCAAACCACTGACAATGTAAAAGTTTTCTTGCTTGTTCCAGATATAAGTATTTTAAAAGGTTTATTTTTATTATGTATATAATTCTGTTTATATTTTGAAGTTTCAAATTATAGGTGTAATGGAAGGGATTTTTATTACTCTGTGCTTTGAGAATTCTGAATATTGTAATATACCCCATTAGAATCGATGTACTGTATCATTACATATTATAGATAAACTCATATACCACTAATGTGAGAGGGGTTATAAAATTGAAATAGAATAACAATTTTTTTCTTGTTTCTCTGATGCTTTATGCACTTCATTTACTAAAAAACATAAAATGGTCAGTAAAATATTTACTAGGACTTTGAATGTCTCTAAAGGCATAAACTGAATTGTGCAGTATCTCCAGTTTTCTTTAAAGCACCTTACCTTCAGAATACAACACTCCAGCATTGTTTTTTTGTTTTTTTTTTTGTTTTTTTTAGTTTGAGGATATGTGTCTTTAGAGGCCAATCTACTTCAATTCATCAGTACAGAATATTTTCATTTTTCATTGGAATTCTTATAATTTTCTGTAAGGCTTACTGATAAAATATTATAAGATATGTGGTAGCTTTGCGATTATTTTATATAAAAGTTTATAATACCTTTTACATATGTGGCCAGATCAGGGCATCTGATCCTATGTGTTTCTTAAAAAACTGCCTTTATAAACTTGAAAATTTCCAATAATTTTTCCATTAGTAGTTTCTCCTTTGTACCATTATTTTAATTTTGTGCTTCCCAACTTATATGGTCTTAGCGTTTGTGTCCAGCAAAATTCATATATGGAGTCGTAACCTCCTAAGATGGTGGTATTAGGGACTTTGAGGGTCAGTTAGGCCATGAAAGTGAATTCCTCCTGAATGGGATCAGTGACCTTATAAGGCAACTGTAGAGAGAACCCCAGACCCTTGTAGCAAGTGAAGATGCAGTAAGACAGTGCCAGCTATGAACAAGGAAGAGGGCCCTCGGTAGACAACATGACCACACTGATGCCTTGATCTTGGATTTCCCAGCCTCTAGAACTGTGAACAATAAATTTCTGTTACAGCAGCCTAAAAAGACTGAGACACCAGTTCTCTGCCTCTTGTGCTGTAGGATACATGGGACATTATTTTAAAAAGTGAGGATTTAAAGCTTAATATATATCATGGCTCTCAGAAAATATAATCTAAGAGGAACCAGAAAAGAGCAGTATGTAATCCAATGGAAAATACAGCATTTCGAATCATATGGTTTTCTGGTACCATTTGAAAAATTACTGATCAGCACTTGGAAGTCTTCCATCCTTTATACTCCTACTGCAGGTCTGGTCATCTATCCCACTAAGGTAAAAAGCTGGTCCTGGCACCTAATGCTTTTGGCGCCATCACTAGAGGGGAGGGGGGTGGGGGATGGATTAACCTGGTCATGGGTATTAAGGAGGGCATGTATTGCATGGAACACTGGGTGCTATATGAAAACAATGAATCATGGAACACTACATCAAAACTAATGATGTACTGTATAGTGACTAACATAACATAATAAAATAAAATAAAATAAAATAAAATAAAATAAAATAAAATAAAATAAATAAATAAATCGTGTGAATTAGTTTGATTTTATTTGTTAAATGTGATTCACAATAGGAAAATAACTACATTAACACAATGTTTTTTCTTTCTCCTTCTAGTTCTATCCTTTAATGTAATCTCTATAATCATATATGTGGGCATCTGTGAGGATAAATTATATTTCCTATTTTAACAACTTTTTCAGTATACTGCCCTCTAATCCAATTCTTGATGAAAAATCAAGTAGTAATACTGAGTTATTAACATTTATACATTTATGTGGTCCTTTCCCATTGCATGTGATTCTTCTTATTATGTGATCTATGATTTCCAGAAACAATAATTTATTTTGATATGACTTTTTCCAGGAAATCCCACCATTTAGCTTTTAAAATGGATTTGCTTTACCCATCACATTATTTAAGCTCTTCCACAAATTCATGTGAAAGAGATTCTAGTTACTGGCAGTTGCCAGGAGATGCACTGTTTAATGAGTGACAAAATCTATAACTCAATGAAATTTTCAGTGACATCAGTGTTTATGGGTATATTTTCACACTAAGAGATAAGAGGGAGACATAATTATCTCTTTAAATAATGATTATTTGGAATCATATTCTCTAGGGACAAAGGTAAAACAAAGGTCCCAAAAGTTCTTCCATGTAATCAAAATATGTGCTAGAGATGGTCTAGATTTCAGAAAAAGAAAAATCTGCAAAAACCAAAGAAGAGATATTTGTGTGATAACTCCAGCAAAGTACAAAAATCCTTTCATTCTTCACTTATCTCATTCTTTTTATACCTCATGGGCTACAGAATATTCCATGCTTTCTCTAGTCTGTGAAGCTCTGCATATGTTGCTTTACCTAGAATACTCTTCTCCATGGTTTATCCTCCAGTATCTGTCCTCAGACCTCATTCATTCTTTAAAAGTGAAAATGGGTTTTACATCATTTGGGAATATATCTTTGAAGCCTATTTTCTGACTTCTGATCTGAATGAGGTCCCTCTTTGTCTCCATAGCATCTTGTGGTCATAACTACAATAACATTTATGTTATAAATGTAACCTATTTGGGCTGTTTCCTTTTGTTTCCTATGCTAGACTATTTGATCCTTGATGACAATGAATCTATGTCATTCATTCATATGTGTATCTCTGATTCCTTGAGGATATTTGTTAAATCAATTACTATATGGATGGATATGTAAATTAATGTTAATCCATAAGTGATTTTTTTTGAACTGACTCAACCTGCAATGACACTTTAAAATTAGAGTATAACTTAAGTGAAAATGAGAGAAATTCTTCAGGATCCAGAAAAACTTTAAATAGGCAATATATATATCAGGATCATGAGTTATTTTCTAATTTCTTATTCTCTGACACAGCTGTATGTACTTATTGTTTGGCAAAATAGAAATTTTAGAAGGAGAAAATAGAGTATATTTAAGGAAAATGTGAGAATAATTGTTATGTTAAAATAGGTCATTACTTGAACAGATTTCCTTTGCTACTTTTTTTTTAATTTAAATTCAATTATCCAACATGTAGTACATCATTAGATTTAGATGTAGTGTTCAGGAATCCATCAGTTGCATATAACACCCAGTGCTCATTTAATCTTTTGCTACTTTTTTAAGTGAGGGTCTGTCAAAACTCTAAGGATAAAATAATGAAAGGATTCTCTCCTTGCCTTCAATTCTTGTGTATTATGAGAAAGGGGTACAAATAAACAGTTACAATGAAATACCTGTTGTAATAGTAATATATTAGTTTCCATGGCTGCTTAAAAAATAACCACAAACTTAATTGTGTATAGAAACATAAATTTAATCTCTCACATTTCTGGAATATTTGAAATAAAGGTGTGGTCAAGGCTGTTCGAAATTAAGGTATTGGCAAGCTCAAAATCAAGGTATTGGCAAGGCTGTGCTACTCAGGCACAGAGTCTGGGGGGAGATCCAAAATCAATTTCTTGCTTCTTCCAGCTTCTAGTAGCTGCTGGCCTCTCTTGGCATTCCCTGGCTTGTGGCTGCATCATGTGAATCTCTGCCTCTGCTTCACATTGCCTCCTCCTCTTCTATTCTGTAATCTCCCTCTGTGTCTCTTTTATAATGACATTTATGATGGAATTTAGGGTCCAGTCAGATATTGCAAAATATCTGAATAGTCTTAATTATCTCAATAGCCTTAATTTAATTTCATCTGTAAAGACCCTTTTTTGAAATAAGGTAACACAGAAAGGTTCTTGGGATTAGACTCTGAATGTATCTTTCCCATCCATTATCAGCCTATCACAATGATATGCACAAAACAGAGGAGAGCATGGCAGAAGGAGCACCACATGTGCTTGAAGAAATTAAGAAAGCCATAAAAGAATTCTTGAGGTTAAAAAAAGAAAAAAAATGTAGATGTAGATGTAGAAGAGGATATGCAAAGGACATTATTCAAGTCAGAGCCGGAGAAATTAGGATAGTCAACAGACATTCAATTAGAGATTATTTTAGTACCAAAATTAACTTCACACAAACCTTCCCAGTATGTACTTTCAAGTTAATTCATAAGGTCTTTGTATCTGTTCCCTACTGCCACAATAATGCTATGTAACAAACTACTCCAAATTTCCTACATTAAAAAAAAAGATGCATTTATTTTGTTCATTCATGTATAAATTGGCTGGGTTCAGCTGGACTCACTGATTTTTCAGGAATCAGCTGCAGATGGTGAGGCTCTTCTGCAAATTTTACCTGGGCTCATCCTAATGTCTGGAGGTTAGTTGGCTATTAGGTATTTTAACATACCTGTGCTGGGAAAAGTGGGGAAACTTGGCTCTGCCCATGTGTCTCGTTCTATAGAAGACTAGCCCAGATATCTCATAACAAAGACAGGAAAGGAAACAAAGCAGAAATATGTTAACACTTTTGCAATTTTTTCCGTAGTTGCAACTGCTAAAATCTCATTGCTCAAAGCAAGACACATGGCTGAACTGAGTAACAAGGGACATAGTCATAGACTACTTCTTGAAGGGTGAAGTTACAAGGTCATACTGCAAACATATGGGTACAGGGAAGAGTGAAGAATCAAAGCCCATTAGTGTAATCGATATACTATAGTCTGTCTTTTGTTCATAATTATTTACATCTCTCTCCTATGTTCACTCTTACCCCAGAACCCCCAAAAATCTCATCCAGGCACATGACCAGGCTCTTAGTCCAAGATCCTCTGATCTGCTAAAGATCCAGATGGTGTTCCTCTTGATTTGAAGATTATGAACATAAGACAAATTATTTGCATCCCACTGCCCCCACCAACCACACACACATAACTGCTCAAATATTTTCTAAAATAATGGTCAAACAGAGATAGGATGATTGACATAAATATGCCCATTCCTAAAAGAGGAAGAAAGGGAAGCACAGGGAAGTTACTGTTCATAATTCTGAAATCCTCCTGAGCAAATGTAGCCAAATCCTCCATTCTAGGATGTGCTTCTCTTGATCTGTTCCCTGTGAGTGGCTTGTGTTCATTGTTTGCCATGTCTGTTGGCTCTACCTTTGGAACATTTATTTTAATCTAATTTTATTTTTTATGCTATGTTAGTCACCAATGGTACATCATTAGTTTTTGATGCAGTGTTCCATGATTCATTGCGTATAACACCCAGTGCTCCATGCAATATGTGCCCTCATTAATACCCATCACTGGGCTAACCCATCCCCCCCCCCCCCCCCCTCTAGAGCGCTCAGTTTGGTTCCCAGAGTCCATAGTCTTTCATGGTTTGTCTTCCCCTCCGATTCCCCCCTTCATTTTTCCCTTCCTTCTAATGTCCTCCATGCTCTTCTTTATGTTCCATGAATAAGTGAAACCATATGATAATTAACTTTCTCTGCTTGACTTATTTCACTTGGCATAATCTCCTTCAGTCCCATCCATGTTTATGTAAAAGTTGGGTATTCATCCTTTCTGATGGCTGAGTAATATTCCATTGTATATCCACATCTTCTTTATCCATTCGTCTGTTGAAGGGCATCTCAGCTCTTTCCACAGTTTGACTGTTGTAGCCATTGATGCTATGAACATTGGAGTGCATATGGCCATTCTTTTCACTACATTTGTGTCTTTGGGGGAAATAGCCAGGAGTGCAATTGCTGGGTCATAGGGTAACTCTATTTTTAATTTTTAAGGAACCTCCACACTGTTTTCCAATGTGGCTGTAACAACTTGCATTCCCACCAACAGTGTAAGAGGGTTCCCCTTTCTCTACAACCTCTCCAACATTTGTTGTTTCTTGCCTTGTCAATTTTTGCCATTCTAATTAGTGTAAGGTGGTATTTCAATGTGGTTTTTTTTTTTTTTTGGTTTTACAGGTAAATTCTATTAACCACTTAAGAGACAGAAAATCCATATAAACAGGCTCTAACACCCATAAAATGATACACTATCTTGAAAAATACAAACAGGTACAACACTTTTCAACTTATTTTATGAGGTTAACAAACCCTTACAATGACACCAAGGCAAGGACATTATGAGAATGAGAAATCATAGGCCAAACTCACTTATAAAGAGAGAGATAAAAATCCTAAATATAATATTAGAAAATAAATGTAATATGTAAAATCCTAATAACAAAATTTACCACAATAAAGCTGGGCTAATAACAAAAATGAAAGGATAGTTTAACACTAGATATACATTAGTAATATTCTCCATGTTAACTGATTTAGGGTGAAAAAAAATTAGAAGTCCTCAACAGATACAGGGAAAAAAAGTTATATTCAATATCCATTGATTCTTTTTTTTTACCCTCTTTAATACCCATCACCACACTAACCCATCCTCCTACCCCCTTCCCCTCTAGAACCCTCAGTTTGTTTCTCAGAGTCCATAGTCTGTCATAGTTCATCTCCCCCTCCGATTATCCCTCTTCATTTTTCCCTTCCTTCTATCTTCTTTTTTAACATATAATGTATTATTTGTTTCAGAGGTACAGGTCTGTGATTCAACAGTCTTACACAATTCACAGTGCTCACCATAGCACATACCCTACCCAATGTCTATCACCCAGCCACCCAATCCCTCCCACCCTCCACCACTCCAGCAACCCTCAGTTTGTTTCCTGAGATTAAGAATTCCTCATATCAGTGAGATCATATGATACATGTCTTTCTCTAATTGACTTATTTCGCTCAGCATGATACCCTCCAGTTCCATCCATGTCACTGCAAATGGCAAGATTTCATTCCTATTGATGGCTGCATATTATTCCATATTACCCATAATATTCCATATTATTCCATTGTGTGTGTGTGTGTGTGTGTGTGTGTGTGTGTGTGTGTGTATAAAACACATCTTCTTTATCTATTCATCTGTCAATGGGCATCTTGGCTCTTTCCATAGTTTGGCTATTGTGGACATTGCTGCTATAAATATCGGTGTGCATGTACCCCTTCAGATCCCTACATTTGTATCTTTGGGATAAATGCCCAGTAGTGCAATTGCTGGGTTGTATGATAGCTCTATTTTCAACTTTTTGAGGAACCTCCATACTGTTTTCCAGAGTGGCTACACCAGCTTGCATTCCCAGCAACAGTGTAGGAGGGTTCCCCTTTCTCTGCATCCCCACCAACATCTGTCTTTCCTGACTTGTTAATTTTAGGCATTTTGACTGGTGTGAGGTGGTATCTCATTGAGGTTTGGATTTGATTTCCTTGATGTTGAGCAATGTTGAGCACTTTTTCATGTGTCAATGTAGTTTTGATTTGAATTTTCCTGATGGTTAATGATAATGAACATTTTTTCATGTATCTGTTAGCCATTTGTATGTTTTCTTCAGAGAAGTGTCTATTCATGTCTTCTGCCCATTTTTCGACTTGATTGTTTTTTGTGGGTTGAGTTTGAGAAGTTCTTTATAGATCTTGGATATTAGTCTTTTGTCTGTAGTGTCATTTGTAAATAACTTCTCCCATTCCGTGGGTTGCCTCTTTGTTTTGTTGACTGTTTCCTTTGCTGTGCAGAAGATTTTTATCTTGATGAAGTCCCAAAAGTTCATTTTTGCTTTTGTTTCACTGGTTTTTGGAGATGTATCTTGAAAGAAGTTGCTGTAGCTGATGTCAAAGAGGTTACTGCCTATGTTCTCCTCTAGGATTTTGATGGATTCCTGTCTCACATTGAGGTCTCTCATTCATTTTGCGTTTATCTTTGTGTATGGTGTTAGAGGATGGTTGAGTTTCATTCTTCTTTTTATATAGCTGTCCAATTTTCCCAGCGCCATTTGTTGAAGAGACTGCCTTTATTCCATTGCATAATTTCTTGCCTTGTCCAAGATTATTTGTCCATAGAGTTGAGGGTCCATATCTGGGCTCTCTATTCTGTTCCGTTTTTCTATGTCTGTTTTTATGCCAGTACCATGCTGTCTTGGTGATCACTGCTTTGTAATATAGCTTGAAATTGGGCAACACGATGCCCCCAGCTTTGTTTTTCTTTTTCAACATTTCCTTGGCGATTCAGGGTCTTTTCTGATTCCATACAGATTTTAGGATTGTTTGTTCCAGCACAATGTTATTCTTCCAATCCATGAGCACAGAAAGGTTTTTTTTTTTTAGATTTATTTATTTATTTATTTATTTATTTATTTGAGAGAGAGAATGAGAGATAGAGAGCATGAGAGAGAAGAGAGTCAGAGGGAGAAGCAGACTCTCCGCCGAGCAGGGAGCCCCACGCGGGACTCGATCCCAGGACTCCAGGATCATGATCTGAGCCACAGGCAGTCGCCCAACCATCTGAGCCACCCAGGCGCCCCAGAATGTTTTTCCATCTTTTTGTGTCTTCTTCAATTTCTTTCTTGATTGTTCTGTAGTTCTTATAGTATAGATCTTTTACCTCTTTGGTTAGGTTTATTCCGAGGTATCTTATGGTTTTTGGTGCTATTGTAAATGGAATCATTTCTCTAATTTCTCTTTCTATAGTTGCATTGTTAGCATATAAGAAAGCAACTGATTTCTGTGCATTGATTTTGAATCCCACCACATTATTGAATTGCTGTATGAGTTCTACTAATTTGGGGGTGGAGTCTTTTGGATTTTCCACATGAAGTATCATGTCATCTGTGAAGAAAGAGAGTTTGAATTCTTCTTTGCCTATTTGAATACGCTTTATTTCTTTTTGTTGTCTTATTTCTGTTGCTAGGACTTCTAGTACTATGTTGAACTATAGTGGTGAGATTGGGCATCCTTGATGGATTCCCTGGCGGAAATTCTACCAAACATTCAAATAAGAAATAATACTTATTATCCTGAAGCTATTTCAAAAAAATAGAAATGGAAAGAAAGATTCCAGAGTCATTCTATGAGGCCAGCATTACCTTAATCCCTAAACCGGCAAAGACCCCATCAAAAAGGAGAATTTCAGACCAATATCCCTGATGAATATGGATTCCAAAATTCTCAAAAAATTCCTAGCTAATAGGATCCAACAATACATTAAAAGGCTCATCCACCACGACCAAGTTGGATTTATCCCCAGGATGCAAAGATGGTTAAACATTCGCAAATCAATCAATGTGATAGAACACATTAATAAGAGGAGAGAAAAAACCATATGGTCTTCTCAATTGATGCAGAAAAAGCATTTGACAAAATACAGCATCCTTTCCTGATTAAAACTCTTCAGAGTATAGGGATAGAGGGAACATTCCTCAATTTCATAAAATCCATCTATGAAAAATCCACAGCAAATATCATCCGCAGTGGGAGAAAAGATGAGAGCCTTTCCCTTGAGATCAGGAACACGACATGGAACATTCTTATTTGTGACTTTTATGGCTACCTCTGAAGGGCAAATTGGAAAATATGCCCTTTGAATAGAACTTTTAGCACATTTCCTGCCAGAATCACGTTGAGACCCCAGGACTTTTTTATATTTTGAATACTTTCAGTCCATTTTACTCTAGGCTGGTGACACTCTTACTGGAAAACTGTCTCAGATACTTCATGTGTTTCTTATGAAGTTGACTATCCCATTTTAATGGGTCAGAAAGACACATGAATACTTCTTTTCTGTATAGGTCTTTCTCACTTGGTTTATTCATTACCATTTTAGGTATTTAAAGCTTCTGTAGAACAATGCTTTTAAATTACTAGAAACCCTTACTTCCACTGAGAGAGCTCTAGACGAAACCTTGCTTCTATCAGTGATCTTAACAAGGGGCCAACAGTCACAACTTGATTTTGCCTGTGTTCCCTGGAAGCATCATATTTGAGACCCTTTTGCTACCAAAGAAACTAGAAATGAGGCACCTTTGTTTTCCATCACAGCAAGTTCAGACCTTTGTATATTTCATCTAATTCTGATTTTCAAAACCTCAGTTTATCTCCCAATTGCATCTCTTTTTTGTAGCACATAGCTAGTAAAAGATGGATGCATTTTGAGCACACTGCTTGGGAATGTTCTGGATTTTTCCAGGACATCTATGGCTGTGTTTTTGTCTTCTAAGTTGTCATCAGCAGAAGTGCTACCAAATATTTCTCCACCACATAACATGAGTCGCTATTTTTCCAGCCCCCTATAGTTTCCTTATCAGTCTTCAACCACTATAAGAGTTTGCTCACCGCCTAATCCCCAAATTAATATCACTTATGGTAGGTTTCCATAATGACAGCATCTCACTTCTAATGTCAATGTATGTAATATCCATTGTCACAATGTTTTTGCACACCAACTAGCCAAACTCAGTGCATAAGCCCTAAGCAAGTAATTAAGACCTAGATTATAAGTCTTCTTTTAGGTCATAAGTCTGGGTGTTTGATTATCTGATTGATGGTTGTTTGTAGCCCCAGCTGGGCTTTCTTATGCATTTAAGTTCAGATGAAATTCATTTAGGCAGCTATACTACTCTTGGCTGGCCTTTTTGACATATTAGAGGTCAGCAGACTGTTGGATGATCTAGGATGGCTTCTCTTAAGAAGTGAGATGACTTGGCTCTCTTCCCTGTGTTTTATCCTCCAGCAGGCTAGCCTAGCTAAGGTCTCATGGGGGAGACAGAGGAACAGAAGAATCTCGAACTCAAGCCTCTATACCATCACAACTGTAAACATCCTATTGGCCAAAGAAAGTCATATGACTGAATTCAGAACCAAGCAGTAGATAAATAAATCCCACCTTTTGATGAGAGGAGCTTCAAAGTGATATTACAGAGTGTATACAGGGAAAGGTAAAAATTTGAGGCATTAAAGCATTAATGCAGCCCAGCTTTATTTCTCTCTATGCTCCTAGAGTTAGCTAGTTAACCAGACTGTTAAAGAGGATTATTTATCCCTTAAAGTAATCTCTCTCACTGTATCTATTAGGGAAATAAAGCTCATAATGTCTTGAGGAAGAGAAAAGTGAATCCATCAACTAGTACTAATGGAAAGTTCAGAGGTAAGATAAGCTCTAGAATTAAATTTAGTGGTCCATCAATGTCCTCTAAAGTCTACTTTTGCTCATTTTTCTTCTGTATACCTCTGCTTTGTTAGCTTCAGCCTAAAATCACCTGCCATGTTGATCATGATATCAAACCACTGAACATTGAAGTGACAGGTTTCTCCATTCATATTCAAAAGGAGAGAGTGCTTCTAAACAACATTCAAAGGAGAATTACAATTTACCTAGAGTGTTTGGTTTTGGTCCCATGTTCACTCTTAAATGTAGCCATAAACATACCCCGATTATGTGCCTTTTTGGGAGCTTTGAGTAGAGTTATATTTCCCCAAGTACATAGGAGCAGAGTGAATAACCAAAGTAATTCTGAGTTGAACTAAGAGGGGAAAGAAGAAAATAAATATAGGGTGACCAACTAATACTAGTGCATTATAGTTTATATAGCAAGGTTTCCACAACTGAAGTTCTTCATTCTTCGTAGACAGCAATTCTCAGAATGCATTCTCTATCATTGTTGGTTTTGGTGTATGTGTGAGTGTGTCAACTTATTTCTCATAGGCTTGACAGTTTGTTAGTTATTAAGAAAGATACAAGTCTGGGAATACTCAGAATCTGTATGTTTAAATACTGAAAAGTCTTAGCCAATCTTAGCCAGGGTGAATATGCTGCTCTTTCTTTGCTTTACTGCTTATTCTCTTAAGATGTGTATATATGCCTATTTTTATGACTGAATGTCAGAATATAAAGCATGGGAATCTGCTGGGAATAGGTAATTAAAATACAGATTCCTGAGCCCAACAGTCCCACTCAGTTGGAAACTCTGATGATAGGGGCTGAGGAATATTTTTAACAAGCACCCCAAGAGATACTTCTATACCACAAAACTTTAGAATCCACTAATTTTGTGATTTAATCAAGAGGAAGCTGGACTCATTTGCTCAGAAAATTAGGGGATAGGTTTTAGCTGATTGGGGAAACCCCATTCTCTCCTTGTATAGATGATAATATATTTATTCTGGCTCATTAGATTTTTTTCTCTTCCATAGTTAAAAAAATGTTACTAAGAAAACATTTTTCTTTAATGTAGCCTTGTCATTTTTTTTTTCTACTCCATAATGTTCTTTATGACCATGGAGAACAATTATAGTAAAATCCTCCTTTCATTGCAAATCACTTATAAAACCTGCTTAAGTACTGTCAAGTGTGGATTTATGGATTTCTAAATCATTCTGTGGTTTCTGTAAAATTCAGGATAGATTTGACCATATCCAATTGTAACAGTATTTCAAAGAGCAAATTGCTTTATATATTTTGTAACAGAATATCTCCATGATTTGTCCAACAGCTAAAGAATTTTGTTATTTTTATAACATCAGCATTTAGTTATTATGTCACTCATTATTGTTCTGAAAAAATCTGTCCATAACAAGACTGGAAGATATTTTGTATTTACCACATATTTTGGGGCATATAATTTTCCTCTGTCAATACATAAATTACTCACAGAGACACACACACAGAGGTGTACGCATACTACTTGGAATATTCTCACATGAACACATTTTGAGTAAAATATGTAGAAACTATTTATTTATTTATTTGAGAGAGAGAGAGCAAGATCACAGAGGGAGAGGGAAAAGCAGATTTGCCACTGAGCACTGGGCTCGATCCCAGGACCTCGAAATCATGACATGAGCCAAAGGCAGATGCTAAAACAACTGAGCCACCCAGGTGCCCCATATAAGGGAACAATTACTGGCAATTATCTCAGTAGGGAATGCATTTTTGTCCCTTTTTCTTTGAGCACAACTTAACATTCACTGTTACCATATAATTTAAAAAGCTTTTCAGAAATATTTTCCATTTGTTTTCCACGTTAATTCTATAAATTTTATAAAATGATCTCCACTTTTCAGAGTTAAAAAAATCTGACATAGGGCGCCTGGGTGGCTCAGTTGGTTAAGCGACTGCCTTCGGCTCAGGTCATGATCCCAGAGTCCTGGGATCGAGTCCCGCATTGGGCTTCCTGCTCAGCGAGGAGCCTGCTTCTCCCTCTGACCCTCTCCCCTCTCATGTACTCTCTCTCTCTCTCATTCTCGCTCTCTCAAATAAATAAATCTTTAAAAAATATATGATATATTAAAATAAGCAACTTCCTTAGGGTCACAAAGCCAATGATTGACCATTGTATTTTAAAAAGAATTGCTGTATTTTAGAAGAGTTTTAGATTTACAAAAAAAAAATGGCAAGAATACTACAGAATTCCTGCATACCTCATACCACTTTCCCTTTGTTAAACACACCTTAGTGTATTTGTCACAAGTAATAAATCAATAATGATATATTAACTAAAGCTCACGTTTCTTTTACCTTTCCTTAATTTTTACCTTATGTTCTTTTTATGCTCCAAGATCCAGTCTATAATTTTCTACAATTAGATTCTTTAGGTTTATGTAGGCTTGTATCAGTTTCTCCAGATGTTCCTTGTTTCTGATGGCCTTTACAGGTTTGAGGAGTACTAACGAAGCATTTTGAAGAACAACCTTCAATTGGGATTTCTCTCCTATTTTTCTCATGATTACTGGGGTTTTGGGTTATTGGGAGGAAGACCACAGTAGTGCCATTCTCATCACATCACATCATGGACATGCGTATATTAAGCTAAACCTGAGCCCATACTCATGTCTCCAACTTCACCTAGTAAATATGTCTCATTCTAGCCTTCCCTGATTGCTTCTGTCCAACCTGCATCCCAACAGACAGAAACCTGCCTCCCACCATCTACCATTTATTTTACTCATTTATTCAATCCCAATGTGCATATATACTGCTATGAGAGTTATTAACCCATATTCCCAGAGGCAATAACTTTACCAACTCTAGTGCTTATATATTGTTCCTCTTGTCTTTAATCTTACAGTTTCCACTTCTTTCCAAAGTTATGTAGGTAGCAGGCCCTTTTCCCTCACTCTCTTTAGTAAAATATGCCGCATGTTTGTAATAGAGTTAGATTTCACATGTAATGGCCCACTCCTTTTTCTATGAGATTCTTTGTTTTGACAGATCCTTAGTGCCATGTATCGGCTACTATGATATCATAGAAAATAGTTTCACAAACTAAAAATTCCCATTTCGCCTATTTAATTATCCCCCAAGCCCCTTGCAACCACTGATCTGTTTTTCATTGTATTTTATTTTATTACTTTTTAGTTTTAAACATGAGAATTTGAAGACTTAAATCTTGCTTTATAATTGATATTTAAAATATTAAAATGTCAATAAAATTACATCTATTTGTTTGCCTATGTAGATATTTATGTCAAAGCAGAAAGTATACAGCAAATCTGGTAGAGTGTTTTGTTTTGTTTTCTTTAAACCTGATAAAGTTTTACACAGTGAATCCTTAATATATAGTCTATGATGACAGCATACTGACATTTCACATTTCCAGAGTCTGAAAGCTTTTGTCTCTTTCCAAAATAGAGACTGCTTTCTTAAACTAACTTGTTGCAACACACTTATATCTTCATGGGAGACCAGGATGCAATTCCTAACTTTGTTACCACAACCTGTGTCCTGGGTTAGGGGCAGAATATTTACTCACAAAACTTTTCATTTTTTTTTTTAAAGATTTTATTTATTTGACAGAGAGAGACACAGTGAGAGAGGGAACTCAGCAGGGGGAGTGGGAGAGGGAGAAGCAGGCTTCCCGTGGAGCAGGGAGCCCGATGCAGGGCTCAATCCCAGGGCCCTGGGATCATGACCTGAGCCAAAGGCAGATGCTTAACGACTGAGCCACCGAGGCGCCCCTCATTTTTTTTATTCTATCCTTCTGAACTTGACTGTGATTTCGTTGTGTTAGCTATCCCATATCAATTTTTGAATAACTGTTGATATCTACAAAAAAGGTTTGCTGGGATTTTGATAAAGATTGTTGAATCTTTAGGTAAAGTTAGGAAGAATTGGCATTTTAATAAAATAAAATACATTGAAGGAGTTTGCACCTAGAGAATAGGGTTTTAATCATATTCATTAATGAAATATGTTAACATGCCAATTGTGTCTCTTGACATAGACTAAGTGTTGTGTTGTATATTGCATGTTTGAAATAATTCCTGTGAATTAAATTAATTAATTTCATTGGTTTATCCTATCCTCATATGTTCTGGATACCATTCACTTGCTTAAAGCAAAAAGTTTGTGTTTTCATTTATACCTTCAGTCCACTAGCATTAATGATCTCACCAGAATGGATTTTGATGTCTACTAATTTCAGTAAGTCCACATGCAAGTTCTTTCATGCTGGCCTCACTGACAGTTCACAATAAATGAGAGAACTTAACATGAGGTTATTCAAGAGTTAAAAATCTCTAATAGATCCTATTTGTTTCTGCATTTGCCACTCACCCCACTTACACTGATTTAGAAAAGTAAACATTAGCAGTGTGGGTGGTGCAGTTGGTTGAGTGTCCGAATCTTGGTTTTGGCTCAGGTCATGATCTCAGGGTCATGAGATTGAGCCCCACATCTAGCTCCACACTCAGCACAGAATCTGCTTGAGATTCTTTCTCCCTGTCTCTCTGCCCCTCCCACTCATGCTCTCTCTGTCTCTCTAAAATAAATAAATAAAACTTAAAAAAAGAAAAGTAGACAATAGCTCCAAAATTGCCAAATCCAAAACCTTTTACTTGATCTGCGCCTTTCGGAGAAGTCTCAGAAATATTCAACACAGTCAAGTGCACTCTACTCCTTAAAATATGTTGGCTTTTGTTTCTGTTTTTAATTCCAGGAAACAAAACTCCATCATAATCCTTCAGCTCCACTGGACAATACTTCCTTATTTCTTTAAACCTCTTCCCTCTCAAAATTAATTTTTAAGGATCCATGTAAAACATTTAATTTAACAATAGATATTTATTAAAAAGAATTGTTGGTTTGTATCTATATTTAAATTTGTGGGAAAATTGTGGAGAAAATTACTCTCAAAAGTCACTTTTGGTTATTGTTTTAATTTTTAAACATTCAAATCAAATATATGCATGTATGTACATATGTGTAGGTCTATAGATATGTGTCTGTATATTTATATATAACCATATGAGAAGTATTTAATTTTCATAAATTGATATTCCCCTGTAAGTACGACCCAGTTAAAGAAACTAAATATTGCTCACATTTGAAAAGTCCTTTAGAGGCCCTTACCATCTCACAAATATAACCAGTATCCTTACTTTTACTTCTATCATAATTATGTTTTGCCTGTTTTTTACTTCTATATAAATGGAATCATAAAATATGAACTTTGGGGGAGCATGCATGGGTGACTTCTTTCATTAAACATTATGTTTGAGATTCATTCATGATGCTGAATGTAGCAATAGTTTATTCATTATTGTTTATAATAACGATGCATAACACAATATATCTTCTGGTAAACATTCAAATTTTTCTTTCATAAATGGTGCTGCTCTACACATACTCATAGATTTTCAGGGGAAGGCACACATGCATTTATTTTTGTTATTTATATACTAGTAATAGAAACTGTAAGGGTGTTTGACACATATTTGCTTTAGTAAATACCATCAAAGAATTTTCCAGAGTGGTTGTACAAATATATACTCTCAACATTGCATAAGAATTCCAGTTTCTCCACATTTTTGCCAAAATTTGCTATAGAGTTGGTTTCCTTAATTTACCTATACTGGTACATACATACAATAGATTTCTCATTATGACTTCATTTTCATATATCTGATGACAAGTGAAGGTAAACAGCTTCATATATATATGTGTATATATATAGGCACATAGGTCTTTTTGAAACTCATGTAGAAGAATTTGCCCCTTTTATATTGTGTTGTCTGTCTCCTTCTTACAGATTTTAAATGTATAGAGGAAAGTGTTTTGAATGAGATGATACTTTGTCTCTCTATTCTCTGGAAACTATTGTCTCATGTTAATTTTACTACTTAAAATTTCCTGTCAGTTTATCAGTGATGTCAGTTGGGCCTACAATTGCTTTAAAAAAAAAAAGATTTTTTGGGGCACCTGGATGGCTCAGTTGGTTAAGCATCTGCCTTTGGCTCAGGTCATGATCCCAGGGTCCTGGGATGGAGGCCCGCATCCGGCTCCCAGCTCAGCGGGGAGCCTGCTTCTCCCTCTCCTCCCCACTCGTGCTATCTCTGTCTCTCTCTCTTCTCCGAAATAAATAAATAAAACCTTAAAAAAAAGCTTACTGTTAAATAAATAAATAAATAAATAAATAAATAAATAAATATTGTATTTATTCATTCGAGAGAGAGAAAGAGAGATCACAAGTAGGCAGAGCGGCAAGCAGAAGGAGGAGAAGCAGGCTTCCTGAAGAGCAGAGATATGGGGCTCAATCTCAGGACCCTGGGACCAAGACCTGAGCCAAAGGTAAATGCTTCACTGACTGAGTCACCCAAGCATCCCTACAATTACTTTTTGAATCTTATTAATTATGGATGTGATATTTTTAATAGTTATGACTATTCAGGTTTTCTAACATCATTATTAGTACATTTTGGTTTTATATGAATTCATCTTTTTTTAAAAATTTCATTGCCATAATATTGTTCATAATACCCTTCTATCTTTTCAATAGCTAGAGGGTTTGTACTTTTATTTTTATTGCCTATTTTGGGTATTTGTGCCTAATCGCTTTTTCTTTTGTTCAATGATGTTAAAGTTTTATTGATTTTGCCTTTTCCCCAAAGAATCAACTTTTCATTACGTTGTTTATATGTAGTTTTCTATTTTACTAATTTATTCTCTTATATTTGCTGTTAGCATTGATTCATTATCTTAAAAATTAACTTACTGTTACGTTTCTATGCTGCTATAATAGATACCTGGATCACTGATACTGTAAAAATTTTGTTTCTAAAATATTTTGTTTAACACTACACATTTTCCTTGTAAACATGACTTAAAGTACACCAGATATATTTTGAATTATTGCACATTTATTATCATTCAGTTGTAGTTTTGTATTTTTATCTTTCTTCATCTCATAGATTATTTAGAAAAAAAACAGTCATTTAATTTTGTTGTCTATGTCTTCCATTTTTTGTTGTTGTTGTTGAAAAGTGAACTATCATTATATTGGTGTTTTTTCAAAAACAATGTTATTTAGGGGTTTTTTTGATAATTTTTTAAAGTTTTTGTTTGTTTTTTGTTTTTAAGTTTTCAGTATGTTTACTATAACATGTCTATAGAATTTCTTGTTTCTTTCCCTTGATTTCTCACATCAATTTTGGAAAATTTTGACTTGTAGAACTTTAAATTATGGTTCCAGAATAAACCATAATTGACTAATTTCATAAAGAGGATGAAGAGTTTTTGGATGGATTCATGCTTGAGTTAGATATTTTAGGTCTCTACCATGTCTTGAACATACGCTCTTCTTTCTGTATTTTCATCCTTTTATTTTCTGTCCTGTTTCCATCTGAACATTGTGTTTCTGACTTAGCAGCTAGCTAACTCCTCCTGTTTTATCACACTGTCCAATCAGCTGTCTAAACTATCGAGATGTTAAATTATTGTATTTTTGTGATTCTTAAATATACACTTGAATTTTTTATATCAAATACACTCCTCTGATGTAACCACCCATCTTTTGTCATCTAATTTGGTGACAAATTAATCACAGATTTTTTTAAAGTTCATTTCTTGTAAGTCCAATATGTGATATTCTATAGTCTATGCCCATTGTTATCCTTTTTGGCTTTATAGACTTTTTGCATTAGGTTTCATCTTTTCACCTGGAGTTGAAATTTCTTTCCTGGAGTTGAAATTTCTTTCTTGGTGTGAGATAGAACTGCTCTTGCCCTGGATGGCACATCAGCAACTCAATCTTTCGTCTTCCTGTCAATGCTCTACCTGACCAGAAAATTTGGCGACTATCATTGTGAATGAAATATATGGATAATTTAAGACACTGAATGGTCTATCTATAAATGATTTACTTTTGTTTGTAGCAGCCAGTTAAGAGGGGGACAGATAATCTTACCACAACTTGAGCTTGAGAATAGAGTGCTGTCTTCCCAGTGAGACCTTAAAGCCTGAGAGAATCTGTTCCTCAGTTTTTGTCTCCTGTAAAAGCTCTGCTTTAAATCCAGCATTTCTCCATCTCGGATTTCTTCTCAGCTTGTCATTCTCCAAGCATCAACTTTAGAATCAGTGAGTAGTAGATTTAAAGAAAAAGTAAAACTCTCATCATTTTGGAGGCATGTTTGCATACAGGGAAAATTAAGTGAATTCAACAAATAAAAAATATTAGAAATAATTTAGCAAGGTTGCAGAATATAAGGTCAATATTTTTTTTAAAAACATCAACTACATTCCTATGTCTGAATAACAATCAATCGGAAAATGAAAGTTAAAAAATAATTTATAAGACATCAGTTTCAGCTCTGACATTAACCTGAGCTGAAAAACAATTTTTCTTGGATGCCTTTGAAGGATGGCAGAATAAGCCATCTCAAAATATGACTCTTTGGCATAAGGATTATTTGAACTGATTCCTTTGAGAAACTGCAGACACAGGAGAAGTTCTGAAAACACAGTAGAAGTTACCTTTTTGTAAGGGAAATCTACCTTTATATAAGGCAATTTATATTACATAGGGGCCTGTACCAGGAAGAGAGCTTTCACCAGAGGTAAACTTTTCACCTGAAAGACTTCTCAGGGCTTGACAGGGCAAACTTTTTTTAGGAAACATTTCCTACCCTCAGCTTCTAGTGACTTATTTGCCTTCCTCCCCACCCCACTGCCCCCATCAAATCTTTTGTCTTTAGCTTAAACTGGTATTTAAAGTGGTGGCTTGGGTCACATCAAGGAATTACTCAGCTTCCCTTGGTCTCTCTCATACATATGTGAGTTAATAAGCTTCCGTATCTCTTTCTCTTGTTAATCTCTTTTTTCTTATAGGGAGTCTCAGTCAAGAACTTAGAAACGTAAAGGGAAAATTATTTTCATACTCAGTTTTTATTGACTGCTTTTATTTTTATCTTGACTATCTATGATTTATTCCCATTGCTTTGTATGTCTAATGATTTGATTGTGTGGACATTGTGTTGGTATTCTCTTAAGATCTCCAAGTTCCTCATGTTCTTCAAAAGAGGTTTGATTCTTAGCTTAGCAAACAATTTAATTACTGGTTTATCACCTGAACTTTAATAGATTTGGTTTCTTGCCATTTAGTCTGGATGTGTGCAAATTTCATTGTGTTGGCACATTCCTCTAACCTGGCACTACTCAAACTCCAAACTTTGTTTCCCTGGTTACAAGCATGTTTATATATTTTACCAAGTTGTGGTTCTTGTTTTTAAGATTCAGGCCTTTGCCTTGTCCTAGTTAGATATCAAGGATTTTAATGGGGTGCTAAAATGGTCTATCTATTCTGAATGGGGTAGAACAAGTGTGCCTAATTCTTCCTCTAAGAATGCTTGACCTCTGTTTTCTTATTACCATCCTCAACTCCACAGTAGCTGCTGTTTGGAAAACCATACTTTGTTTGGAAATCCTCAGCTATGAACTCACAATGGCCCAGTCATGAACTTCTGAGGCTACCACTGTGCTCAGCTCCATCATCTGATGGCTACTTCAGCGTTCTCAGGCTCTAATTTCTTCATCCTCTGCTCCTCAACAATGTCATGAAATGCAGACTCTAGCTCTCTACTCTAGTCAGAAATTATTCCAAAGTACAGAGCTGAGTGATTGTAGACCAGATATTTTCTTTCTTTCCTTCCTTCCTTCCTCCCTCCCTCTCTCCATCTTCCCTCCCTCCCTCCTTTCCTCCTTCCTTCCATTCCTCCTTCCTTCCTTTCCTCCTTCCTTCTTTCCTTCCTTCCTTCCTTCCCTTCCTGTTTTCATAACAAGTTTAATATAAACTCCTTAAGCAAAGAACAGCATAATACCTAAAACTTACTAATATTAAATAAACATGGATGGACTAAATGAATGCCTTGCTGAATTTCATTGCATCATCCTCAATTAATAATTAGAAGAATTCATAGAGAAATATTTTAAAACATTAACATGAGTTGCATTTTTTGAAAAAAAAAACAGATGAAGCAGAATGAGATAATCCTTTAGGTAAGTGATACTCTCAATAAAAAAATGCAGAAAAATTTAATTAATTGAATTATGTTTTATTGATGGGGGAGTTATGTCAACATCATTTGGAGGTTGGGTCTACCTGGTCCCAAGGTAGGTGTCTTGGGGAAACAAAGAAAAGGAAGATCCGATCCAACATTGAACAAAGCGTATTGTGACAAAAAGCCTGTATAAGTCAACTCTGATTAGACAGATGTCTGAACAATACAAGCAGTTTGGACTCCATTTACAAGCCTGTAAAGAACCTTTACAGGATATTAAATAGTGGAGTAAAATGATACAGAAGACCACTTGAGATTATTCTTTCAATAGGGATTGAATGTGCAAAACCATATTGTTTTAGATTATAAAATAATAGATATTTTCTGCCAGATATTATAAAATTAGTAGGGAAAAAGCTGTCCTATTGCTGTCACTCACACAGAGATAGCCATGGTTAAAATATTGGCATATACATTTTACAGAATTTTCTAATTTTTATAGGAAAATTTTCATAATCTTTGACAAAGTCCATCTAGCAATCCAACATATTTTCTAGATTATATTAACTTTTAAGATCATATTAATAGCTCTACAGCAAATGTCCTCATAATGTTAGCATTGAATTCAGTTAGAACAATTATACACAGTAAATGTAATTAAATAAGTGCACCCTAGGGATTAGTACAGTGGTTAGTTGAAGACTTTCAGTTTAGTCCATTTTGAAATTTCTACATCTGAAGGGCTATATTTACCTTCAATGATAAACATATACTCATCTTGGACTTTGATCTCCTCATGACTTGCAGCATTTGCCAAATGGTTCTTAAATATACATACAATATACTTTTTGCAGAAAACACATATCAGAAGGATCAAACGCAGAAAGGTTGCAAGAACAGTAGTACAATGCTAGCTATGTTATTCACGGCTGTGAATAATGTAAAAAAACTAGAAAGGAAGGCAATACAGTATGAAACTCCTTTGCTGGGGGATGGAGTGTTAGGGAATGAGAAGGAATGTGGCAGAACAGATAACAGCCCGGCCATTTCAAACACACTTAGAAGGAAATTACCAAGAATAGAATATATTTCAAATGTAAGTTTCACAATTATTTAAGTATCCAGGTCTATGAAAGCTAAGAGTTTTTTCACATAATGAAATAACTCATTTTCAAGATGTTTACTCTTGCAAAACATTCTCAACCTCCTCTTTAGTATTTTTCACAGTGTGGTAGCTAAAGGCGATGAAAATAAGATCTTCCCCACATTAGTTCAGCTGTTACCTGGATTAACTAATTGTTTAAAATGTGTAGTAATGCTTCTTCAAAAATTGCTGAAATAGAGAGTATTTTTTTGTGTAATAAGAATACATTTTTTGTCTTGTGAAAAGAAAAAGTATATGCAATAAAAATTTCTTTCTTATTAAAAAAATAAGTAAAACAAGTCAAACAACTAAGTTACTAAACAACTAACCTGATTAGAAAATAGGTATTTTTATCTTCTTAGACAAATAATCCTGGACATTTGCCAAGTGATAAAGTAGTAGAGATCCAGATAATATCTTTGTAGGGGACCAGGGCAAGCTGCCTCAAAAGGAACCTCAATGGCATATGGATTATTTTGAATTGAAGCTACTTGGGAACAGCCAGTGCAAGGACACTCAGATCCTCCTTTGTCCCATCTCCCATAAGATGGGACACCAATCTCCCATAAGAAATGTAACCTGCTTGTACTAAGAAGTAAAAAGACATCTTTATCACCAGACATAGGGACTTTAAAGTTGAGAAAACTGTAGAAACAAACCTTGTTATTTTTTACTAATCTATTTCCTGCACAAATTGTCTCTTTGTCTAAAATATTTAAAAACTGCCTGCCTTGGTCACTTTTTTTGAGTTCTCAATTTCATTATTGGACCTCTGTGAGCATGTAATAAAACTTTTTTTTCCTGTTAATCTGTCTTATGTAAAGTTAATTACTAGTCCAACTGGAACATCTTGAAGGATAAATAATTTTTCCTTCCTGACATCTTCGGTTTGGAAAATATAAATCCAAACCAACCAAAGATTACTTAATTCCAATTCATACAAAATACAGTTTTTTGTTTTTTGTTTTTTCTAAGGGGGAGTAAAAGGAAATGTTAGGCAAGAATGTAGTAGTCCTTTGGTTCAATGAATGTCTTCATGAGCCACTCAAACATTTCACAGACAAATGTTTCCTAAGATCAATTATCTACATGCTATAAGGATGAATGCCTAAAAACAAACTTAAAGCAAACAAAACAAAATATAAAATAACATACAAATAAGAAACAACATCACAGGACAGATTCCTCATGACTAAAAATAAGTTGTGTTTCTATTTTGAAGCAAATATCTTTTAGTTCCATTTCTATGGGTATGCAAGGTTTAATTTACCCGCACTATTATCACTAACTTTTTAGCACTGCTGAAAGTTGATTTATTTACCAGATCCCAGCATGTTTTGTTGCTTGTATACTCCTCTATCTGGGTGTCTAATATTGACCCTTCAAATTTAAACAGGAAAGGCCCTAGAAGGCATATATACATATCAATCATGCTTAATAATAGACTGAGTCCGACATCTTGATTTGTAGATGTTTTTGTATAACACAACCACAATGTAAAATATAATTTTCTTGGAAAGAATCTATTTGGACCATTAATATTTAAAATAGTAGCCCTTCTTGTGGACCAATGGAAGCATATTGCAAAAGTTGTATAAACTGAGCAGAAATGACTTATAAATAAATCTTGTCACATGACTGAAGTAATAAGTGATTGGAAAATTCTGGGTATGAAAAACTATTTAGACTAGAACTCTAATCAATACCTTCTAGTCTACTGCTCCATTTATGACAGGGGTTGACAAATTATAGCTCACAGACCAAATCAGGCATCACTGTTTCTATAAATATAATTTCATTGGAACATGTCCACACCCATCATTTACATATAGTCTATGGTTTCTTTTGCACTACAACAGTAGAGCTGAGTGGTTGTAAGAGAGACCATATGGCCCACAAAGCTTAAAATATTTATTTCTGGCCTTTGATAGAAAAAAAAAGCATTGCTGATCTTGGACATGATATCACTGGCCTAAGAAGGCTCACAAATGAGAGGATTAAAGCCTCATGGAGTCTACAGTGTATTTTGTTTGGCTGAATAATTCTGTTGTTACAATTTCCATTTTTATTTTTGTAGTTTTCTTCGTGTTTCTTTGATAGGGCATCCATCCTTCAGGTCTCCAAGGTCACTAAACCTTTCTCTTGTCTTATACTCTCTTGCCTCTCTCATTTGCCCACCACTTTAGTCATTTGCCTTAGCCATCTAGGTCATGAAGGAATTTAAATAGGGAGGACTGTGATATAGAAAAATAATAACAAGTGTATCAATATATAATGAAATTGAATATATGACATGTTCACGTATATGACTTAACAAGTAAACATGTGCAGTTTAAGAAATGAAATCTAGATGAAATGCCATATTGATTTAACTTCTAATTATAGGTTAGGCACTGATCAATGAAGAGTGAGAGAGATTTGGTTTAGCCAATGCAACAGATACTGAGAACCTTCTTTACTATATTTCTATGTTCATCATATATTATTTTAATATCAATTATTTTTTTATTTCCCATGTCTGTTTATGCCAGCCAGAACAGCAGAAATAGCAGATAAATCCATTGTGAGCTAGCCGAATCCTACTGCCAATATATGATTTCACTACAGATATTTTCACATGCTGGCTAGAAGAGAATGCATCATATCAAATGGTTAGTCTGACAAAAGAAATACAACCAATAGCTAAAATAATGGTAACCTTGAAGTTCCAAAGAAATAACATATCCAAAGTTGTGGACCATATGTCTGCAAGAGGCATTATTATGAAAAACAACCAGATGGCGGAGGAGTGGGAGACCTGGATTTCGTCTGGTCTCAGGAATTCAGCTGAATACGGATCAAACCATTCTGAACACCTACAAACTCAACAGGAGATCAAAGAAGAGAGTAGCAACAACTCTCTGAACAGAGAAGCAACCATTTACTGGAAGGTAAGACATGCGGAGAAGTGACCAGCAAATAAAGCCTAAACCCAGCAGGAGAAGAGAAATAATAAAGATCAGAGCAGAAATCAATGAACTAGAAACCAAAAGAACATTAGAACAGATCAACGAAACTAGGAGCTGCTTCTGTGAAAGAATTAAACAAGATTGATAAACCCCTGGCCAGACTTATCCAAAAGAAAAGAGAAATGACCCAAATCAACAAAATCATGAATGAAAGAGGAGATATCACAACCAACACCAAAGAAATACAATTATAAGAACATATTATGAGCAACTCTATGCTATCAAATTAGATAATGTGGAAGAAATGGATGCATTCCTAGAGATGTATCAACTACCAAAATTGAACCAGGAAGAAATAGAAAATCTGAACAGATGTAGAGCCACTAAGGAAATTGAAACAGTCGTCAAAAACCTCCCAACAAACAAAAGCCCAGGGCCAGATGGCTTCCCAGGGGAATTCTATCAGACATTTAAAGAAGAATTAATACCTATTCTCCTGAACTCTTCCAAAAAATAGAAATGGAAGGAAAACTCCCAAACTCAGCATTACCTTGATCCCAAAACCAGACAAAGACCCCATCAAAAAGGAGAATTACAGACCAATATCCTTGATGAACATGGATGCAAAAATTCTCACCAGAATATTAGCCAATAGGATCCAACAGTACATTAAAAGGTTTATTCACCACGACCAAGTGGGATTTATCCCTGGGCTGCAAGGATGGTTCAACATCTGCAAATCAATCAACGTGATACAATACATTAACAAAAGAAAGAACAAGAATCATATGATCCTCTCAATAGATGCAGAAAAAGCATTTGACAAAGTACAGCATCCTTTCTTGATCAAAACTCTTCAGAGTATAGGGATAGAGGGTACATACCTCAATATCATAAACGCCATCTATGAAAAACCTACAGTGAATATCATTCTCAATGGGGAAAAGCTGAGAGCTTTTCCCCTAAGGTCAGGAACGTGGCAGGGATGTCCACTATCACCACTGCTATTCAATATAATATTAGAAGTCCTAGCCACAGCAATCAGACAACAAAAAGAAATCAAAGGCATCCAAATTGGCAAAGATCACGTCAAACTCACTCTTTGCAGATGATCTGATACTGTATGTGGAAAACCCAAAAGACTCCGCCCCAAGACTGTTAGAACTCATACAGGAATTCAGTAAAGTAGCAGGATATAAAATCAATGCACAGAAATCAGTGGCACTCCTATACACCAACAACAAGACAGAAGCAAATGACTTATCAGATAAAGGGCTAGTATCCAAAATTTATAAAGAACTTATCAAACTCAATACCCAAACTGGACCATTTCCTTACACCACACACAAATTAAGGAGTCGATCCCATTTACAATTGCACCCAAAACCATAAGATACCTAGGAATAAATGTAACCAAAGAGGCAAAGGAACTGTACTCAGAAAACTATAAAATACTCATGAAAGGAATTGAAGAAGACACAAAGAAATGGAAAAACGTTCCATGCTCATGCATTGGAAGAACAAACATTGTGAAGATGTCAATGCTACCTAGAGCAATCTACACATTAAATGCAATCCCCATCAAAATACCATACACTTTTTTCAAACAAATTGAACAAATAATCCTAAAGTTTGTATGGAACCAGAAGAGACCCCGAATAGCCAGAGGAATATTGAAAAAGAAAAGCAAAGCTGGCGGCATCACAATTCCGGACTTCCAGCTCTATTACAAAGCTGTCATCATCAAGACAGTATGGTACTGGCACAAAAACAGACACATAGATTAATGGAACAGAATAGAGAGCCCAGAAATGGACTCTCAACTCTATGGTCAGCTCATCTTCGACAAAGCAGGAAAGAATGTCCAATGGAAAAAAGACAGTCTCTTCAACAAATGGTGTTGGGACAATTGGACAGCCACTTGCAGAAGAATGAAACTGGACCATTTCCTTACACCACACACAAAAATAGACTCCAAATGGTTGAAAGACCTAAACGTGAGACAGAAGTCCATCAAAATTCTAAAGGAGATCACAGGTAGCAACCTCTTCGACCTCAGCTGCAGCAACTTCTTCCTAGAAACATGGCCAAAGGCAAGGGAAGCAAGGGCCAAAATGAACTTTTGGGATTTCATCAAGATAAAAAGCTTTTGCACAGAAAAACAAACAGTCCACAAAACCAAAAGACAAGCAACAGAATGGGAGAAAATATTTGCAAATGACATATCAGATAAAGGGCTCGTATCCAAAATTTATAAAGAACTTTTCAAACTCAATACCCAAAAAACAAATAATCCAATCAAGAAATGGACAGAAGACATGAACAGATATTTTTCCAAAGAAGACATCCAAATGGCCAACAGACACATGAAAAAATGCTAAACATCGCTCAGCACCAGGGAACTCCAAATCAAAATCTCAATGAGATACCACTTCACACAAGTCAGAATGGCTTAAATTAACAAGTCAGGAAACGACGGATGTTGGCGGGGATGTGGAGAAAGGCGAACCCTCCCACACTGTTGGTGGGAATGCAAGCTGGTGCAACCACTCTGGAAAACAGTATGGAGGTTCCTCAAACAGTTGAAGATAGAGCTACCATATGATCCAGCAATTGCACTACTGGGTATTTACCCCAAAGATGCAATTATAGGGATCCGAAGGGGTATGTGCACCCCAATGTTTATAGCAGCAATGCCCACAATAGCCAAACTGTGGAAAGAGCCAAGATGTCCATCGACAGATGAATGGATAAAGAAGAAGTGGTATATATACACAATGGAATATGATGCAGCCATCGAAAGGAATGAGATCTTGCCATTTGCAACAACGTGGATGGACCCGGAGGGTGTTATGCTGAGTGAAATAAGTCAATCAGAGAAAGACATGTATCATATGACCTCACTAATATGAGGAATTCTTAATCTCAGGAAACAAACTGAGTGTTGCTGGAGTGGTGGCGTTTGGGAGGGATGGGGTGGCTGGGTGATAGACATTGGGTAGGGTATGTGCTATGGTGAGCATTGTGAAATGTGCAAGACTGTTGAATCACAGATCTGTACTTCTGAAACAAATAATGCAACATATGTTAAAAAAAAAAGAAAAAGAAGAAGATAGCAAGAGGGGAAGAATGAAGGGGAGTAAGTCAGAGGGGGAGACATACCATGAGAGACGATGGACTCTGAAAAACAAACTGAGTGTTCTAGAGGGGACGACGGTGGTGGGATGGGTTAGCGTGGTGATGGGTATTAAAGAGGGCACATTCTGCGTGGAGCACTGGGTGTTATGCACAAAGAATGAATCATGGAACACTACATCAAAAACTAATGATGTAATGTATGGTGATTAACATAACAAAAGAATTTTAAAAAAATCCACTGACTCATCAACTGTGACGTC
>NW_027397064.1:103622490-103918890 GCF_003265705.2 Callorhinus ursinus
TCTCCTGTTGAGTTCGTAGGTGTTCAGAATGGTTTGATCCCTATTCAGCTGAATTCCTGAGACCAGACGAAATCTAGGTCTCCTACTCCTCCGCCATCTTGCTCCGCCCCCGTCATGTTTCTTTTTTTAATTTTTTCTTTTTCAGAGGGAGAGAGAGTGCACAAGCAGGGGGAGCAGCAGGCAGTGGGAGAAGCAGCCTCCCCCCTGAGCAAGAAACAGGATGCAGGGTTCGTTTCCAGGATCCTGGGATCATAACCTGAGCTGAAAGCTGATGCTTAACTGAGCCACCCAGGTGTCCCATGACATTATGTTCTATTATAATTTATGGCACTTCATTTATAATAGTATGCACTCATATACTCCAAAACAATCTTTTTCTCTGTCTCTCTGTCTCTGTCTCTTTTCTCTCTTTCATGTGCACCTGCTATTATACAATATATAATTCATATAATGTGATCTTATATAACTACATATAATATCAAATGATATATTATACGACATGTTTATGCTATAATAAGTATTATCTCATGTTGCTGGAATTTTTCTTAGATGCACAAAGTAAACCAAACTCTTGAAAATTAAAAAAAATAGAAATTCTCAGCAGGGAAATAGAAAATATAAAACCAAACTAAACGGAAGTTTTATATCTGAAAAATATAATAGCTGAAGTAAAATAAATCACTGGATGGGCTTAATAGCAGAATGGAGGTGATGGAAGGATGAATAAATGAATTTGAATATGGATTAACAAATATCACCTGATGTGAAGAACAGAGATAATAGATTGAAAAAAAATGAACTCAAGGACAGTTGGGCAGTGTAATAAGTCTAACTTTCCTGTGAGTGGAGTCCAAAAAAGGAGAAAGGAACAGACAGATGCAGAAAAAAAAAAAAGGATAAATAATGTCTTAAAACTTCTCGAATTTGGAAAAAGTTATAAATTTACATATACAAGAGGCACAAAAAAAAAAAGAATAAAATCAAAGACAGCTACACTTAAACACATGATAACCATACTGGTAACAACCAAAGATAAAGAAAAAAGAAAAGAAAAAAAAAACCTTTGAAAGATCCAGAGAAAAACAACACATGACATGTAAGTGAATGCAGAATCAGTATCTGCTATTATTTTTTTTTCAAACATTGTGTCACATCTTGGTAACCCAAAAATGAATAAAATGACTCACTAAGTACAAGTCTGAGATATTCACCCTTTTAGGTATTTGTCACATCAGGACATATGAGCAGCAGACACCAAGGGTAGATGAGATGTTTAAGAGGTCTACTGGGGGAACATCCATGGAGGCAAAGTAGGAGAGGCAGGAGAAGGTAAATGGAGCCCTCAGACCAGATGTAGAGGTGATATCTATGAAAAGAAAGAGAGGTGGGGAAGATGGAGTAGAAGGGGTTCAAACTGCTACCAATTCTGTAAGGCTTGGCCAGTCTGATGGGGGGTTCTTGTACAAAAATTGCCTGATAAACTGTCCCAGCTGAGGCAGAAATGGTCTGGCTCTGGGACTCCGGCCGGATGGGGAGTGGCCCTGGGGACATGTGGCCTCAATGTGAGCCTTATTGCTGATCTGAAGATGCTTCCCCCCAGGGCGGCTTTCTTGGAAGGAGATTTGTGCAGCACGACTCCACAGTTACCACAGTGGATTTCTTTCAAATACATGCTTCTTTTTCGTAAATATTGACAACCTGTCATATGCTGCATATCAATCATCAAAACATGTCTTCATTGATATCTGAGCTTTTAGGCTTCTCCATCATAAAATTCTTAGAAAAGCCAAAGGAGTAGGATATGGCTATCAATGAGAACCAAATGGAACATTTTTACTTATTCATCAGCTTTATTTATTTACTTATTTATGCATTTATTTTTCTTTGCCTTCTATTATAAAATATAAGAACCATTAGGGCAAAGATCATATCTTTTGGTCACAGTTGTATTCTAATCTATACAATGAAGACTGGATCGTATGAAACACATTACTATTTTACTATTTATCAAGTGAATAAGTGACTGAATAAACAAAAACCCTAAATAAAGTTTCTAGAAAGTATTTTAAAATCCAAAATGTAATAGGGATTAAAACTACTTTTGATTTGGTGTTTCTGCACTCTTATGTCTGGAGGAGCTGTAGCATATACTAGCAACCAATACTAATTGTTAAGAATTATTATTTTGGGAGCTCAGGCTGGTAGAGACTGAGAGGCACGTGAGTGATCCAAGGTTGGAGGAATCCTCCAAACTGCTTATCATTTCTCCAAATACAAACCATGAGCAGATTACTCTTCACCAAGGATGATAGAAGCTAGAAAAGAGAACCCAGGATCCACAGATGGGCTTGGCTCAGACGTCAGGTGAGCTTTACCACTAACATTTAGTCACTTTGGTGCAGCCCAGATGTTTTGCTTGAAAAACTCTTGTTATACCTTCTCCAAACCACTTATTTATTGTCTTACACCGAGGAGACCTATTGGTCACTTTGTTGATGGCATGCTTTAACGAAAGTTAGTGGAACTTTGTAGTTTAGAAGTTCAAGGAGTTTGTTCTCTACCAACTCGTACTCTTCGATGTTACCGAGAATAGAAAGAACATAAACACAAAGGTAACATATTGTCAATGTAATGTGGTTTTCCACTACACTGAGAATAACACTGGTGACTAAGATAGCTCTTTCCAGGAATATTAATGATCTCTGGTCTAGCTCCTCAGCTTCACTATTTCTGTCCTGTACTCTCAACGCCAGTTTCCGATTTCTCGATTCTCAAGGCTAGCCACCGAGCTCCTCTTGCCGACTTAGACCCCTGAGTTTGAAACAAGCCAGAGGCATTGGGGGAATCCAGTGACCCCAGAAACTTCTGTTATATATAAACCACATGCCTAGGTTTGCCCAGGACAGTTCCAGTTTACACCATGGTGTTCTAGATTTACTTATTAATAGTTTCCCTAAAAGTATCCAAAAGTATATCAAGAGTAACCCAGTTCAAATGATGAATTATGCAGAACTTTAAAGGTAAGTCATGCCTAGTGCTTGAGCATCTGCTTCTGGAGGATGAATTCAGATTCTGGAGTACCACAACCAATTCTTTTAAAAGATACCCTGGTTAGCACTATAAGTTTGTTATATTGGATATTGATAAATAGCCTCAAAATTAATTAAATATTTATTAAATTATAAATGCTTTATAAAATGTATAATTTAATAAATATTTCAATTCTGGCCTTGTAATACAAAGAGTATACTAGGAAATGGGTTAAACATTATAATCATTTGCTAAGTAAAGTAGTTCCCTTCCCTTTTACAAACATAATTAGATTGCTATGGGATTTTTTATATTTTAATGTGTTTATTTTATGTGAAGAAGTGATGCTACAGAGGCACTTAAGGCCATGTGTTTTTTTTTTTGAAAATTCTTTTTTTTTAAAGATTTTATTTATTTATTTGAGAGAGAAAGAGAATGAGAGATAGAAAGCACTAGAGGAAAGAGGGTCAGAGGGAGAAGCAGACTCCCTGCTGAGCAGGAAGCCCGATGTGGGACTCGATCCCGGGACTCCAGGATCATGACCTGAGCCGAAGGCAGTCGCTTAACCAACTGAGCCACCCAGGCGCCCAAGGCCATGTGTTTTTAAAAAATCTTTGCCAAACGGAACTATGTCTGGAAAGCCATATTCTCTCACCTCTTCTGTCTGTGGGTTCTGGTTCATTGATTATTGGTAAGGGACAGCTGAATGCAGTTTTAGATAAGAGCAAGTCTATAAACACAGGTGTTCAAGGCTAACAAATTTCCAGAAGAGCAAGTACTTAACCTTGACCTCATTAGATACCTAATCTGATCAACTGAGATAACTGCTCCAGGTGGATTAATCATATTACTTTGCACCTATGAAGGGCTTTTCTTCAAAGTTCAAAGCTCCAGTTAGCATGGGAATGCATGCTTGGAATTTGAGAACTACACACACACACACACACACAAACACATGCACAGACACACATAACTTTCACTTCTCTGTAAAGAGACTTAGCTATCGGACTTAAATACATAAAAACTACAAATTTGGAAAAATGCATCTAGCATCCGCTAGTAGGAAAATAAAACTAAAATTTTTAGCGTTTTGAAAGCATTAATGTAAGTAATCGTAAGTAATCTCAGGGCACCCAGTTGTACTTAGTGACCAGTAAGTGGGCCTAGGAAACACAGTAAATAAGCCCTTAAATTAATATGGGAACTTTACTTTTTCAAAACACTTTTGAACACATTATTTCATTTCATTCATAAAATTCCCTTATGTTAATTTGTGGGACTGTTGTCTTTTCCATTTTACAGAAAAATCCAAAGAACATTTTCTTACATTTTGTACAGTGTTCTCTAAATAATAATTTCATATATATCGTTTCCATGATTTTCAAGGTTGGTTATATTTGAAAATTTCTATATATACTCTTATTTGGGGTTTTATTATGGGTAATCTGAAAGCACAGGTGCTGAAGTACAAGGTGAAGGGAGGGGAGTCTTTCCAAACCCATTTTCTAGGACCCCTCTTCATCTCAGCACACACCTCCTGAAGCATCTCCTTGGAACACCCAGAACAAACATCCTAGTAACATTTTAAAAGATATTTTCTTTATATTTTATTAATTTTGTGAGGGAATCATAAGATTTAAGAAAACAACTTAAGAAATGGAAGTTTAGTGATGACAATCCTTTCGTTTGAAAGCAGACAGTTAATAAGAGGCAATAGAAGACCTTGAACCTTGGGTTTATGGTCCTCATCCATTTCTTTTCTATTGCTGAAAAATTGATAGACTTGAAGTTCCAAATGATCAGGCTGTTTATTAATCTGATAAAGCACAGATCTCCATGTTCTGAATATGATAGGATTGATCGAGCCACCACTATCCTGGTGAAGATTTCCAGCAGTTGGCTTAGTCTCACTTTGCTCAGATGGAGCCAAGAGTCTTTATTTTCTTTTACTACTTGAACTTCCAAGTGTTCAGACCCTGGCCTCTATTATACAGAAGTTTAAGATGTCTTTGGCTGTTAAAGAGGGCTAGTCCATTGGGGTGAGTCTTGGTTAACAGAGGAAACTCATCCCTTTCTGCAAGGTTCCCAGTAGATCAACTGGCTGTTTTTGCCTTGTGTCCTCATCCAACAGCATCCAGAAAGAGCAGCTCCCTGGCACTACCACTGGAATCTCCACATACATTCCATGCAGCCTTCATTTGTATGAGTCCATTCTTCTCCTTGATCCCCTTTCTACGAGCTTATATTGAGTCTGAGGATGGTAACAACAACAACAAAAGTATCTTCCCAATTATGCATCCAAATTTTGGTCACTGCTTAAACCATGCTTTTAAAACTTGTACAATTATGCCTCATTTATTTCCTGGTCCTATTATGACCTCTTTTGTCATATATTTTGGAGATTAACCTTTGTTAGATAAATAGTTTGCAAATATTTTCTCCCCTTCCCTAGGTTGGCATTTCACTGTGTTGATTGTTTCCTTTTTTATACAGAAACATTTTAGTTTGATGTAATCCCATTTGTTTATTTCCTTTGTTTTGTTTTTTATTGCCTATGCTGTTAGTGGCATGCCATCAATGCCAAAATCAATGCCATAAGGCTATTCTCCTGTATTTTCTTCTTGGATTTTCAGAGTTTTAGTCTTATATTTCATTGATTAGTACATTTTGACTTGATTTTTGTGTTTTGTGCAAAATAGGTTCCAATTTCATTTTTTATGTATTAACATCTAGTTTTCTCAATACTTTTTGTGGAAGAAACTAGTCTTTTCCTGTTATGTATTCCTGGCACGCTTTTGGAAAATCAGTTGACCATATGTATGCATATTTATTTCTCTGCTCTTCATTTTGTTCCATTGGTCTCTATGTCTATGTTTATGCCTGTGTTTTGGTTACTGTAGCTTCATAATATATTTTGAAACCAGAAGTGTGGTTGCTACGGCTTTGTTCTTTCACAGGACTGTTTTGGCTCTTCATGATCTTTTGTGGCTTAATATGAATTCTAGAATTGCTTTTTTAAAGTTTCAGTAAAAAATGTATTTGGCATTTCCATAGAGATGACATTGAATCTATAGGTCCCTCTAGGTAGCACAGACATTTTAAAATATTAAATTTATGAACATTATGATGTCTTTTCATTTGTTTGTGTCTGGTTTAATATTCCTCAGGAATGTGTTGTAGTTCCCAGTATATAAATCTTTCAACTCCTTAGTTTATTTGTGTGTATATATATATTTTATAAAATATTGAAAATGGGATTGTGACTCAGTAATCCAAACCTCCCAACAAAGAAAAGCCAGATGGCCTCATTGGTAAATTCTACCAAACACTGAAGAAGAATTAATGCCAATCCTTCTGAAACTTCCAAAAAATTGAAAAAGAGGATCCACTTCCAAATGTATTTAACAAGAATTACCCTGATACCAAAGCCAGACAAAGACACCAAAGAAAAGATAACTAGAGGTCAATATCTGAAGAACATAATGCAACAATCTTCAATGAAATACTATCAAATGGAATCCAATAGCACATTCAAGGATCATATACCATGACCAAGTAGTATTTATCCCTGGGATGCAAAGATGGTTTAACATACAAAAATGAGGGGCACCTGGGTGGCTCAGCAGTTAAGCGTCTGCCTTCGGCTCAGGTCATGATCCCAGGGTCCTGGGATCAAGCCCCTCATCAGGCTCCCTGCTCGGCAGGAAGCCTGCTTCTCCCTCTCCCACTTCCCCTTCTTGTGTTCCCTCTCTTGCTGTGTCTCTCTCTGTCAAATAAATAAATAAAATCTTTAAAAAATATAAAAATGAATTAATATGATTCATCATATCAACAGAATAAAAAATTTAAAAAATATGATTGTCTCAATACTTGCAGAAAAAGCATTCAACAAAATTCAACAACTTTTCATGGTAAAATCTCTCAACACACTAGTAATAGAAAGAAAATACCATAACATAATAAGGATCATTTAGGAAAAGCCCATAGTTAACATCATATTCAACAGTAAAAAATGGAATTAAAAAAAAATCAGGAACAAAGCAAGGATGACTACTCTTACCACTTCTATAGTACTTAAATTGCTAGTCAGAACAATCAGACAAAAGAAAGAAATAAAATCATCCAAACTGGTAAGGATAAAGTAAAATTATCCTTTTTTGTTGATGACATAATCTTCTATATAGAAAATTCCACAGATTCCATAAAAATTGTTAAAACTAATGAATTCAATAAATTTGTGGGATACAAAATCAACATACAAAACTAAATTGTGTTTCTATACACTGACTACAAGCTATCTGGAAATGAGAAAAATAAACCCAACACTTTTTAATCTAATTAACATATATTTCTTTTACATTGCTTGATTTAATTGGTAACAAAAGCAGTGACAGTGACAATCTTGCCTCACTTCTGATTTTGAAGAGAAGGCTAACAATATTTTACTATAATAGTATAACTTTTACTATTAATTTTTCCAACAGCTTTATGGAAATATAACTCACATACCATACAACTGCCCATTTAAAGTGTATAACTCAAAGGTTTTTAGTATATTCACTGACATATGCAACCATCACCACAATCGAATTTAGAACATTTTCTTCACCTTAAAAATAAACTCTGTACCCATTCGCATGTGGCTATTCAGTTTTCCAACATCATTTATTGAAAGGACTATCTTTCCAATTAAATGAACTTGACCCCTGTCAAAAATCATTTAACAATACAAACATGAGTTTATTTTTGAGCACCTAGTTCTATTCCATTGGATATCAGTATCACAGTGTCTTCTTTATGATTGCACTGTAGTAAGTTTTGAAATAATGTGAGTCTTACAACTTTTTTCTTCTCAAGACTGTTTTAACTATTCTAGGTTCTTTGAATTTCCATGTGAATTTTAAGATCTGCTTGTCAATATCTGCTAAAAAACAAGCTTGTATTTATATGGGTTATGCTGAATTGGCAGTTCAATTTGGAGACTATTATCCTCTACCTAATATTCAGTCTTCTGATCCATTAACATAGGATGTTTTTCTATTTCTTTAAATATTCTTTAATTACTTTCACGAATGTTTTATAGTTTTCTGGGTACAACTTTTCAATTCTTTTTAAACATTTTAAGTATTTTAGCATTTGATGTTATTTTTAAAGGAGTTGTTTTATTAATATATTTTTTAAGTTTGTTCATTGCCAGTGTATAGAAATAAAATTAACTTTTTATATTGGTCTGGTTTCCATGATAAATTCATTTATCAGTTCTAATAGTTTCATTTTCATTACTTTTTTTTTAAGATTTTATTTCTTTATTTTGACAGAGAAAGAGAGAGTGCACAAGCAGGAGGTAGTGGCAGGCAGAGGGAGAAGGAGAAGCAGGCTCCCCGCAGAGCAGGGAGCCAGATGCAAGACTCAATTCCAGGACCCTGAGATCATGACCTGAGCTGAAGGCAGTTGCTTAACCAACTGAGTCACCCAGGCATCCCAGGTTTAGTTTGTTTTTAGTGGATTAGGAACTATCTTTTTTACAGCCTGCTTTTCACCCTTGACAAAATCTCAGAGGCAGGGCTCAGGAGATGGGTTGGGGAAAATGGCATGCTTCTCTAAGTTCCTGCTCTGCTCTAGGAGTCAAGTGTTCAGTGGGAAAAGGGAAATAGCTTGCCTCTGCTAACATAGAACCACTCACAGCCTTATAAGCCAGTGAGGAGTGATGAGGGCCCAGTGTTGTCACGCCCAAAGTAGGGCTTTTATTCTGCAAATGGAAGAAGCAACCTCTGACCTCTTTTTTTTCTTTTTTTAAATTTTATTTTATTATGTTATGTTAGTCATCATACAATACATCATTAGTTTTTGATGTAGTGATCCACAATTCATTGTTTGCGTATAACACCCAGTGCTCCATGCAGTACGTGCCCTCTTTAATACCCATCACTGGGCTAACCAATCCCCCCACCCCCTCCCCTCTAAAACCCTCAGTTTGTTTCTCAGAGTCCATCGTCTCTCATGGTTCATCTCTCCCTCCGATTCCCCCCCCCTTCATTTTTCCCTTCCTTCTCCTAATGTCCTCCGTGCTATTCCTTATGTTCCACAAATAAGTGAAACCATGTGATAATTAACTTTCTCTGCTTGACTTATTTCACTTAGCATAATCTCCTCCAGTCCCATCCGTGTTGATGTAAAAGTTGGGTATTCATCCTTTCTGAGGGCTGAGTAATATTCCATTGTATATATGGACCACATCTTCTTTATCCATGACCTCTTATACCCATAGCTTAGCCTCAAAGGTAGCTGGGAGTAGAATTAGAAATACTTCTGAGAAGGACATCCTCTAACTAAGCCTGGGGTAGAGGGAGCCCTATCTTCTTGGCTGCCCAAGTTTGGAGTGGACTCTGTGTCTTGCTGAGCTGGAGGCTGGCAGAAAAGGAAGGGATCAGTCTTGATTAAAACACACTGAATCTCACTTTTCTTAGTGAATTTTTATGGATTTTCTTGAATAGATGTTTCTCATTTCTTGCATGCCCTGAGGATGATTTCCAAAGACTTTAGGTTTTTTTTTATGTAATCTCTGTGCTCAACATGGGGCTTGAATTCATGACCCTGAGATCAAGAGTCACATGTCTTACCAAATGACTAAGCCATTTATATATAAATTGTATATAAATTACATATATTTTTATATATAATTTTCATTAGTTTCATTGGGGGAAGGATCTCTGATTCCTCAGAACTGTTAAAGAAGGTTCTTTCTACTCTTGATTTACTAGGAATGCTATAGCAAATGGGAATTACCATTTATCAAATAATCTTTCTGTATCTATTAAGATGATTAAAAAATTATCCTTGAAAATATTTTTACATACAAGAAGAAAACACTGATTATTTGCATAGAATCTTTTTTTTCCCTTTAAAAACACACTTTTGTTGGGGATAGATGAACATGTAAAAAAAATCACATTGCTTTTAAAAATAAGATGTGTTGGGCATCTGGGTGGTTCAGTCATTTAGCATCTGCCTTTGGCTCAGGTCATGATCCCAGGGTCCTGGGATCGAGCTCCACATTGGGTTCCTTGTTCCACAAGGAAGCCTGCTTCTCCCTCTCCCACTCCCCCTGCTTGTGTTCCCTCTCTCACTGTCTCTCTCTCTGTCAAAATATAAATAAAAATCTTTAAAAAAAATAAAAAAGTAATATGTGTCAAAAATAAAGATTTAAATAGATACCATTTGTAAAGTGACAACAAATATAAAGTACCTACAAATACATTTTAGAATATATGTCCACAAAGCTTAATGAAAAATTATTGAATATTACTAAAAACATTAAAGAAAATATAAATAACTGAAGAGATATAACATGTTCATGATTAAGAAAAATTAATTTTACAAAACTGTTAATTATTCCAAACTAACATATCTCTTGGAAACAAATTTAATGAATTTCCTAAAACAAGTTTGAAAATTGACTAGCTAAACAATACATAGAAAGGATATGGGACAATATTAGTTAATATAAATTTAAGTAAGAAAAACATGGCATCAAACAATAACAAACCATATTAATACTATTGTTAAATAGTATTGTTAAATATTGTTCCATAAATTAATGGTATAGGAATATATTAAATAGAAACTTGATATTTAGGAGATATGTCAATGTAGGACAAAGGGAAAGGATGCATCACTCAATATATTTTATTGATGTACTTATCTATATGGAAAAAATCTCAGATTCCTGTATTTTACCAGACAAAATCAATTTTAGTGAGTTAAAGTGTAACTATGAAAGTTGAAATTTTTAAAGTTTTAGAAATAAAATCTTGGAGAAAATGTTTGTAACTTCTGAAAAGAAAACACTTTTATAAGATATCCACACATAAATTGTATCATTAGTAAACTTGACTACATTAAAGAATTTATGTTTTCAAAATAAGTGAACAAAAAGAGTACAATTTGAAGGAAGATGTTGAAAGAAGTACATCTAGCAAAGGATTAGCCCTATGAATAAATATAGATCCCCTTTATATTTATCAAAAATAACTGAAGGCCTTCTAGAAATCATTTTTAAAAAGATAAAAATTCCAATAGAGAACATGTTTAAAAGAAATAAGCAAATCACACAAGGGAATACACACAAATAATTAGAAATGCAAATAAAAACCACTATTATATACTCTAAGTCACTCATTAGGTAACCATAAATAAATTAAATTAAGCAAAATAAATGTCCTGAAAAAATCAAGTATTTTTTAGGAGATGAAGTAATAGGGATTGTAATATGTTTTTGGTAAGAAGTGAGTAAAGACATTTTAAGAAAAACCATGACACTAAGTAACAAGTCTAAAGTAGAACACATCCTAAATATAATTCCATTTTAGATGTATATACCAAGAAATTCATGCACAATTATAGGGAGATGTATAAAAATATTTATAATACCATTATTTATAATGAAAAAAAAAAGCCAAAGACTGACAGCTACCAATGGTAATTAAGTTATGCTATTTTAATACTTGTGGCTAAGTCTTAAGCTGTTTTTAAAAGTTGATTTATAGTCTTAAATGCATGTATTAGACAAAAACATAGTTGGAAATCCATTATGATTTAGATATCTGTTTCAATAAAGGAAAAAAATAACATAAAGTAAGAAATGTAGGGATAGATGTTTTACAAAGTGCAGAAATCACTGAAATAGAAAACAGATGTGAAAAAGAAAATGTATAAACAAAGCTAAAAGTTGGTTCTTTGGAACATATATAAGAAGTTGATAAATGCTGAGAGAAAATAAAAACACCAATCATCAATATTAGAAATGCATAAAATGGTACTGCTATAAATCTTGTAACCAAAATCTGTAATAAAGTAATAATTTCAACAAATTCCACATCCATAATTTTAATTACAAAAATTTACACTAGAGAAAATCAAATTAGTTCTATCTCTTAAGAAATCAGCAGATTTCTTAATTACAAAACATAATATATGGACATATAGATAACTTGGTAGATTGACACATTTTAAAAATATCTCACTCAGGGGTGCCTGGGTGGCTCAGTCTTTAAGCATCTGCCTTCGGCTCAGGTCATGATCCCAGTGTCCTGGAATTGAGCCCAACATTAGGCTCCCTGCTCAGCGGGAAGCCTGCTTCTCCCTCTCCCGCTCCCCATGCTTGAGTTCCCTCTCTCACTGTGTCTCTCTCTGTCAAATAAATAAAATCTTTAAAAAAAAAAAACTTCCATGCATTCATTTGCAGATAGCAATAGTGTACATATAGGAAATTTAAAGTAGAACCAATAGAATCATTAAGGGAATTAGCAAAGTATCTATACTACTACTAAGCAAATATGAAACAAAATTTAAATATTGGTACCATAAATATAAAAAAATTAAAAAAAATAAATATTGGTGCCATTCCAAGAAATACGCTGGCATAAAATATCAAATACTGAAAAATAAACAAAAGTATGCAAGACCTCTACACTAAAACCTTCCAAAAATTATTGAAAACAACTAAGAAAAACATACATAAACAAAGGGATGTAGTATGTAAGCAGATTATAAAGAGGTTACTTCTCCCTGAATAAATTCATAGATTCATTGAAATTCCAACAGAAGGAGGGCACCTGGGTGGCTCAGTCATTAAGCGTCTGCCTTCAGCTCAGGTCATGATCCCAGAGTCCTGGGATCGAGTCCCACATTGGGCTCCCTCCCCGGCGGGAAGCCTGCTCTCCCTCTCCCACTCCCACTGCTGTGTTCCTGCTCTCACTATCCTGTCTCTATCAAATAAATAAATAAAAATCTTTAATAAAAAAAATTCCAGCAGAAGGAAACAATTAATTTGGCAAACTTAGTCAAAAATTAATAGGCAATGCAAAATGTCATGATTATCCTATTCACTCTTATAAAACAACATGAGAGGTCTTTCTCTACCAGATATAAATAATAATCATAAACCATAATAATCACACAGTGTGGTATTGGCACAACTGAACATAGATGCATGGAAGAACAGAAAAAACAGAATAGGGTCGAGAGCTTAGAAATGACCCGAGCATCTGATGCACATACAGTTTTCACAGTGGTAGAAAATGGAGATGCCTCTTCAGACAACAATGCTAGATTCATATGATAGCCCTATGAAAATAAAAATGGGGAGTGCAAGGAACTATGTTATCTATATTTTCTTTTATTGCTTTATGCTGTAAAATTCTGGTAGTCTTTTAAAATACTCTGGAACAGGTTAGGTAAGAAACAAAAATAAATTGGGGTGCTGGCTCAGTCAGTCGAGTATGCAACTCAGTCAGTCAAGTATGAAACTCTTGATCTGACTCAGTCAGTAGAGTATGCAACTCTTGATCTCGGAGTTGTGAGTTCAAGCCCCATGTTGGGTGTAGAAATTGCTTAAAAATAAAATCTTCAAAAAAAAATAAATCCACACTAAAGGACTGAAATGAAAAGAGAGATAAAAGTGAATGTTACAAATTAATTATCTCTTTTTTGTTTAACCTGTTGGTGGTGTGCTGACATATCATTGACAACTGACTGTCTGGGGGGAAAATGTGTATACATACATCTAAGGTTTGTTCTAAATTCATTGACATAGAAGATGTGTAGCACATCATATACAAATAATAATAAGCTCCATAATTTAAATTCCATATAGCCTGTTGATTCTCACAAAATGCTTTTGTTGATGCTTGCTGAATTCTTGTATCTGTGCCCAACCTGTGGCTGCAGTTCTCATGATTTGACAAATAGAGTTGCATACCAGTCCACTAACTACTCCCGATAAATTTATTGACATCAGATTTGATACGTGATCTACTGTTATGGTATTTCTCATCAAACTTTATACTATTTGTTAAACTGAAACCACTTTTGGTGTTAGGATTAGACACAAGAATCTTATGTTATTTTTCATTATTAACATCTTCACCATCAATCAAAGTCTAAACAATCAACAAAGCAATAAATCAGGCCCTGATTTGTAGCACTTGCCAATTTCTACAGTGTAAATGTTCTCACCTTGTCTGATTTCTGACTGCCCAGGCAGTGTCCCTCAGTGTGGAGTTTGGCACAGATGTGCAGTAACACAGCACCATATGGTATATCCGGCATGGATACAATAGATGCAAACGACCTCAAAAGTAGAGAGAAGAGTAAAATGCAGTAAAATAACTGGGGAGTGATAAGCTCTGAATAGCATTTTTGTTTATAATTTAATTGAATTATAAATGTGCAATTTAATTTCTAATAATGGCTATTTTTAAGGTCCAGCCTGCAAAATTCCTGCAAATTTAACAGACTAGATCTAATGTACCATAGCTTCAGGAAGCCTTCTTTGACTATGACCTTTTACAGTAAATTCACTAAACTTTGACCTCATTACTAATTTTTTAAGGGACAATCATTGCTTTCTTGTGCTATTTTAATGGTTTTATTTTTTTCATATTTTCTTCTCTTCACCTTATCATCCTTCAGTTTGGTGCACATATTTTTATTCCTTATTCAATTCAGCACAGATCTTCTGTATCTGAAGCTCAAAATGAAAAAAAAAATGCATATCCAGTTTCCAAGAAGCTACTTAGAACAAAAATTCTTTCTACACAAACAGAATGTAGTGGTATATAAAGCCAGAAAAGTTATTAAGAGTAACCAGATCATCATTACCAGTTATCATATCAATTACATTCTCCTAGATTTCCAATTATAAATGAAAAAAGAGGTGCTGAGAATATTTGCTATTAATAATAGTAACTATAATTTATTAAACACTATGTGCTGGCCCTTTATTAAGTATATATCTCCACCTGATTCTCACAGCAGACCTTGAAGTTAGGTATTTTATTTTACCATTTCCCAGAGTGTTTCAAATACATTAAGATTTCTCCTAAGTTTACATATCAAATCAGTAACAGAGACAATATTTAAATTATGGTCCATCTGATTGAAAATCTATGCTTTTTAATACTTCACAACACAGCCTTTCTGTTATGTCTTACGGACATCTTACTGATCACCCAAGAGCATTTAAAAGACCCTGTCTAATTGTTCATTCCAAGGAGCCTGAGTGGGATAGGGAGAAATATGTGTGAAGTTAAGGCTGAGGGGAGAGTGCAGGAGGGACAGAGGGTACTATTTCCTACCTGAAGCTGCAGTACCATGAAGATAGGAAAACAAACAAACAAGCGAGTGACAAAGGAAATATAAACATGGGTTTTGTCCTGGTTAAAGTATTACTTCTGTCTCAGCTGGCAAACCCCAAATGGCTGGTCAATTATGTGTATGATTGAAGAGGAGGGTATGGAGTGGTAGGGTCAGCAAGGGATGATACAAGAAAGAATAATACAAATTTAAATTTAAGAGCAACTAGAGTGGAAAAAAGCAAGTTGTTTGGATAAACTCAGTACTTATTGTATTTCCAAAGTGTCCATTTTGAGTGATCAAGCTCCATCTACTGGGTTTTAACAGGATGGAAATGTTACATTGCTTCCTGATGGATCAAAAAGCAGTATACTCAGCTGCTCAGCTGCTCTGGGGTATAGGAAGCCACGAGCAGTGTTTGCTTTCTTCTTTCAGTTGCATCACGTCCATTAGTGGAGAGGAAGGCATGGAGTGAGAGAGTCAAATAGTTAGGTAAGGTCCAGGGAAAGAGGTAAAATACATTTGAGGAATCATGACCGCACCTCAAGAAAATAACAATGATTTTACTTTCAATTCTTGAGAAATCAGTGCAGTTCTTCTTTGCCATTTTCCCAATTATTAGATATATATGCAATATTAAGGTAAATCCAAAATAAATCTACTCAGAAAATTCATTCTCTCTAGACACCATAAAATTGGAAACTATCAGAGGTAGTTACTAGAATGAAGAGAGGGAGAGGGGGAGAGAAATAGGAAGAGACACAATTGGAGCAAATTCGGAAAGGTCTACAAACAAGCATTTGGTATGAATCATGTGCCACAACCTACACTGTTCCAGTGGCCATGAAAATGAGCTGCTTGGTTACACTGTAGGTGGGGAGCATAATTAACTTACAACCACAACAGTTGCCCCTGAGTTTCCACCACCACGTTCACATGAAGCCCACACTTTCCACAGGTTACTCCTAAGCAGGGAATGAGCAGAGTGTGGTTACTAATGCAGATCAGTCATGAGGAGACACAGAATTCATCTAGCCAGAAGGAATCTGTTTCAAGAACTCCCCATTGGTTTGACTGTATCTTTCTTGGAACTGTGCTACAGTTCTAGATTCTTCTTCCCCAATCCTCCTTCCTTTCTTCCTCACACAGATTTCATAGCTGCATCTAGGTGTGACAGCTCTCACCACCTTCACCACCCTTCTCCCACTTCGAATAAGTCTCTTATAAGTCTCCTTTATCTTGGCATCTGCTTCTTGGAAGTCATGAAAAATTGTCATTGAGTGTTTCACATATGTTATCTCATTCAATAATCTCAAATTCCTGAAAAGATAAGAATAATCCATCTTTAGGAAATTCTCAAAGATTTTTCTATAATTACAGTACACAGCCAGATCAATACAACCTGCCTCTTGTCAAAATTAAACAACAATCTCTCATCTCATCTTTTCTTTCTGTCTAGTAGTTATGCATCTAATAGCAAAGAGAGCCAAGAGTTAAAAAAAAAAAACAGACTAAAATGTATGTCTAAACAGACTAAAAAGTACACACACACACACATATATAAATTTCTTGTTTAAGAAAAATATACCAACAATTATTTCCATTGATTCAAATTTCAACTTAGCATTCAGCAATTATCGTTATATAGCAAACTACATTGCTAAGTCAAGTTTCAACAGTTCAATTCCATCTCCCTTAAAGAATAGCAACAGGTTTGGGGCACTTCACACATACTCCCATTGTTGTTTGTATATTTATATGCTCTCTGAGAGAATGCAATCTACTCTTAAAACTCTTTTAAAAAAATAAATATGATCCACAAAGATAGATCCTTGCAAATGGTTGTGAGAATGGATTAACCAAGTAGTGCTTTCTTATTAGGATCTCTGGGTAGTTCATTCATAACTGGTTTCTGGGAAATGAAATCTGTTTATTTTGGTTTTTGATTCTGAAGTTTTGTTCTTTCTCCTACAAGTCGATGGTGCATTGAAGTAGAGGTACTCTCAACTATGACAAAGGAATGCCCACTGAGTCTCAGACTAGTGAGTTGGTAAAGAGAAAAGTGAATTCTTAGATCCAGTAAGGATCACAGTTGGGGAATTCAGGATGGCCCCAGCAGCAATGCTAAAGAGAAAGGACTCTGTGCTACATTCATAGTGATCTCTCCATAAGCTTTGTTTAATACAAGTAATCAGATTATTGTCATATCATACGATAAGTGCTATAGCAGTAACAACAACAAATCATGAAGTGATATAGCTAAGAAATATCCAGATGAGGGAACAGGCAGAATTTCCTAGAATGGGTAATATTTGAGCTGAATTTTGAAAGGCAATTAAGAGTGAAGAAGTCTAGAATATGAAGATGGTTAAATAGAGCATTGGGCTGCAGCCATGGGTTTGTGAGTATGTTTAGAATCAATTTCTGTATTTTTGATAAGTTAATGGAGTTTGAATTTCATCAAAAATAGCAGGAGGGGAATGCATTATCTTTGGTACCTTTTTAGAGACTTCTATTTTGGACAAGATTTCTCTTGATGCTGGTCCTCCATGTGGTTTGTTTCTGCTCTTGGTATCCTCATTTGCAATAGTCAATTCTCCTAAAGGATTTGCTCTGAACTCTCCCTGGCTTTCTCAGTCCAGACTGTTTTGGGGAGACCGCTGGCTCATTTTGGTCTCAGTGGATTCACCTTGCCACTATTATTGGGTGTAATTGATCGAAGTCCAAGTAGTATATATGACTAAATGGCAGCAGATGAATCCTGCTGCTAAGCTGTATAAGGAAATGGGTTTGAACATTATCTGACACCTGGAGATCAATGTTATTTTCTCACAAAAGGGCTTTTCTTATCACTAGGATAAGAACAAAAGCTGAGCATATTTGTATCTCAAACAGATCTTTCTTTCTTTTTTTTTTTTAACTTCCTCATCAGATTGGTTTATAGTTATCACACCTGGGTATCACTGTCAGTGGAGAAATCAATTTTGGAATTTTTTCAGATCAAATGGCAATGGAAAAGGTAATGTATATATATAAAAAAATGGTTTGCCTTTTGTTTGCTGTACCTCAGTCAGGATATCTGTTTCAGGTGAGAAATTGTATATTACATACAGATTATGTAAGAAGGAAGATAAATAATGTATTTTTTTAGTCTGATTGACTCATTGGAATTTTCAGGATGGGGCATGATTACCAAGAACTCTCAACTTTCTTATTTTTTTTTTCATTTCAAGCATTAATCTATTCTTAAGATTCTCACATCTTTTTCACATATAAAGGGGGAATGCCTATGGGGTATTAACATTCTCTCTCTCCTTTGAGGATATTACAGAAATAAATATTATCTTATCATTTTGATAATAGCCATTCTTACAGGTATGAGGTGATATCTCACTGTGGTTTTGGTTTCTATTCTTCTGATGATTAGTGATGTTGAGCATATTTTTATGTGCCTGTACCATTTGTATATCTTGTGAGGAAAATGGCTGTTCAGTTCCTCTGGCCATTTTTTAAACAGACTTTTTGTGTGTTTTTGTTACTGAGTTGTATGAGTTCTTTATATATTCTGGATATTAGCTTCATATGAGATATATGGTTTGCAAACATTTTCTTCTATTCCATAGGCTGCCTTTTCTTTTTGTCAGTTGCTCTTTGGCTGTGCAGAAACTTTTTAGTTTGATGTAGCCTTCACTTGTTGATCTTTTGCTTTTTTGCTTGTGCTTTAGTAATGTCATATCCAAACTTTTATTGCCAAGGCCAATGTCAAGGAGCTTTTCCCCTATGTTTTCTTCCAGGAGTTTTATGGTTTTAGATCTTGTATTTAAGCCTCTACTCCATTTCAAATTAATTTCTCTGAGTGGTGCAAGATAGGGGTCCAGTTTCATTTTTTTTCTGCATGTGGTTATACAATTTTCCCAACATCATTTAGTAAAGAGATTATCGTCTCCCCATTGAGCATTTTTGGCTCCCTTTTCAAATATCAGTTGACCATATGTCTTTTGGTTTATTTCTAGACTCAGAAGTCTGTTCTGTTGCTCTGTTTGTCTACCTTTATGCCAACACCATTTTTTTTTTTATTACTAAAGCTTTGTAGCACAGTCTGAAATCAGGAAATGTGATGGCTTCAACTTTATCTTTGTCAAGGTTGCTTGGCTTTTTAGCATCTTTTTTGGTTCCATACAAAGTGTTCTTCCTGTCCATCCAGATACTCTGTGCCTTTGATTGGAGACTTTAATCTACTTATATTTAAAATAATTATTGATATGCAGGGACTACTTAATGCCATCTTCCAAATGTTTTCTGGCTGTTTTGTAGTTCCATTGCAACTTTTTTCCTTTCTTTTTGCCTACTTTTTTGCATTGGTGATTTTCCATGGTGGAATGTTCTGATTCCCTTCATCTTTTGTGACTCTACTATAGGTTTTTGCTTTGTGGTTACCATGAGGCTTACAGAAACCATTTTATAGGTATAACAACCTGTTTGATACTAAAAGAAACATAACTTCAATCACACACAAAATTCTACCCTTTAATTCCCTTCTTTTAGATTTTTAATGTCATAATTTACTCTTTTCTATTGTGTATTCAGTAACAAAGAGTAAATATAGCTATTTTAAATATTCTTTTCCTTTAATTTTTATACTATTGTTAAGAGATCAAGACACCATTTTCCGAGTTTTCTGAATATGGCTATATATTTACCTTTACCCATGTGTTGTGTATTTTCATGTTTTCATTTTGGTAAATAACATCTCATTTCAGCTTGAAGAGCTCCTTTCTGTATGTCTTTTAAGACATATCTAGTGATGATGAACTCCTTCAGCTTTTGTTTGTTTGGTAAAATGTTTACTACTCAATTTCTGCAGGATGACTTTGCAAGATAGAGTATTCTTGACTGGCAGTTTTTCTTTTCCTTTCAGCACTTTGACTAAATATTCCCAATCCCTGCTAGCCTTTAGGGTTTCTGCTGAGAAATCCACGAATAGCCCAATAGGGTTTCTTTGTAGATTACAGTGTTGTTTTTGCTGTTGTTGTTGTTTGTTTGTTTGTTTATCTCTTGCTGCTTTTAGGAATCTTTCTTATTCTTTACTTTTTGACAATTATAATGTGTTTGGAGAGGATCATTTGGATTGAAATACTGAGGTGGTCTATTAGCTTCAAGTGCTTGGATGTCCAAGTATCTCCTTAGGTTTGAGTTTCAGATATTTCTTTAAATAACCTGTGTCCTTGTTCCTCTCTTCTCCAAGATCAGCAATAATTTTGATACTGGATCTTTTGATGTTGTCCCATAGATTAGTCTTTTGTTGTTGTTGTTCTTTTTCATTATTTTTCATATTATTGTCTTTTGAATAGATTATTCCAAAGTTCCTATCTTCTGGGTCTTTGATTCTATCTTCAGTTTGGTCTGTTATGCTATTGATGCTCTCTATTGCATTCTTAATTCTATTCATCGAATTCTTCAGCTCCAGAATTTCCATTTGATTCTTTTATTTAATGGTTTCTTCTGCTTTGTTAAACTTCTCATTTATTTCATGTATTTTTTCCTATTTTCATTGAATTATTTTTGTCTGCTTTTTTAATAGGTCATTGAATTTTCTCAAAGCAGCTACTTTGAATTCACAGATCTCCATGTATTGGTATGGTTATTCAATGATTATTGTGATCTTTTGGTGATGTTATATTTCTTTAACTCTCCATGTTCCTTGGAGTTCTGCATTGCTGTGTTTTGCACTTAAAGTAGCAGTAATGGGGCGCCTGGGTGGCACAGTCGGTTAAGTGTCTGACTCTTAGTTTCAGCTCAGGTCATGATCTCAGGGTCATGAGATCGAGCCCTATGTTGTATTTTGCCCTCCGTGTGGAGTCTGCTTTAGTTTTTCTCTCCCTCTTCCTTTGCCCAACTCTTGCTCTCTCTCTCTTTCTCTCTAAAATAAATTTTTCTAAAAATCTTTTAAAAATAAAGTACAAGTTACTTCCCCCAGGATTTACTAGCTCCCTTCAGGTGTGATATTATATATATATTTTGGCTTCATAGTCTGAGGATTTCTCCAGCTTTGCATGAATACACCTGATTCATACTTCTTGCTCCTTCTTTTGGCAGAATTCTTAAGCTTTTATATCTTCTCTCCCTCTCACAAAGCACCAGACCATCTGCTGGAAACCTCTCTTTTGTTTTCCTGAAGGTGACACTACAAGTCACGATTGTGATTTCTCTTTTGCCTGTAGACCCTGGACTGTTTTCTATGCAGACTTCTTATTTATCTAAGCTCACTCTTGTATCCATCCTTGGGAGCATACACAAAGAACCAACCACAGAGTAAAGAGATGTGTGGTTTTGGCATTTGCGGTGTTAAGGAATGTGGCAGTTGGTGGGTGGGTGATGTTTTGGGTGATGTTTTTCCCAGCAGCTGGGACTAGGTTTCCTGCTGTCATCAAGAACCACATTTCCTTAATGCCCTCTGATTGTCTGCTTGTCTCCCATTCTTTTCTCCAGTCATGGAGGTCCCACTTCAGTACTCTGGGTTCTATTGGACAAAATGTGTTTCTTTAACAGTGTCCTGCACAGCTAGAGAAGCCAGGGAGTCACTCACTTCTCTCTCTTTCCACCACTGGAGAGATTGCCAACATCCTCTGCACTACAGTGTGTCCTTTTGTGGGGGGGGTGCTGATGCTGGGTAAGTTCCTCTTATGCAGTTCAATATGTTCAAACCTGTACTTTTTTTTTCTTCAACGGAATGCTAAATCTTCTCTGGGAACCTGATTTCTACAAAGGCCCTCTTTTCTGTGCGTCTCCACCCCAGTTAGCATCTTCCAGGTGCTTTTAGATAGTGATTGAGAGAGGTTGAAGCCAGTTCATAGATTCCTGCCAGCTCCATAACATATATTGAAGTGGGTTTGCCTATCACCTGAGACAAAGGTGGGTGAGATTCCTCCTGGGTCCTTTTGTATATTGTGCTAAGCCCCACAACTCCCAAAGAAGCACTTTTATTTATGGATGGATGCTCAATTTTAGTTTTCAAAGGAGGGACAAACGAGAGATGTTTTATGCCAGCATCATAGTTGAGGTGTTTCTGTTGAAACACTTTTAACAGACTTGAAGCAAAGGTTTTTTGTTTTTTTAAGATTTTATTTATTTCCTTGACAGAGAGAGACACAGCGAGAGCAGAAACACAAGCAGGGGGAGTGGGAGAGAGAAGCAGGCTTCCTGTGGAGCAGGGAGCTTGATGCAGGGCTCGATCCCAGGACCCTGAGATCATGACCTGAGCCAAAGGCAGACGCTTCACTGTTGAGCCAACCAGGCACCCCGAAGCAAGGGTTTTTAAGGATAATAGTATTTGGTCTGTAGGAGTTCATCTAAATGTGGGGTTTATCTACATATTCCTTCACACTTTTGTGAAGAATTTGTTTATTGCCCTCTGAATTCTCTGCCTCTGCTATTTGCTAAGGACACACACACACACACACACACACACACACACACACACACACACACAGTATCACAGTCCCTGACCTCAAGGATTTCAAAGTCTTTTACAACTGGTTTATAAACAAGTAATCCCCACAGTGTGATGGTCCATATTGTCCTTGGATGTAGAAATTTTCAAAGAACAACGTACTCATTCTAACAACCAAACTAAGATGGATATTACAAAACTGATTTTGAAAAATCCTATTATATCGTTAAGGATAAAAAGAAATATTTTTATTGAGAGAGGTGACTTACTACTGCTCACTCATGTGAAGATGTGTGAGAAGGCAATTTCTGTAAAAAGTTAAGGAGAAACCAATACAATTTTAAACAAACTTTAGGCAGCCATGTGAACACTGGCATGACAGATTAAGATCCTAAGGAGCCCCAAGACATTGAACATGTCTCTACACCCCTACCACCTCTTTTACATTGTAACTAAAAGATCACTGGCAGGGGACATGACAGATTACTCATTTAAAAGTAAAAAAGGAAAAAGGAAAGAAAAGAAAAAGCGGGAAGCTGAGAAAATCACCCTAATAATTATGTTTTTTAGATGCCATTTCTGAAAAGGGGCAGAGGTGGGGGAGAGAAACTTCCCCAAGTAATTTAGGGCTTTTTCAAAGGGGAATGGGGTCTCCCTCAGAACGCAGACCTAAAGTATGAGGGCTTAAAGAGTTCTCCCAAGGCTCATAAACCTGGGGATAGAATCTGAGAACAAAGAGAACTGCCAAAGTGATTCAAAATTAAAAAGATGAGCTGTAAACCTGAAATACATATTTCATGGTTCAATAAGTTGGTGGTTCAACTTTGAGGTTCAAGAACATCTCACAAATATTGACAGTGTTCAGTCACCTGGCCTTGTTAAAGAGAACATCCTGGCTTCACCTTCAAAGTCTTTGAAGCTAATGTGAAATGCATCAAATCGATGTTGTAACAATTCCAGACCTAGCCTAACTACAGTTAAAGTTCCTGAACTGTTTCTACTTCAGCAGTGTGGTATAAGAAAGAGAATATTATTTCTTGAGGTAAATAATATGTATTTAGTTTTGTTCTATCGCTTTACAGAAAATGCCCAATATATAATAAAAATCAAAAGATGCAGAAAACAAATGTTGGAAGACAAATGGACTTAATAGAAACAAAATTAAATAAAATGCAAAAAAATAAAAAAATATTACATAGGATGGATAACAGAATGGACAAAGCAAAGAAAAAATCAATGAAGATAAGAGAATGAAAATATTCTATTAAAAACACAAAGAAAAATGTGTGAAACAATATGGCAGAGAATCATCTCAGGTCTATGGGAAAATATAAAATAGTATCTTATATGTGTAATTAGAATTAGATAAAAACAAAAATGAAAGTAGTGCAGAAGAAATATTTCAACAAAAAAAATGGTTAAGAAATATCCAGAAGTGTTGAATGACATCAATCTACACATCCAAGAATCTCAGCAAATCTTATGTGGACTAAACACAAAGAATACCAATAACTAAGGTTTGCTGAAAACTAAGGAGAAACAGAAAATATTTAAAAGCAACTAGAAGAAAAAAAGGACTTTAAATGCAACAGAAAAATAATGTAATTATTGACATCTCAGCAGAATTAATGGAATTAGAAAAATTGATTGACTTTTAAAGTACTTAATGGAAAAAAAACAACAAAATAGTTAAACTTTAATTCTACATCCAGTGAAACATATTTTAAAAGTGAAGGTGAAATAAATATATTCTCAGACAGGTAAGGACCAAAATTTGTTTTTAGTAGATAAACAATATCTAAAAGAAGAAAAGTAGTACTTTAAAGTGAAAATATAAGCTATTAGGTGAAAATCCATATTTTCAGGCAAAAACAAATAAACAAACAAATAAACCCAAGACCAGTAGAAGTGTACTATGTCTATATAAATATAAAGGCATTGTAAAAAACCTTTCATGTATATCAATTCATAGATACATATATACATACCTACATGAACATTTACTAAATTTTGTTACAAGTCTTCACTTTTAAGGTAGAATGATAACAACATGTTGTGGAATTTATAGCATATGTTTAAAATAAAAGACTAGAAAAACACAAAGGGTGGAAGAAATAGAGTTTAAATGCCTGATATTAATATTAAGCTTTTTAAAAAAAAATTCCTTATAGTTAACATACAATGTTATATTAGTTTCAGGTATACAATATAGTGATTCAACACTTCCACACAACACCCAGTGCTCATCACAGCAAGGGCCCTCCTTAATCCCCATCACCCTTCCCCCACCACCTCCCCTCTGGTAAGCATCAATTTGTCTTCTATAGTTAAGAGTCTGTTTTTTTGGTTTGTCTCTTTTTTTTTCTTTGTTAATTTGTTTTGTTTCTTCAAAGGCAACATGATGACAATAAAATCATATCTTTCAACAATCACCCTCAACGTGAACAGTCCACATATAAGTGAAAGCATGGTATTTGTCTTTCTCTGACTGACTTATTTTGCTTAGCTATACCCTCTAGATCCATTCATGTTGCAAATGGCAAAACTTCCTTTTTTAAAAAAGATTTTATTTATTTATTTGAAAGAGAGAGTGTGCAGGAGCAGGGGCAATGGGCAGAGGAAGAGGAAGAAGCAGACTCTCTGCTGAGCAGGGAGCCCTAAAGGAAGCAGGGCTCAATCCCAGGACTCTGAGATCATGACCTAAGCCAAAGACGGGTGCTTAAACAACTGAGGCACCCAGGTGTCTCCCTATTTATTTTCATATAAATACATGTGCTTGTGGTCTCTTCTAGGATTTTTATGATTTCAGGTCTCACATTTAGGTCTTCATTCCATTTTGAATTTATTTTTGTGTATAGTGTGAGAAAGTCCAGTTTCATTCTCTTGCATGTAGCTGTCCAATTTTCCCAACACCATTTGTTGAACAAACTATCTTTTTCCCATTGCATATTCTTGCCTCCTTTGTTGATTAATTGACCATATAATCATGGGTTTATTTCTGGGCTCTCTATTCTGTTTCCTTGATTTTTCTATTTTTATGCCTGTATCTTATTGTTTTGATAACTACAGCTTTGTAGTATATCTTGACATCAGAGATTGTGATACTTCCAGTTTCGTCCTTCTTTTTCAAGATTACTTTGGTTTTTCAGGGTCTTTTGTGATTCCATACAGATTTTAAGATTATTTGTCTGTAGATTGCTTTGAATAGTATGCACATTTTGACAAAATTTTTCTTCCAGCCCATGAGCATGGAATGTCTTTCCATTTGTTTGTGTCTTCTGCATTTTCTTTCATCCATAGAAGAGTGAGAGCAGGGTGTGTGATTAATAAGCTAGGTGGAGACTGTTGGTGCTGTGCTGGTTCCTGCAATTGTCCATGTATCTAGGCTGGAGGATGGGGAAGGGAAATGGTGTCTGCCAATTCTTTTTCTCTTGGAGAAGTTTCCCAAAGATCCTTACCCCTCCAGCACATGCTCTGAGATTAGTAAATAAATCTTCCTATATAACCCAGGCATTTTTCAAACTGCTGATTCTATCCTGTATCTCAAGGGTCTGTTAGTCATGCAGTCTCTTTAGGAGCAGGGAATCCACCCTCCTAATCCTCCCAAAGCTGAGACTGCTGATTTTTAGAGTTCCAGGTGTTAATCACAACTTATTGTTATACCTCTCTGGTTTTCAAAGCCAGATGTTATGGAAATTCATCTTCTGCATGTGGATTCCCCATGCTTGGGGTGCCTGCTGTATGGGTCTGCTCCTTGCTCCTCTCTGCACTTACCATGTCCTTTCCTCCCATAGACAGTCCTGCAGGTCAGTTTGGCTCCCGACCATGTCTCCGACTTCTTTAAGGTGGCCTCTTCTCTACATTTAGCTATGATGAGTCTGTTCTGGCAGTGTTTGGGTCATTTTCTGGGTTATTTACACTGATGTGGGTGTAATCTAGTTTTATCTGTGGATCTAGGTGAGCTTAGGATCCTCCTATTCTGCTATTTTCCTTGGAAGTCTAAATGCCTGTTATAAAGATTTTGATTGCCAGGGCACCCATTTTGAAAGACATTCATCTTGAATAAACATACTACCAGCTATATGACTGGGAAAGCAACCAGATAAGGAACCAGACCATCCATTCCCATTAAGTTTCTCTTTCAGAAACCTCTGAATCACCTAGATAACTGATCTATTGAATGGCACTGCCACAATTCTCCCATATCCTATTTCCTCTCTTATGTTTTTAATTATCCAATAATGAGTGATTGTGAAACCTGAGATACCCCACTCTTGTACTCTAATAAAGTCAGAGTCCCAGGTCTACACTCTCATCTGTCTCTGTCTCTCCACCTGCTACCTCACCGTGGCCCCTGAGCATTCTGTGTTCCCTTCAAGACCTTTGAGTAGAAAATCTTGTTCCTCAAAGTTCCCTGATTTTTTTTGTTTTTTGTTCTGTGATCCTAATAAGAACCACAAGGGATGGCCCACCCACAACAGTGACCTTTGGGGAAACGTCTGTGGGGGTGCACTACAAATAATATGGGCCCTGCGGAGAACCTCAGGCATTCCCAGCCAAGAACATTTCTATCAGTTGTTTGGGACTGATACAACAGGAAGTAGACGGACTTACACTCTCCTAAAACTTATATTGTGTTCAGGAAATAGCTTATTATTTTTTGAAAGAAGAGTAGAATAAATTAAAATGCATATCTTGGGGCGCCTGGGTGGCTCAGTTTGTTAGGCATCTGCCTTGGGCTTAGGTCATGATCCCAGGGTTCTGGGATTCAGCCCCACACTGGGCTCCCTGCTCAGTGGGAAGCCTGCTTTTCCCTTTCTCACTCCCCCTGCTTGTGTTCCCTCTCTCGCTGACTCTCGCTCTGTCAAATAAATAAATAAAATCTTTTAAAAGATGCATATCTTAACCTCTAGAGTAGTTCTAATTAATGGAACTTTCTATTATGATGGAAAAGTTCTGTCCAACATGACTGAGAAGTTAAAAATTTAAGCTTATTTAATTTTAATTAATTAAATTTTATATAACCACATGTGGCTAGTGACTATAGTATTAGAGCGTGCATCAAAAAAGAACCATTAAAATATAAGATGCATAGTCAATTCACCTAATAGAAGAAAGAGAAGGAAGAATGGGCACCAAAAATATAAAGAATAAACATAAAAAGTATATTAGAAAGGAGAAATAATTTTAATTACCTCTATGTGTACATTAAATATAGGCCGACTAGACATTCCTATAAAAAGACAGATATTTTCATACTGGATTTTAAAAAATATGCAAGATCTGATTATATGCTCTTTATAAGAAGTACACTTTAATTGTAAATACAGACATATTGAAAGTAAAAAGGTGGAAGAGATATACTGTGAAAACACTAAAGATGAGCTGAAGATGCTATGTTTATATTAGACCACTTCAACTTGAGGTCAGAGAATAGTAATAGAAAGAAGGATTGATTAATACTGATGAAAGAAAAAGTTCATAAGGAAGATATTCTTTAAAATGTGTATACGGCTAAAAAGATGACTGAAGAAAGATGTAATAAAAATAAAAGGAGGGGCTCCTGGGTGGCTCAGTCAATTAAGCATCTGCCTTCGGCTCAAGTCATGATCCCAGGGTCATGGGACCCTCCCTGCTTGTGCTCACTCATATCCTTCATGCTCTCTGTCACTATCTTTGTCTCTCTCTCCCTTAAATAAATAAATAAATAAATAAATAAATAAATAAATAAATATTTAAAAAATAAAAAAAAGATATATGGGCAAATCTGTTAAAACTAGAGGCTTGGAGGGGAGGAGCAAGATGGTGGGAGAGTAGGAGACCTAAATTTAGTCTGGTCCCAGGAATTCAGCTAGATAGGGATCAAACCATTTGGAACACCTATGAACTCAACAGGAGAATGAAGAAAAGAATAGCAGCAACTCTTTGAACAGAAAAGCGACCACTTTCTGGAAGGTAGGACGGGCGGAGAAGTGAATCCAAGGCGATATTTGGGAAGACAGATGGTGGGGGAGGGGGCCTCCATCAGCAGCTACTGGCAAGTGATAAAAAGCAGAGTACAAATCGGAACTTTGGGAAGTCTGCTCCACTGAGGGACATTGCTCCAGTGGTTAAGTGGGAGGTGGAACCCTCGCTGGGACAGTGTGGTCTCAGGACCCTCAGGGTCACAGAAAGAACGGGGAGCCTGAGTGCAGCAGAGCTTCCAGATATCAGAGTGGGGAAGCTGGCTGTACAGATGGAGCTGAGGAGTGGGGTCTCAGCTGGGGTTGCCATCAACCGTGATCTGCAGCATGGTAGGGCCACTGCTCACAATCAGAGACCAAAAAAGCAGCAGATGTGGGTAGAATCCCCTTCCTCCCCCAGGAGGAGCAGCCTGGGAACACACCACAGCAATCTGTTGCATTTGGAGACTCCACACAGGATCATGTCCATAGATAGAAACTCTCAGTGAAGGGCCGGGTGAGCACGGAGTGCAGCCAGAGACCGGGGAGACAGGAGTGATAGACTGCATTTAACTAGGGACTCACTGAGGAGTGGGGCCCCCAGTGCTCAGCTCTTCTGGGGTGGAGATTGGGAGGCTGCCATTTACACTCTCTTCCTTCAAAGCTGTATAGAAAGCTTGCAGGGAACAAAAGCTCCCGAGAGCAAAACTGAGCAGATTACTTAGCCCACACCCAGCAAGGGAAGGGTAGTTCTGCCTCCAGCAAAGACATTTGGGAACCACAGCAACAGGACCCTCCCCCAGAAGATCAGCAAGAACAGCCAGTCAAGACCAAGTTTACCGATCAATGAGAATGGCAGAACTCCAGCACTAGGGGAATACAGCACATAGAATTCATGGCTTTTTCCCCCCTGATTCTTTAGTCGTTCAAAGATAATTTTTTTAATTTTCTTTTTTTTCTTTCTTTTCTTTTTTTTTTGAAATTTTCTTTTTCCCTTTTTCATCCAACACCTTTCAATCCTTTTTTTATATTTTTAAAGATTTTATTTATTTATTTGAGAGAGAGAGAGAATGAGAGATAGAAAGCACGAGAGGGAAGAGGGTCAGAGGAAGAAGGAGACTCCCTGCTGAGCAGGAAGTCTGATGTGGGACTCGATCCCAGGACTCCAGGATCATGACCTGAGCCAAAGGCAGTCGCTTAACCAACTGAGCCACCCAGGCGCCCTCAATCTTTTTTTTTTAAATATTTTTTTATTTTTCATATTTAGAGTCATATTTGATCCCTTCATAGTAGTTAACCTTATTTTTGGTGTGTGTGTGTGTGTGTGTGTGTGTGTGTGTGTGTGTGTGTGTTGTTCTCTCTTTAAAATTTTGGGATACAGTTTCTTCTAACAGACCAAAATATACCCTAAATCTCTAGTGTATGGCTTTGTTCTAGTCTCCTGCCTGATCACATTGTCTCCCTTTTTTTTTTTAATTCCTCTTCTTTCTTTTTTCAACCAACTTCTTATCAATTCCTTTTATAAAATCATTTATAATTTTTATTTTTACAGTCATATTCCATCCCTACATCATATTTACCCTAATATTTTTACATATATAAGTTTTTCTTTATTTTAAATTTTGGGAGGCACGTTCTTCTAACAGACCAATATACACCCAAAATCACGTGTGTGGCACTGATCTATGCACCAGCCTGATCATATTTGATCATATTCTGTTTTTTTATTTTATTTTTTTATCTTTTTCTATTTTCTTTCCTTCCTTTTCTTTTCCCCCCGTTTCAGGTCTCTTCTGATTTGTTTAGTGTATATTATTCTGGGGTCATTGTTACCGTGTTAGCATTTTGTTCTCTCATTCATCTCTTCTCCTCTGGGCAAAATGACAAGATGGAAAAAACCACCTAAACAAAAAGACCAAGAGGCAGTACCGACTGCCAGGGACTTAATCAATGTGGACATTAGTAAGATGTCAGAACTAGAGTTCAGAATGACGACTTTAAAGATACTAGCTGGGCTTGAAAAAAGCATGGAAGATATTAGAGAAACCCTTCCTGGAGAAATAAAAGAACCAAAATCTAACCAAGTCGAAATCAAAAAGGCTATTAATGAGGTGCAATAAAAAATGGGGGCTCTAACTGCTAGGATAAATGAGGCAGAAGAGAGAATTAGTGATATAGAAGACCAAATGATGGAAAATAAAGAAGCTGAGAAAAACAGAAATAACTACTGGATCACGAGGGCAGAATTTGAAAGATAACTGATACCATAAGATGAAACAATATGAGAATAATTGGGATCCCAGAAGAAGAAGAAAGAGAGAGAGGGGCAGAAGGTATATTGGAGCAAATTATAGCAGAGAACTTCCCTAATTTGGGGAAGGAAACAGGCATCAAAATCCAGGAGGCACAGAGATCCCCCCTCAAAATCAATAAAAATAGGTCATGACATCTAATAGTAAAATTTAGGAGTCTCAGAGACAAAGAGAAAATCCTGAAAGCAGTTCAGGATAAGAGATCTGTAACCTGCAATGGTAGAAACATTAGACTGGCAATGGACCTATCCACAGAGACCTGGCAGGCCCAAAAGCACTGGCATGATACATTCAGAGCACTAAATGAGAAAAAAAATGCAGCCAAGAGTACTATATCCAGCTAGGCTCTCACTGAAAATAGAAGGAGAGATAAAAAGCTTCCAGGACAAACAAAAACTACAGGAAATTGCAAATATGAAACCAGGCCTACAAGAAATATTGGAAGGGGTCCTCTAAGCAAAGAGAGAGCCTAAAAGTAACATAGACCAGAAAGGAACATAGACAAAACATGGTAACAGTAACGTTACAGGCAATGAAATGGCACTAAATTCATATCTTTCAATAGTTACCCTGAATGTAAATGGGCTAAATGCCCCATTCAAAAGAAACAGGCTGGGCGCCTGGGTGTCTCAGATGGTTAAGCGTCTGCCTTCAGCTCAGGTCATGATACCAGTGTCCTGGGATCGAGTCCCGTGTTGGGCTCCCTGCTCCTTGAGAGCCTGCTTCTCCCTCTGCCTCACTCTCTCTCCGTCTTTCATGAATAAATAAATAAAAATCTTTAAAAAAAAATGACACAGACTATCAGATTGGATAAAAAAAACAAGACCCATCAATATGCTGTCTGCAAGAGACTCATTTTAGAACCAAAGACACCCCCAGATTGAAAGTGAGGGGGTGGGAAACCATTTACCATGCTAATGGACACCAAAAGAAAGCTGGTGTGGCAATCCTTATAACAGACTAATTATTTTTAACCAAAGATTAAAAGAGATGAGGAAGCACACTAAATCATACTTAAAGGGTCTATCCAACAAAGAGACCTAACAGTTGTAAATATCAATGCCCCTAACATGGGAACAGCCACTTATATAAGGCAATTAATAACAAAAGCAAAGAAACACATTGACAACAATACAATAATAGTGGGGGACTTTAACAACCCCTCACTGAAATAGATCATCTAAGCAAAAGATCAACAATGAAATAAAGACTTTAAATGACACACTGGACCAGATGGACTTCATAGATATATTCAGAACATTCTATTCCAAAGCAAAAGAATACACATTCTTCTCTAGTACCCATGAAACATTCTCCAGAATAGATCACATCTTAGTTCACAAATGAGGTCTCAACTGGTACCAAAAGACTGAGATCATTCCCTGCATATTTTCATACCATAATGCTTTGAAACTAGAACTCAATCACAAGAGGAAAGTCGGAAAGAACTCAAATACATGGAGGCTACAGAGTATCCTACTAAAGAATGAATGGGTCAACCAGGAAATTAAAGAAGAATTAAAAAAAAATTCATGGAAACCAATGAAAATGAAAACACAACTCTTCAAAATCTTTGGGATGCATCAAATGCAGTTCTAAAGGGAAAGTATATAGCAAAACAAGCCTTTCCCAAGACACAAGAAAGGTCTCAGGTACACAACCTAATTCTACACCGAAAGGAGCTAGAGAAAGAACAGCAAATAAAGCTTAAACTCAGCAGGAGAAGAGAAATAATAAAGACCAGAGCAGAAATCAATGAAATAGCAACCGAAAGAACATTAGAACAGATCAACAAAACTAGGACCTGGTTCTCTGGAAGAATTAACAACATTGACAAACCCCTGGCCAGACTTATCAAAAAGAAAAGAGAAAGGACCCAAATAAATAAAATCATGAATGAAAGAGGAGAGATCACAACCAATACCAAAGAAATACAAACAATTATAAGAACATATTATGAGCAACTCTATGCCAGCAAATTAGATAATCTGGAAGAAATGGATGCATTCCTAGAGATGTATAAACTACCAAAACTGAACCAAGAAGAAATAGAAAATCTGAACAGACCTTTAACCTCTAAGGAAATTGAAGCAGTCATCAAAAATCTCCCAACAAACAAAAGCCGAGGGCCAGATGGCTTCCCAGAGGTATTCTACCAAACATTTAAATAAGAATTTATACCTATCCTTCTGAAACTCTTCAAAAAAACAGAAATTGAAGGAAAATTTCCAAACTCGTTTTATGAGGCCACCATTACCTTGATCCCCAAATCAAAGACCCCATTAAAAAGGAGAATTACAGACCAATATCCTTGATGAACATGGATGCAAAAATTCTTGCCAAAAATCTAGCCAATAGGATTCAAAAGTACATTAAAAGGATCATTCACCACAACCAAGTGGGATTTATCCCTCGGCTGCAAGATTGGTTCAACATCTGCAAATCAATCAATGTGATACAATACATTAATAAAAGAAAGAACAAGAAACATATGATCCTCTTAATAGATGCAGAAAAAGCATTTGACAAAGTACAGCATCCTTTCTTGATCAAAACTCCTCAGAGTATAAGGGATAGAAGGTACATACCTCAATACCATAAAGCCATCTATGAAAAATCCACAGCGAATCTCATTCTCAATGGGGAAAAACTGAGAGATTTCCCCTAAGGTCAGGAACACGGCAGGGATGTCCACTCTCACCACTGCTATTCAACCTAGTGTTAGAAGTCCTAGCCTCAGCATTCAGACAACAAGAAGAAATAAAAGGCATCCGAATCGGCAAAGAAGTCGAACTCTCACTCTTTGCAGATGATATGATACTTTGTGTGGAATACCCAAAAGACTCCACCCCAAAATTGCTAGAACTCATACAGGAATTCAGTAAAGTGGCAGGATATAAGATCAATGCACAGAAATCAGTGGCATTCTTATATACCAATCACAAGATAGAAGAAAGAGAAATTAAGGAGTCGATCCCATTTACAATTTCTCCCAAAACCATAAGATACCTAGGAATAAATCTAACCAAAGAGGCAAAGAAGCTGTACTCAGAAAAGTATAAAATACTCATGAAAGAAATTGAGGAAAACACAAAGAAATGGAAAAAGGTTCCATGCTCATGGATTGGAAGAACAAATATTGTGAAGATATCAATGCTACCTAGAGCAATCTACACATTTAATGCAATCCCTATCAAAATACCAACCACTTTTTTCAAAGAAATGAAACAAATACTCCAAAAATTGTATGGAACCAGAAAAGACCCCGAATAGCCAGAGGAATGTTGAAAAGGAAAAGCAAAGCTGGTGGCATCACAATTCCAGACTTCCAGCTCTATTACAAAGCTGTAATCATCAAGATAGTATGGGACTGGCACAAAAAACAGACACATAGATCAATGGAACAAAATAAAGAGCCCAGAAATGGACCCTCAACTCTATGGTCAACTAATCTTCGATATAGCAGGAAAGTATGTCCAATGGAAAAAAGACTGTCTCTTCAACAAATGGTGTTGTGAAAATTGGACAGCCACATGCAGAAGAATGAAACTGGACCATTTCCTTACACCACACACAAAAATAGGCTCAAAATGGTTGAAAGACCTAAATATGTGATAGGAGTCCATCAAAATCCTAAAGGAGAACACAGGCAGCAACCTCTTCAACCTCAGCCACAGCAGGTTCTTCCTAGAAACATCACCAAAAGCAAGGGAAGCAAGGGCAAAAATGAACTACTGGGTCTTCGTCAAGATAAAAAGCTTTTACACAGCAAAGGAAACAGTCAACAAAAGCAAAAGACAACCAACAGAATGGGAGAAGATATTTGCAAATGACATATCAGATAAAGGGCTAGTATCCAAAATCTATAAAGAACTTATCAAACTCAGCACCCAAAGAATGAGTAATTCAATCAAGAAATGGGCAGAAGACATAACAGACATTTTTCCAAAGAAGACATCCAAACGGCCAACAGACACATGAAAATATGCTCAACATCGCTCGGCATCAGGGAAATCCAAATCAAAACCTCTATGAGATACTACCTCACACCAGTCAAAACGGCTAAAATTAACAAGTCAGGAAATGACAAATGTTGGTGGGGATGCAGAGAAAGGGGAACCTTCCAACACTGTCAGTGGGAATTAAAACTGGTGCAGTCACTCTGGAAAACAGTATGGAGGTTCCTCAAAAAGTTGAAAATAGAGGTACCATATGACACAGCATTTGCACTACTGGGTATTTACCCGAAAGATAGAAATGTGGGGATCTGAAGGGGTACATACACCCTGATGTTTGTAGCAGCAATGTCTACAATAACCAAACCATGGAAAGAGCCAAGATGTCCATCGACAGATGAATGGATAAAGATGTGGTGTGTGTGTATATATATATATATGTGTGTGTGTGTGTGTGTGTGTGTGTGTTTACACACACACACACACACACACACGCACACAATGGAATATTATGCAGCCACCAAAAGGAATATAATCTTGTCATTTGCAATGAGGTGTATGGAAATGGTGGGAATTATGCTGAGGAAAGTAAGTCAATCAGAGAAAGACATGTATCATGTGACCTCACTGATATGAGGAATTCTTAATCTCAAGAATAAACTGAGGGTTGCTGGAGTGGTGTGGGGTGGGAGGGATGGGGTGGCCAGGTGATAGACCCTGGGGAGGGTATGTGTTATGATGAGCCCTGTGAATTTTGTAAGAGTGTTGAATCACAGACCTGTACCTCTGAAACAAATAATACATTATATATTAAAAAGAAGAAGAAGAAGAAGAAGAAGATAGTAGGAAGGGAAAAATGAAGTGGGTGAAATTGGAGGGGGAGACGAACCATGAAAGACTGTGGACTCTGAGAAACACACTGAGGGTTCTAGAAGAGAGAGGGATGGGGGGATGGGTTGGCCTGGTGATGGGTATTAAAGAGGGCACGTTCTGCATGGGGCACTGGGTGTTATACGCAAACAATGAATCATGGAACACTACTTAAAAACTAATGATGTATGTTGATTAACATAATATAATAAAAAAAAAGCTAGAGGCTTAAGACTCCTCTTTCAGTAATTGTGAGAACACTTGGAAATACAGAAAGAATTTTGGCGGCATGAAAAATTATCAATCTACATTTTCTAGTTGGTATTTCTACAACATTCCTGTGCACAGAATTGTTTCCCCCAGGAATTAATATGTTGAAGCCCAAACCTCCAATATGTCTGTATTTGGAGATCAATCCTTTAGGGAAGTAATTAAGGTAAAAGAGCTAGTAATGTAGGACCCTAATCCAACAAGACTGGTGTTTTTATAAGGAGATGAAATTTGGGTACAAACCCAGAGGAAGACCCTGTAGAGACACAGGGGAACAGCATTCATCTGTAAGCGGAGCAGAGAGGTCTCAGTTGTGGCTATACCTGACAACAGCTTTGTCTGCAACTTTCAGGCTACAGACAACTGTGAAAAATGAGTCTTCTGTTGTCAAAGCTACTCAGTCTGGTACCTGGTTATGCAGTCTAGCAAACTAATACAAACACTATACCAAAAATAGCAGAAATTGTATTGTCTGTAAGCAGACATGGAACATTCATTGAGATATACCATATTCTAGGCCAAGAAGAAAAACTTACAAATTTAGAATGATTGAAATCCAAAAGTATTTAATTAAACAACCCATCTCTAAATAAACACATGGATTAAAGAAGTATCAAGGGTATTAAAAACTTTCTGAATTGAAGAAAATAGGGCACATCATATCAATATTTGTGAGATGCAGCTAAGAGAGCTCAAGTAGGGAAATTTATATCATTAAATTTATACCATATTTTTAAAAAGTAGTTTTAAATTAAGATTTGGAATGATGAAGCTTAGAAAAAGGAAGTAAAACTCAAAGCTAGAGGAAAAATAAGAATGAAAATCAATTAAATTGAGAATAGAAAAATATGTAATATCATTGAAAGCAAAAGGTAGTACTTTGAGGAGATCCATGAAATTGGTAACTCTAGACTGACTTAACAATAAAAAAGAGAAGACACAGAATATAAATATCAAAAATGAAAAAGGGGCATCATCAGTACAAAATTACATAAAAGGATAGTCAGATTAATATAGAAAACAATAAGCAAATTTCCAGACCCAGATGATTTCACCAGGTAATTTTATCAAAGATTTTATCAAAGATGAAATAATGCCAATATACACAACTTTTTCTAGAATAGAGATGAAGTCAGCAATATTCTGATTCTTAAAGTAGATGATGATGTTAAGTCTTTATGAGAAAAGATGTAAGATCCTTAACAATATATTAGCAAATTTTATCTAACTGTATAAAAATGGATAATGGATCCTGACCCAATGGAATTTATAACAGGAAGGAAAAGCTAATTCAACACTGATAAATCAATAAATGATGTGCTGTAACCAACATATACCATATCCTGAGCCATAAAGCAAATCTTGACCCATGCAAAAGAATTGGAATTATACACAGTATGTTTTATGACAGGAGTAGAATCTAGAAACTAGGAATCAATGACAGAAAGACAACATATTTAAAAAGAAGAAGTAAAACTATTCCAATTTTAGATGGCAAGATATGTTTATTCTTGTGGAAAAGCCCAAGAAATCTTAAAAAAATCCTCCTGGGATGAATATATATGTGTAGCAATGGACACAATATTAACACAGAAAAATCCATCACATTTTTATACACCAAAAATTCACATGTGGACACCAAAATTGAAAACATAATAACAGGGGTGCTCTGGTGGCTCAGTTGGTTAAACATCCAACTCTTGATTTTGGCTCAGGTCATGACCTCAGGCTCATGAGATCAAGCCCAGTGTGGTGTTGAGCGTGGAGCCTGCTTAAGATTCTCCCTCTCCCTCTGCCCCTTCCCCTACCACACATGCACATGCTGTCTCTCTCTCTCTCTCTCTCAAAAAAAGTATCATTTAAAAATGCTGCAAAGATAGTGAAATACTTAGGTCTACTCTTAACAAACATGCAAACTGGATCAATATGCTGAAAATTTTAAAATGCTGATCAAAGAAATCAAAGACCTAAAAAAAAAAAAAGACATACAACCATCTTGAATTCGAAGATAATGTATTAAAGATGTGATATTGATGGAAGGATAGAATCTTAGATCAATGGAATATAATAACATACCCAGAAGAAGTCCCCCATACATATGATCAACTGGTCTTTGACAAAGGAGCAAAAGAAATTCAACTTCAACAAATGGTGCTTGAGTTATTGGAAATCCACTGGAGGAGGAAAACATAACCTTTGTCCTAAATCTCACATCATATAAAAAATTAAGTCAAATTAGACTTAAGTGTAGAATATAAAACTATAAGAACTCTAGGAAAAAGCATAGAAGCCAAAAAGAAAAAGAAGAAGAAAGTCTTCAGTATTTAAGATTAGGTATAGAGTTTCTTAGATTTGACAGCAAAGCATGATGGATAAAAGAAAAAATTGACAAATTGGACCTCATCAAAATTAAAAACTTTTGCTATGTGAAAGCCCATGCAAAGTCTATGAAAAGAAAAACTATGGAGCATGAGAAAATGTTTGCAAACCATGTATATGACAAAGTACTAGTATCTACATGATATAAAGAACTATATAATATAAAAGAACTTTCAAAAGTCAACAGTAGAAACATCGAAATAATTGACAATATCAAGTCCAGGTGAAGATTCAGGACAATTAGGACTCTTGTACATTGCTGATGTGACTGCAAAATGGTGCAGTCCTTTTTGAAATCAGATGGACAATTTCTAATCAAAGTTAAATGAATATTTACTATATGTTCCTGCAATGTTATTCCTGGTTATTTACCTTACTGAAGAAAACCTGTACGCAAATAAGGGCTTTACTCAAAATCACCTAATCAACCTGGAAAAAACACACACATCCCTCAATTAGTAAGTGGTAAACAAATTATAATATACAGTGAATTATACTCAGCAATAAGAAGGAAAAAATAATGATATACATAAAAACACTAAAGGGTCTCAAATGTATCATTCTGATCAAAAGAAGTCATGTTTCAAAGGCTGTACAGGTTTCAGTCTTTCTACATAGCATTCCTGATAGGTGAAACTATCAGTGATTACTTGGTCATAGGGGTTGGAGGAAAGATAGACTAAAAGGAGCACACAAAAAGTTTTGGAAGATTTATTCTACATATTGATAATACTTATGGTTAAATGACTGTATATCTTGTCAAAATTCTCAGGATGGCACACTGGCTCAGGTCATGATCTCATGGGTCCTGAGATCCAGCCCCGCATCAGGCTCCCTGCTCAGCGGGGAGTCTGCTTGAATGCTCTCTCCCTCTGCCCCTCCCCCCAATCATGTGCATGTGTGAGTGCTCTCTCTATCTTTTTCTCTAAAATAAATAAATCTTTAAAATAAATAAATAAATAAATAAATAAATAAATAAATAAATAGGGATACCTGGCTAGCTCAGTCCATTAAGCATCTGCCTTCAGCTGAGGTCATGTTCCCAAGGTCCTGGGACCAAACCCCACATCAGGCTCCCTTCTCAGCAGGGAGTCTGCTTCTCACTCTCCCTCTGTCCCTCCCCTCTGCTCATTCTCTCTCTCTCTCTTGCTCTCTGCCTCAAATAAATAAATAAATAAATAAATAAATAAATAAATAAATATTTAAACAAAATAAATAGCATCAAAAACAATGAAATACTTACAGATAAATCTAACAAAATATATAGGAAGCCAGACAACTATAAAATTTGTTGATAGAAATTATAAAAATGGTGAGATACAATATGCTCAGGAACAGGGCGACTAAAATTGTTATGTGTTCATACTCTAAATTGACCTATAGACATAACTGAATCCCTATTAAAATTCTAACAGGCTTTTATTTTTAAATAAATTCTAAAATTTATTTGGAAAGGCTAACATTTCAACTAGCAGAAGCAATCTTCAATACAGAATGAAGTTGGAAGATTTATACTACTTGATTTCAAAGCTTACTGTAAGCCTGTAATAATCAAATCAGTTTGACATTGGTATGATAGACAAATATATCATTGTAAGAGAATAAATGGCCCAGAAATAGATTCATTTTCTATCGTTATACCAGAGTAATTAAAAAGGAAAAAAATGTTTTTATAAATATTGCTAAAAAAATTGTTTGTTTTCATATGGACATTGACACTTTTCCCCCTAAAGATAAATGATTCCTAAAGATAAAATCCAAAATCATAAAACTTCTAGATATTGAAATACAATTATAGTTTTATGTTAAGTAAAAATTTCATGGAGAGGCCACAGAAAAGACAAACCATAAAAGAAGAAAAATGTTATATTGGATTTTACCAAAACAAAACAAAAATTCTGCTTATCAAAAGATACTAGTAAGAGTATGAATAGAAAAACTAAAATGTGAGAAATATTTGCAGCTAAATATAAAAAAGGACTTTTATCCAGATTATATAAAGAATCCTTATAAAGTAACAAATAACTAACAATACAAAAATTAATTGGCAAACTACTTATACAGATGTTAATCACAAAAAAGATATACAAATGGTCAATAAGCACATGAAGATACAGATAATGCAAATAAGAATCACAGTAATCAGGGAATGCAAATAAGAATCACAATGATATTCTAATTCACACCCATCAGAATGAATAATTTTTTTAAAAAGCTAATGACAAATATTTCTCAGGATATGGTATAATTTAAACTGATACATTGCTGATGGGGTGAAAAACAGTTCAATCATTTTGAAGAACCATGTGGGGTATACTCTTATGAAGTTAAGCATAAACCTACCTTGTGAGACAGTGATTTTATTCCCAATAATTGACTTAACAAAAGTAAAAACATACACATTCACAAAAAGATTGTCCTGAGAATGTTCACAGCAAGTTTAATAGTAACAGACTAAAACTGGAAAAAAAAAAAAAGTTCTGGGCGCCTGGGTGGATCAGATGGTTAAGCGTCTGCCTTCAGCTCAGGTCATGATCCCAGAGCCCTGGGATCGGGTCCTGCATCAGGCTCCCTGCTCCTTGGGAGCCTGCTTCTTCTCTGCCTGAATAAATAAATAAAATCTTTAAAAAAATAATAAAAAGAAATGTTCTTCTGCTTGTGAATGGGTGAATAGTGCTATATCTGTATAGTTGAATACTTCATAACAAATAAAAAATTATCAATTCGACTTAGCACATATATGAATATGAAAATATTAAGTGATAATAGCTTATTCAGCACAGTAGAATACATATGATATGATATCATTCATGTTAAATATAACTACAAGCAAAACTAATCTATGGTGATAAATACCAGGTAGTTGCGGGAGAAAGAGCATTACTATTGACTGGAAAGGAGTATGACGAAATTTTCAAGAGGGATGACAGTGTTCTATCTACTAATTTTGGTAGTGTCTACAGAGTTTTATACAATTGACTAAACTCTAAACAAGAAACATTTAAGATTTGTGCAGTTTAGTTTGTTAGCTGCATCTCAATGACAAAAAAAAAAAAATACAGCGTGATAAGTACAATGAAGTTAAGAACAGTGAGCTGAAGTAAACATAAAAGAGACACTCAGTCCAGGCACAGAGGTATGGAGCACTCTTGGAGCTGCCCCCAGCTTACAGGATGCCTTTGTTACTCAGCGTAGGCCAGAAGCTAAACTGGGAGCCACACGCTATAAGGAAATAACTGGAAATGGGAAAACCGAATTACTGAGCTAGATGTAGTTCGTCTTTTTCTTTCTTTCTTTCCTCCCTCCTTTCCCTCCTCTTCCTTCCCCTCCCCTCCTTTCCCTCCCCTGCTCTTCGCTTCCTTTCCCTTCCTTTTTTTCTTTTCTTTTTTGCTTGGACCTTTTAAATGGTTCCAGTCTATTCTCAGTTACGCCAAAGGGAAATAGAGAAGGCTCTTCATCCTCACTTCACGGAGGCTAGCATGTCCACTGAAGCCTGAATGAGTGTTGAAAGATGCACCGTGTGAAGAAGATCCCCAAGGGCTATGTTCTCAAAGTGTGGTTCCAGAACCAAAAGATCAGTATCACCTGGGAGCTTTTCAGAAATTCAAATTCTCAATCCCCTTAGACCTAGTAAGTCAGAAACTCTGGGCCTGTCATCATCTGCTTTAGCCATAAGCCTTCTCATTTCTGCCTTCAAGGTGATCCTGCTGCACACAGAGGTTTGAGAATCCATGCTTAAAGGGAAAGAATATTCTCAGGAGAAAAAACAGTTAAGGCCATAGGATTCAGTGACTTCCTCTACTGGGTCAGCTTCTTTCATGTTCCATCTTGGAAGATTAGGATTCCATTATGTGGCATTGGTCTGGGGTGGCATTTAGTACTTATGTTCTAATAAATCTGAGTGGAATGCTAATGCCATTGGGGGAGAGGGGAACACCCTTTGATAACCGACTATTATATAATTTGAGACAAAGAATGTCTTTATAGGTCAGGGAAGTTTTCTAGAGGCGCTGACACCTGCAGGAGCTTTTGGAGAGGTTAAGTTTTTAGCCACACAATTAAGGAGATTTTTCTTTTTTTAAGAAATGTAGGTAATGAGACGATTGCAAGCCTGTTAAAAACTGCATGATAAGAGTTGAGAAGGTGTAAATTATTCAGATGGTGAAAAGACCCATGAGAATAATGAAGAGATATATTGTTCTGATATCAAGACACTATTGGGCATCAGTAGAAAAATAAAAGCTAGGGAGGGGGGCAGATGGGGAGTTTATCCCTCATTTACCAGAGCACATGTGTTGCCCTGTCTTCCAGCCACTTGTTTCACAAAATGACTCCAAACTCCTTTGGAATTGATTTTCTGGTGTGCCTCCATGTAAAATGATATTAATCCCCATCTTGCTAATCTTTCAAGTTATCACTCTAGACTCTTCATGCCTTATGTGTATATCTTGTTCTGATCTCCTCACCTGATTTCCTGTTACCAGTGAGGGAATTTGCTTAGCATAATACACATTTCAAAGCCATTTTACATATCTTACATATCTTAGCAAATTTCATCCTCATAATTTCCACTGACCTATGGCTCCACTTTCCAAATGGGGAAACTGAGGCTCAGAATGCCTAATCGTCTCATCCAAGGTCATGGGGGTTCTCTGAGACAGAGCTAACCCCACAGGGAAATGCTTTCTACATTCTGGGAGGAGTAATACTTTTGATTTCTCCTGGCTTCAGGACTGCTTTCTGGTAAGTCAGTGTAAGAAAGATCATTCTTAGATTCTTCCCAAAACATAACTCTTACTGTTTGTCACTGCCTTTTAATTTTCCCCTGCTGCCTCTTATTACTCTCCTTAATAACTGCATTATTTAACTTTATTAAATATTTAGGAGTGCAGTATGAGAGATGTCATACAAAATAAAGTTTTATTATCCACTGGATGCAGGTACACATGTATATTATGTGCAGAGACAGATGCACAATCCAGAGAAAGATGATGCCCCAGGGGGTCTTTTATCATCTGCCTGAGCTCATATTCGTTACCTTCTTTCTTCTCTGGCTTGGATCTTGCCTTGGCTATTTATGCCTTTCTGACCTTCAAGTAGAATGGCTTCACCTCTGCTTTCTGCTAGGAGACACAGTCAGGGCTGTTGAGATAGCTGCATCACTGGGTCCAGTGTCATGGAATCAATCTTCCAAAAGAAATAAAGATCAGGAATCCTTAGATGTTTCTAGTTCTATGGCTACAGACTCTATCCCTTTTTAGAAGGGTTAGCCTCTAAACCATATCCAAAATTGGAAAGTGGTAGAGTTAACACTAGAATTCTACATTTGCTTATCTCTGGTTGAAGTTTCTTTGATGTCACCTACCAGCTCCTGGGGTTAATTTTGCCTTCTCCATTATTAAAAGGGTAATAAGTCATTCTACGTGGTCATTTTTGGCCAGTGGTAATGGGATGACTCTGGGCCAAGGATAGTAGGCCATGCTGACTTTCTGTATATCATTTCTGTAGCAACAGCATCTGAGACTCATACTTTCTGTTCTTTTGATGATCTGTCCACCTGTCTGCCTTCATATATATGAGAGCGAGCCCTGGCAAATAGTTATACAATAAATATTTGCTTAACCATTCATTCTTTTTTTTGATGAATATATATAGAGCCCCGTTTTTGCTTGATATTGTTTTAGCTGCTGAGAATAGACCATTAAATAAAAGAAATAAGGTTTTTACAGTCCAGATCTTGGTGGAGGAGACAGATATTAATTAAATAAATGTATTAAGGAATGAACATTGCTGAGTGCAATGGCAGCATAAATGGGAAGTTTGCAACATGTCTTTTATTAAATATCTAAATAAGTGAATGTGTCTCTGAATGAGATAAAAAGGCTGCTCTTTAAGTCTGAATAGGCAACTAAAATGATAATAAATGGAGGTTATAAAGTCAATATGATGCCAAATAAAAGAATACGGTGGTAATGTCACTGTAGTGGGCAGAATAATGGTCCCCAAAGTTGTCCAGGTCCTAATCCTTGGGTCTTGTGAATATATTATCTATGGTCTAGTACAACAGACCATGTTCATCAGTTTTCATCCAGTGAGTCTGGTGTTGGATTTCTGACATTCATAACTGAAAGATAGGATATTTGTGTTGTTTCAAGCCAATAGATTAGTGGTAAGTTGTTGCAGTAACAATAAGAAATGAATGCAATCACCATCCAGGTGACCATGAGGTCAGCAGAATCAGAGCATCATTATCTTCACTTACTACCATTGGTCTTGATTTTTCTTTCCTGGTAACACCATATTCTTTCTCTTCCAGAAGGCTTTAGCTTTGTAGACCCACAGTCCTTTTGAAAATCATTGTGGTTAAGGTACCAATATAGATGTGTTGAATCTTGATGTTCATCTTCTTGCTGGAAACAAAAGTTCTTTGTGAATACAAATTGCTGCCATGAGATCTTGATGAGCCCCTGGCAACACTTTCATTTGGGGGGACTAAACTGTTTGCATTTCATGCACATGCTCTCCCATGTTTTTGGAGCATATTCATCAAATCCTGAAGCTGTAAGGGACTGATCACTTGATTGGACTTAAAAAAATCACATCTTAGTGTAGCAGAATCATATACCCCCCAAAAGTATGAAGTAGTGGTGTGCTTTGTTTCACTTAAATTGTTTCTTTCTCTGTATTTTACACAACAAATTTGATCTTGGTGTTGCTAAATATAATAAATGACAACTTTGTAAGACATTTTATGAGTGCTTTACATGTGCTATTTATTGCTAAAACTAAACTTTTTATTGATTCTTAGAGGAACACTGTAGAGTTGTCTTATTGTTTGAACTTTAATTGGGCTACGGTCTTATATAAGGATACCATTTGAACCCAAGACTACCTCTAGACAATTCAGAATATAATTGTGTGGTCCTTATTACCCTATCATATACCTTGGTGGACAAATTTTATGTTCTATACCTCTGAGGAGTTTGGTAGGCGTATTTATAACATCTCTCTGTCTTTCTCTCACACTTCTTTATGTATCTATCTATTTATCATACTTGGATGCTCAACACTTAATGTACCCTTTTTCTATTTTGTTTAGAATTACTGAAATAAATCCCTTCCCAGGGTCCAGATATTTGGAAGTAATAGATACTTTATAAGATTTGTTTTCTTTGGGCAAGAATTTTTCCTAAAGCAATTAGAAGCTAAAGGCTTCAGTGTTATTGTTGGCTAGTACATATTATTTGGAGCAATGGAATGGAGGCAGTTCTAGTTAGAGTCCCACTGTTTGATTCTCCTTAAGAGGCTGAGCAAACCTTCCCTGGACAGCTGGCATACTCAGGGAAATTAGGGTGTCTGGTCTTGTTTGCCTGGTTACTCCAGTAGGAAACCCAGTGTGTGATTTCTCGGTCAAGGTTTTAGATAAATTGACAAGCAATAAGTCGTAAGGTATTATGTCCTCCTGGGATACCCTAAGGAAGTGGTGGCCTAACTTTGTCCACAAGGAAAAAGATCTCAGACTTCTGAAGAATCCCTTTCTGTACCTTCAACGCTTCCAAACCCTGCCCAGTATGGGTGAGTATCTGAAAACCTTAATGCTGTTCCCTAGTTACTTTCTCAGTTTCTGTTGAGAAACAGAAGGCAGTTTTAGTGTGAATGTTTAATTCTTTTTCATGATCTGTGTGTGTATAGAAATGTTTTTTTATCATGAGAGAAAAGTAGCTGCTTTAGTTCTACTTCTGGAAATTAGATATAGATAGATAGATAGATAGACAGACACATTATATACATGCAATACATATTATATATATCTGTATATATTTCTTTAAAAGATCAATAAAAGAATCTTAAAGAGAGAGTATTCTTTCTATATATTTTTTAATGTTCTTGTATTTTTGTACATAGTGTTCCCCTGCCTGATAGGGGTACAATTGTCTTATGTCCCTGGTAGATTCATAGACATGCATCAAGACCCCGTCCAAATACCACCATGTTGATTCAAATATCACTGGTAAAACAGTGTCTGTCTCCCTGTGCTGTGACAGCTTTTTGTGCATATATAGTACCTCTTTAGTGGCAGTGTATTACTATTGGCTTATCTGGCTTTCTTACCATCAGAGCCTCAGGAGGAGAAGGTCCCTTTCTGTGCATACGAGGCATACAGTTTTTAAAGATTTATTTATTTATTTTAGAGAGAGAGAGAAAGAGAGAGGGAGAGAGAGTGGGGGGGAGGGGCAGAAGGAGAGAATCTCAAGCAGACTAGCCCTGAGTGCGGAGCTCAACATGGGGGTCAATCCTATGACCCATGAGATCATGATCTGATCTGAAACGAAGAGTCAGTTGCTCAACCACTGGGGACACCAAGTCGCCCCTTGGCATACAGTTTTTAACACAAAGCAGTGATTCTTCATGAAGAACCCAAAATTGTGCGGGAATGTGTGTCGTAATGGGGGAGTCACATTGAAGAAACAGCCAGAGTTTTGTAAATTATTTACATTTGTTAAATTGACCCACAATTTCTCGTTTCTCTTTGTTGAACTTATTTTTTTTTAGATTATAATAGCAATATACTCACATGCTAGCAAAGTTAGACAAGTTAAAAAATCAACCAAATTCCAACTCTTTAAAATTGTTGCTCTTAGTGATTTGGATACATTATGTAATACAGACATAGATATGGATATGCATATATATATCTGTTTTTGGTTTGAAAAGGGTTGGCTGTTTTCTTTCATTGTACAAATAATGGATGTTCATTGCGAAATATTTATGAAATGGAGAAAATTACGTAAAACAAAACACAAATCACATTTATTTAAATCTGTAAAGGAAATTATCATTATTACCATTTTGTTCTCTTTCCTTTTAGATTTATTTATATACACAGAAAATATTTATACACACAGACATATTCACTAGAATTTTCTTTGATTCTTGAGTTCTGTTCATAAAATTACAAAATTGCAGCACGTTTAGTGTTAAAATTGTTTTTTGTGGGGGAGAGAGGAGTGATCTCATATCAGTCATTTAAAATTATTAGCAGATGGGGGCACCTGGGTGGCTCAGTCTCAGACAGGTCATGATCTTAGGGTCGAGGGATGGAGACCTCTGGTCTCCTGCTTAGTAGGGAGTCTACTCCTCCTTCTTTCTCTGCCCATCCCAGCCTCATGCCCTCTCTCTCTCTCTCTCTTAAATAAATAAATAAAATGTTTTTAAAAAGTATTAGCAGATGCTAAACTCCATAAATTCTCTATAGATGTAATTTCTGAAAGCCTAGGTGAAATGAGTGATTGAAGAACACAGTGAGATGTAAGATTGTTGGTGAGTATTTGGGATATTTGTGATAAGGATTGATGGGCAAAATGCTGACATAGTGATAGAATGTAGTGAATCATGCAATCGTTCCTGTCACTATGGTTTACGTCCAGCAACTGACTGCAGAGATAGGCTACATCAAATATATTAATAAGGTTAGTGACTTTGAGAAAGCTATTGTTCATTATCCTCTGGGTTGGTGTATGGAATAAAAGTCGGTCCATTCCAGAACTAATCAAAGGCATCATTAGAAATCAGAATAAAGAGTGGAGGGGGATCCCATGGGTTTAAATTAAAGTGAATGGTTTGAGAATGTTAATGAATGTTAACCTTCCAGAGTCTTAATAGGGACCATAAGAAAACATGAAAATCAATTTTGAATAATTGTTGAAGGCTAGATAGCTTTTTATTCTTTTTCCTGGTTTTGTGTCTCTCATCAATGAATGTTGAAATTTATCACAGAGTTGGAAAATGTTCCTGGTTTCACTGGTGACATGAAATGTGACATGAATTAATACCCTCCCCTTATAACTTTATGATATCTTTTAGAGCCTTCCACAGTAGGTATCTATTCCTGAGCCTAGCATATTTTATGACCATTGATGAACTCTTAATTATTTTCTTCGATATCATGAGAAGTATATGTAATTTTTAATCTTACTAGTACATTTTGATCGAGGAGGATAATAAAGGGCTTTGATATGTTTATGGTCGACAGAGAAGAAAATGGAGTGTTTGGAGATGTGAGGAGGTGAATTTTGTGAAAATCCACATTTGCTTCTTTATGACTAAGTCTATACTATAGAATGTGAGATATTCTTACTTGAAGTAAAAGTTAAAATTTCTTTTTTTGCATATTTAAAATCACAAAGATAAATTATTCCAATTCCAAGTGAAAAGTTCAGATATTTGAAGACATACAATTTTTCCGAGAAACTTTCCATATGGGGTAAACATCTCCAATTCCTTTAGCCTTTCTTACTTAGACATAGTATGAACACTTTCATTATCATGTTTATTCTTCCTTGAACATATTCCATTGTAACTATATTTTAAGGTGTGAAAATAGGTCATTTGAGAGAGACTTCTTTTATGCTCTAAAAATATGTCCATTATATGAAGTAAAATTATAATAGCTATAGGTGGACATATTACAGTTATAGTATTTTGAAAAAATACATTTTCTGGTACTCGTAAATATTTTTATTAAATTTAGGTTTTTCTGGAGCCTGTGTCTCCTAGACTGTGCTCCTAGACATATGTATAGCAATATGAGCTAAAAATTACATTTGTTTTTGGGTATACATATGACTCCATTATGGTGTATTTTATGTATTATTGACATATATAGTATTGGTAGATATTGCACACACACCTACTTTAAATTGGAGTTCCCATCGTGTCCATATGTCACATTTTTTTGCTAATAAAGCTGAGTTTTGGTTGCAAGTGTGTTATTTGTATTTTATCTCTGATGAATATTGTTGTATTAGATTTATATCATTACACCAACTTTTCAGCATCTATTTAGATTAATGCAATTGACACAATACATTTGATGTGCCTTATATATTAATGTCATTCCCTCATTTGTTTCATGAATGACAGAAGTGAAGTTAGAGAGTTGTCATTTATCACTTAAAACTTTAGTATAAATCCATTAATTCTTAAGACTGCTGGTAATTAATCCACCCAATTCTGAGTTTTATTTAAACAATTACATAAAATATTTTGTCAAATTTTGTAAAACTGAAAAAAAATAGATATATCTAACTTTTTGCCTGTCTGTCAGGTCAGTTGACCCTGCCAAAGGATTCACTGACCTTTATTTATCTAATCACGTATTTTTGTTTTGATGCTAAGGAACAGCTCTGTTTCAAGGGGTGTTTATATTTGTCTTGAGAGGGGCACCTGGGTGGCTCAGTCTTTAAACATCTGCCTTCATGTCAGGTCATGGTCTCAGGATTGAGGGATCGAGACCCGCATTGGGCTCCCTGGTCCGCGGGAAGCTGGCTTCTCCCTCTCTCACCCCCCTGCTTGTGGTCTGTCTCTCGCTATATTTCTCTCTGTCACATATATAAATAAGCCCTTAAAAAATAAATAAATAAAGTAAATGTCTGTTGAGAAAACCAAAAGTTTCATTTATGCATATAAATAAACCCTTAAAAAATAAATAAATAAAGTAAATGTCTCTTGAGAAAACCAAAAGTTTCATTTATGTATATAAATAAACCCTTAAAAAAATAAATAAATAAAGTAAATGTCTCTTGAGAAAACCAAAAGTTTCATTTATGTATGTGACAGAGAGAAATATAGCTAGAGACAGACCACAAGCAGGGGAGTGAGAGAGGGAGAAGCAGGCTTCCCGCGGACCAGGGAGCCCAGTGTGGGTCTCCATCCCTCAATCCTGAGACCATGACCTGACCTGAAGGCAGATGTTTAAAGACTGAGCCACCCAGGCGCCCCTCTCAAGACAAATATAAACACCCCTTGAAACAGAGCTGTTCCTTAGCATCAAAACAAAAATACGTGATTAGATAAATAAAACCACAAAACAGACAAAGCAATTAAATAATGACAATCCTTTGCTGCCGTCTAAACTGGATCCGAGAAGTGATTGAACACAATCAGGATGGTACCTAAGGTGTGTGACAAACCTATCTCGTGTAATCCTTAAATAATACAGGCAACATTGTTAACATCACTTTACTTGTGAGGAAACTCATGAGAGATTAATACTTTCCTCTTGGTCACCTGTAAAAAAAAAAAAAAAGATTTTTCTCCTAGCCACAAGTTTTATAAATGGGGAAGCATTTATTCTTTCCATTGTGTCTTCTACATTCTCCTTCTACTTTGCTCACATATATTTCCTAACTGACCTCCACATATCCATTGTACATTTCAACTATTGTTTTTTTTATACTTATTAAACACAATTCTTCAACTTCTACTAAATTTAGTAGATGTCTGCATGAGTTAGCTACCATCTTTTATTATATTTATTGGAGACCCAATGCTATGTACTTTATTTCATATGATCTTATTAATACTAAAGCATAGATATGATTAATCTCAATTTTATGGAACATATATTTGAGATTGTAAAATTAAATACCCTAACCAATACTCCAAAGCAAGTTAAGTAGTCCAAACGAAAATTTAAAGCCAAATTCATCTCCTTCTTAGCCTTCTCATTACCTAACCCATACCAGTGGAATTACATCTTTGAATACCTCATGTATGCATACCATTGAAATAATTTCCTTTTCTGTTAAACTGCATAGTTTTACTTAGGAGGACATTTTGAAGCTGAACTTTACATTGGGTGGTTGGGCAATATTTATGGAACACCTTGGATTCACCACACTTTGTGCTAGCCACAAAAGGCAGATATATGTCACATAATGTTTATGCCCCAAAACAAGTGCATGGTCAAGCAAGAGATAAAGGCATAAGAATAAATTACTGTAATGAAGGGGGATAAGTATTAAAGTGAATACTTATTTTAAAATTCTGTTTTATTAGGAAACAAAGGGATCATATCTGTAGGTTAAGATGGTGGCAATGCATTCTCTAATGCTTTTAGGGTTAATAACTTTCTACTTCCCATATACACTCTCATCACTAGCCAAGATGGATGACTTGGAATTTCTTGAATAATTTATCCCATACACTTGTGCCTTTAAAAAGATGCACCTTTAAACTGAACCATCTTCCTACTCTGAAACCAGTTCACTCCAGGAAACACATTACACATCACCTTCTTTTTCGAAGACAAATTCTTTGTGCACAACATCAAACCTATTGAGTGTTGATTCCCCATGCTTCTGCTGCATTCTGTAAATAACTCCATCATGACACAATGACAATACTTCAACGTTTATTTCACATAATACGGCTGCCTAATAGCATTATTACTTGGGGATAAGATCCAGATATTTGGATATTCCCTTACCTAATACCAGTTCTCAGTAAATTGTTTGAAGAATCAATCACTTAATACATGAAAATCTTTTCACTAACTTCTCTAACTTTTCTTTTTTTTTTTTTAGGCCTTCCCACTTATGTTTCTCTTTACTATGCTCTCATTTTTAAACAATATTTTTAAACTCCACAAAGTACATAAAATAATGTAATACAAACCTAGAAATAAAATGTTACTTTTCATATTCTTTATGGGTTTCTACTACCTCTAAATAAAATGTTATAATTTTCATATTTTCTTCATATGTTATTTTTGCATAAAATAACTATAAAATAATAGATTAAGTTAAAATTACTGTGGACTCCTACCATAAAATCTCACTCCCAGAACCAATGACTGGGATTAATTTGCTTTGTATTTTAATATGCATTTTATATATCCATAAAACACTAGAGTCAATTGTACACATTTGTTTCATCAACATTTTATCAGCTCATCTATTCATTTATTTTTTTATAAATTACATGCATCTAGAACATTCTTTACATTTTATTTTTGATATATAAATATATCACATTTAATTTATGTCTTTCTCCTTTCAGACATTTAGTTGCATATTAAGGAACATAGTCTTGGTTCTGCTGCAATATTATGAACTAGAAATAGCACTTAGCATAACAGAGGTTTGCTGCCAGCTCACCTAAACTCGAATGCACAGCAATGAGCCTTCCTTCATCTCTTAACTCCTCAGTCAGGAAGGTGTTGCTTCCAAATTTACTGTGGTTGAACAAGAAACGGATAGACGAACCACAATGCTAATTTTCATCACTTTTCTCATATTTGATACTCAGAATTAGTCACATGAAACTCATCTAACTGTGAGGGATTCTGGAAAATATAGATAGGTACATGTGTTATTTGCGCTCAGTTATAAGGTGTGTCTCAATTGTCATTTTATGGTGCTATGAACATTCTTGCTCCTTTATGTTTGGGCTTACATGTGACAGTTTCTGGGATAGAAGTACAATTTGCTGGTAGCGTTTAGTTCTGTTATATTCCATTTTGCTAGAGCAAACATATTCTTTTTCTATATGGTTGTGACAAGTTCCATTCTTTCATTAGCTCCAAACAAGCTGAGCTGGCATTTTGCTGTCCATCTCTCTACATTCATTGTCATATTTCTCAGTTGTACTAAAATCAACAATGGAAGAAAATTTTGTTGTTTTTTTTGTTTTGTTTTCAATTGGGGTTTCTAAAACTGCTTCATTCCCCACAGATTTATGCTTTGGAGGGCCTACCTCTTTGTTATTTTATTGATCTATTTCTATGTCAATACTGTGATTGTTTAAATCATTGTATCTTTATAATTTTTGATCTCTTTCTGTGTCCTTAATTTACAAAATTCTTTTGCTCTTTCAAATATTGAAAATTCTTTTGGAATTTTTAGTCAGTGGTGTTACACGGATTTTATAGACTTACTTTTTAATTTCCATCTATTAATTAGTAATCTTTGGCTATAGCAAAGTCTATTTACTTCAACTGAGGTTTACATTTTTCTTGAAGTGATTTCTTAAATCATTTCTTTCATTTCATAATATGTATATTTGAAAAAATAAATTTACTTCAAAACAGCAGTTTAGATATGTGGGATTATTTTTATGTGTTGATTTTATAATCATTCAATTCTGAATCTACTAATTCTATTACAAGTTCCTCACTAATCTATGAAGTATTTCAGGTGGCATTATTTATTTTCCAAATATTTTAGCATTTTTTTCTCTCATTTATTATTTATTTATAATTCCATGAATTGTACCCAACAAATATGCTATTTTTGATTCATATTCTTGAATTATTTGAATTTTCCATTTGATAGTCATGTTTCATAAAAATAATTTGTATTTTTTAGACATTTTCCTTATCACAATTTTTTAAGAAATTGACATGCACCTTGGTATAGATTTTTTAATTTTTTTGTGTGTGTGCATGCACTTGAACTTTCTCTGATTTATAGTGCTATTGTTTCCTTCCAATTTGGAAACATTCCATTCATTATTCTTTCGTAAATAGAGAGGTGGGTACATAGATATAGATCTACATTCAGATATAGATATAGATATACACAGATACAAAACTATGTCTCATCCTGCCCTGTCTTTTGAGAATAATGATTGTATATATATATATATATAGATATATATATATATATATATATATATATATGTTAGTGTCTTAGTTTGGGATGCTATAACAAAATGCCACAGGCTGAGTGGTTTAAACAGCAGACATTTATATCTCATAGTTCTGGAATCTGAGAAGTCCAGGATCAAAAGTACAGATAGATCCAGTGTCTGGTTAGGTCTACTTCCTAGTTTGCAGATAGTCCTCTGCTCTTGGATCCTCATATGGTGGAGGGAGGTAGCTCTGGGCTCTTCATTCACCCTTGGGACCTAATTACCTTTCATAGGCCCCACCCACCTCCAAATCACACATCACACTGGCGATTTATACTTTGACATGTGAATTTGGGGGGACAGACATTCAGCCCATAGCAGGGTCACCTGTTAATGTCCCAATGTCAGTAACGCTGCCTTCTTCTTCCCTCCGCCTCTTCCCCCTCCCCTTCCTTCCTCTCCTTTTCCTTCTTTTCCTCCAGTCTTTGTTTCTCTCTGGCATTCATGTCAATACTTTGTATTGTTACCATATGAAGTAACAGATGAGGATATTAAAAAAACATGAGGAAACCAAAGTTCATTGTTCTTTTCTGCCACAGTGTCTAATCTGGAATTAATCACTTCTATTGGTTTTTTTTTCAGGTATTGTGTTTCATCTCTAAAGTTAATTCAGTTATTTTTTTATACAACTTGTTCTTCACATTCCTTTTTCCTTACATCAATGAACATACAGATCATTCTCATAGTTCTGTGTTAATGTTCTTTTCTGCTAATTCTATCATCTCTGTGATTTCTAAGTCTGTTTCTATTAATATCTATAAACAAACAAACAAATAAACTTCTGGCTTTGAGTGATATTTTTTGATTCTTTATTCTAGCACTTGGGCATTGAATGTTGAACATTGGGGATTTCTAGTTTTCGAATCCTATATTATTTTGTGTTCCTCTAAAGAGTGAAAGAATGTGTCAATTTCTCTGTCACACAGTCAAATTACTTTTAGATTAGTTTAATCCTGTGGAGGTTTGTTCTTAAACTTGCTTTGGGTAGAACTAGAATAGGCTGTATTCTAGAGCTAATTTAGACTCCCTTTTAAGGCATGAACCAAAGGCCCAGTATATTCAATACACTGTGGCTGAAGGAAACTCCAACAATTCTTGGCCCTTTGTGACCTTTGAGAATTGTTTCCTATCACTCTGTGTAATTATCCTTTCCTTGAAATTTGTTTTATTCAGTCTTACAGTATTTTATGCTATGTATGTGTGTACTATATTCAGGAAAAGACTCCTGGGCCTCTATGTAGATTTCTGGAGCTTTATTTATCTGGCTCTTTTTACCTCTCTGAACATTTCCTGGTCATCTTGGCTTCTGCAAATACCAAGTTCTGTTTCCTCAACTCACTGAAATTTCCAAATATGATTTGAGTTCCTCCTGCCTTGTAATGTAGTATGGGAATTACCTCCAGCCAGGATGTCTAGGCAGTACTGTTGCTCAATTCAGTTTGTTTCCCTTTCTTTTGTGAATTACAGCCCTGTGCTGCATGTGGTATAGTGTCCGAAAATACTCATTTCCTATATTTTCTCCTTTGCCTAGTTGTTATAGTGCAAGCGTAATTTTAGAACATCTTGTTTCTTCATGGCTAAAGAGCAGAATTCCCCCCCTCGTGTTTTCCTTTTTCTTTTTAATCATGGTTATGAATTCAGTTAAGTATATTTTTTAAATATTTTACTTCCATTCTGTGTGTAGAGCTGTGCAGGAATGTGTGATGCTCACTCTCCCATCTTCCTCAGGAATCCCAGACTACTCACATTAATTTTCTTCTATTAAAGTATTTTAAAATACATACTAGAATCACACAATTAGAACTATAATGTTTTAATTAAATAGGAAGTTTCTAGCTACAACATAAAGGACAAAAACCCTACTCAAACCATATCAAAGGGAAAAATGAAAATTAATGCTTATGTAAGTATTTGAATTTTTTGGTTTTCAGAACTGTTGGGCTCAGTATATATATCTGTGTGTAAGTCTCTCTCCCTTTCACATTGTTATCTTTTGACTCTGCTTCCCCACTTCCCTCTTATTGGTATCATTTCTTCTCTCCTATAATTACACTTTCTTTGTATAATGAATAGCAGTCTTGGTGGATAGAGTATTTCCACTAAACATAGCAGTTCCGTGGAGGTTATTTTATTGGATTTGCTTATTTCCTGTAGCCAACCCAGGATAAGCATTTATTTAAAAGAATAGGCATTATGATTAGCCTAGCCTGAGTCATATGATATGAATACCACATGCAATGGATTTGGAGGTGGTCATAACAAGGGGCAAACTCTGACCATATAAGAACAAATTGTCATGAGCTGCTACGTATTTGTGTCACTTGTTTTAGTAATATTTGATTTTCAAAATAAAGCATACACTCTTTGAAGACTCAGACAATAACTATTAAGTCAGAAAATGATCCCAAAGAGGCCTAAAATAAAAATAAGAACATTTTAGTCATGGGTTCTGTTTCAGGCCTTATTGTTATTATGTTTTACTAGTTTCTCAAGTTAAACAACTGGTGCAGTCAAATTGCTATATTCACGGTCTACTGAAACATGCCTTGTGCTTTCCTCTGTCTCATTTCTCCAGGCGCTTTTCCCACCTGTGGTGGTTCCACACCCCCCATCTTCTGACAATAAAAAATCCTACACAATACTAAATAGCTAGGCTTCAGATCATCTCTGTTTCTTTTTCCTCTGAAATGTCCCAAGGGTCCCAAAGTGCTAAGCTTTGGAGCCTAGCAAAGCTAATTAACTTTTTTTGTGTACGTAATGCATCTAATCCACTAACTGATAAACTTCTTTAGGGCAGGTATTTTGCTTTATGGCTAAAGTGTGAGTAGTTGGAATCAGAGGGCTAACTATGTAGTCAGATAATTTTGGATTTGAACTCAAGAGCAGCCTTTCATTCTGTGCAAGACATTCCTTGGTCATGTTACTGGGACTGCATATTTATGCTTGTCATATGGGGATGATGATACCTGTCTTTGTTATGTGAAATATCCTAGGCCATATTATAGGGACATATCTGGCAATAAATCTTTTTTTCTCCTTCTCCGTTCTGACAGCCATCATGATGCCTCACATCTATCCAGAATTGAACAAATACTTGCTGATTGATTGACTGATTAATTCAGATGAAGTAAGACTCTTATAGATTTGACTTCAACATTTATTTAATTTAGCACCATTAGACAAGAAATGAAAATACCAGGAAAAAGCAGATTATACTCTGCTTGACTTTTCCTAATGGACAGAAAACTGGAGTTATGGGCTTTTTAGCAGAACTGTGGTGATGTTATTATTTTCTTTTTCTCTCTTTTTTTTAAATAATATCTGGCCATGATGGTTTCATACTGTTTATTGCTAGACAATAAAATCACTAACTAAAAAGAATAGTCTTAGCTTATGACTTAATGATCATCTTTCCTTTGTTTGAAATTGAGAGAGAGAAAAAAACACAGCTATTTTACCAACAGATCCATGGAAGGAATGAATCCTGTTCATAGAAGCCACCATTCATTAAGGCACTTAACCTACATAAATATCTCAACAAAATAGTAAGGAGTTTAGTAATTCAGCTATTCAGGTGATGTAGGTGGGGCTCAGAACTTAGGTAATTCAAGTAAAATGTCATGGAATCAGAACCTAAATGTTTTGGATTCTGAAACATTATTCATACCAATATGCTACCTCTTCTCCTGGAAGCTTTTTATCTCTCCTTCTATTTTCAATGACAGCCTAGCTGGATATAGTATTCTTGGCTGCATATTTTTCTTGTTTAGTGCTCTGAATATATCATGCCAGTCCTTTCTGGCCTGCCAGGTCTCTGTGGATAGGTCTGTTGCCAATCTAATATTTCTACCATTGTAGTTTACAAATCTCTTCTCCCGAGCTGCTTTCAGGATTTTCTCTTTGTCTCTGAGAATGGTAAGTTTTACTATTAGATGTCAGGGTGTTGACCTATTTTTATTGATTTTGAGGGGGGATCTCTGTGCCTCCTGGATTTTGATGCCTGTTTCCTTCCCCAAATTGGGGAAGTTCTCTGCTATAATTTGTCTCAATATACCTTCTGCCTCTCTCTCTCTTTCTTCTTCTTCTGGGATCCCAATTATTCTCATATTATTTCATCTTATGGTATCACTTATCTCTCGAATTCTGCCCTCTTGATCCAATAGTTGTTTATCTCTCTTTTTCTCAGCTTCTTTATTTTCCATCATTTGGTCTTCTATATCACTAATTCTTTCTTCTGCCTCATTTATCTTAGCAGTTAGAGTCTCCATTTTTTATTGCACCTCATTAATAGCCTTTTTGATTTCGACTTGGTTAGATTTTGGTTCTTTTATTTCTCCAGAAAGGGCTTCTCTAATATCTTCCATGCTTTTTTCAAGCCCAGCCAGTATCTTTAACATTGTCATTCTGAACTCTAGTTCCGACATCTTACTAATGTCCACATTGAGTAGGTCCCTGGCAGTCAGTACTGCATCTTCTTCTTTTTTTTTGAGGTGATTTTTTTCCATCTTGTCATTTTATCCAGAGGAGAATAGATGAATGAGAGAACAAAATGCTAACAGGGTAACAATGACCCCAAAAAAATATACATTAAACAAATCAGAAGAAACCTGAAACCAGGGGAAAAGAAAGGGAAAGAAAGAAAAATGAAAAAGAAAAGAAAAAGAAAAAGATTAAAAAAAAACAGAATATGATCAAATATGATCAGGCTGGTGCATAGATCAGTGCCACACACTAGATTTTGGGTGTATTTTGGTCTGTTAGAAGAAAGTACCTCCCCAAATTTTAAAATAAAGAAAAACTTATATATGTAAAAAAAAAGGGTAAATACGATGAAGGGATGGAATATGATATAAAGATGAAAATTATAAAAGATATTATAAAAGGAATTGATAAGAAGTTGGTTGAAAAAAGAAAGAAGAGGAATTAAAAAAAGGAGAGAATTTGATCAGGCAAGAGACTAGAACAAAGCTATACACTAGAGGTTTAGGGTATATTTTGGTCTGTTAGAAGAAACTATATCTCAAAATTTTAAAGAGAGAACAACTTATATATATATATATATATATATATATATATATATATATATATATAGTAAGGTTAACTACTATGAAGGGATAGAATATGACTCTAAAATGAAAAATAAAAAAGATTTTTTAAAAAGGGATTGATAAGATGTTGGTTGAAAAAGGGAAAAAGAAAAATTAAAGAAAAAGAAAAAAAGAAAAATAAAAAAATTAATTTTGAAAGACTAAAGAATCATGGGGAAAAAAAAAAACATGAATTCTATGTGCTGTATTCCCCTAGCGCTGGAGTTCTGCCATTCTCATTGATCGGTAAACTTGGTTTTGGCTGGCTGTTCTTGCTGATCTTCTGGGGGAGGGGCCTATTGTCGTGGTTCCCAAATCTTTGCTGGAGGCAGAATTGTCCCGCCCTTGCCCACTCTGGGCTAAGTAATCTCCTCAGTTTTGCTCTCAGGAGCTTTTGTTCCCTGCAAGCTTTCCCTACAGCTTTGGAGGAAGAGAGTGAAAATGGCGGCCTCCCAATCTCCACCCCAGAGGAGCCAAGAACTCGGGCCCCACTCCTCAGTGCGCCCCCAAAGAAAAGCAGTCAGTCACTCCCATCTCCCTGGTCTCCAGCCACACTCCGTGCTCACCTGGCCTGTGACCAAGCGTTTCTATCTCTGGCACATGGCCCTGTGTGGAGTCTCCAAACCCAGCAGATCCCTGCGGTGTGCTCCTGCACCACTCCTCCCAGGGGAGGAAGGAGAGTCTCCCTGGATCTGCTGCTTGTTGGGTCCCTGATGGAAGAGTAGTGGCCCAACTGGGCCACAGATCATGGTTTATCGCAACCCCAAGCTGAGAGCCCACTCCTCGGCTCCGTCTCTGCAGCCAGCTTCCCTGCTCCAATACCTGGGAGCTCTGCTGCATTCAGGCACCCCTGGTCTTTCTGTGACCTCGAGGGTCCTGAGACCACACTGTCCCAGAGAGGGTTCCACCCCCCACTTAACCGCTGGAGCACATCCCTCAGCGGAGCAGACTTCTAAAATTTCTGATTTTGTGCTCTGCTACTCTATCACTTGCCAGTAGCGGCTGATGGAGGCCTCTTCCCCCGCCATCTATCTTCCCAAATATCGCCTCAGATTCACTTCTCCGCACATCCTACCTTCCAGAAAGTGGTCGCTTTTCTGTTCAGAGAGTTTCTGCTATTCTTTTCTTCGATCTCCTGTTGAGTTTGTAGGTGTTCAGAATGGTTTGATCTCTATCTAGCTGAATTCCTGGGACCAGATGAAATTTAGGTCTCCTACTCCTCTGTCATCTTGCTCCTCCTCCATGCTACCTCTTGACTAGCCTCAAAAGAATAGCTTAGCCAAAAAGTCTGTAAACAACCCTAGCCTGAAATGACTTAGACAGACTATCTATAAGATAGCCTCACAGTTTTTAATAGAGAACTTTCCATGCCCAAATGATTTTTTGCTTATATTGTGTTGTTTATCCTTAAATTTTGCTGTTTTTTTTACTTATTTGAATTCCCCATCTTGTGTTTGCATATCAAAACCTCTTCCTCAGCACTGTTAGTACTGTCACAAATGGAAGATTACACATTGAGGACTGAATGGGGCAGCAGGAGAAAATAAGCTCTAACAGAACAGAGATCTTATTTTCATAGTAATTCATCATGTAATGTATAACAAAGCATTAGGAAGGCAAAGTATACAATCCAGCCCTGTGATGTATCCCTTAAAAAAGTATTGTCTCATTATCGATTACTGTATGTGATGTCAGCCACTTTTTTGACATCACTTAGACTATCAGTAAAACATTTCTCATTAATGTTTTCCCTGTTTAAAATCAAACTTTGGGCAGGTATTAGTCTGAGGACTGAAGGAAGGAAGTGAAGGAAAATGTTATATTTTTATGTGTATATGTATGTGACCAAATTTTTGGTGAATTTGTTTGTGAATAGTTGAACTTCTTTACATTTATACTATACATAAACTATCATTTACCTTTCTTTTGCTCTCCACAGAGTGACCAACTCTTTTAACACAGAAATATTTTTTATATAAACTGAAACTCTAATCCCAAACATTGACCTATAATAATCACTCATTATGTTTGTTGGAGTGAAATTAATTATATGTATTTATTTCTTTATTTGTTCTTTTAAGTACATTTTTATAAAATGTCCCAAAACACTAACTCACTTAAGATTATTTTGTTATGCAATAATTCCAAGTTGAGATAGGTTGATTTTTAATAGTCCTTACTTCATACCTATAAATAACATAAATGCAATATTAAATGGATAAAATATTTATGTCTCCAGTCTTATAAAAAACTAGAATAAGTTATTTTGGGGGAATTCTCATTGTAGCATAAACTTCCAAATCTCAATAGACATGGAATTCTTAATCACATAAGAATTCATCTCATCTATACCCTTGGTCTTGTAATATCAGGAACTCACTTTCCTTCTATTTTGTGGCCTGTATGCCTTATGGTCTTATGGTTTTAGAGTCTCCTGATTTATATGTGGTTTTTGAAAGAGTAAGTAGAGAAATTACACTCACTTCTAATCTGTTCAGCCAGAAAGTGACACATGGTATTTCCCCCACATTCCATTGGCCAAAACTCACTCATACATCCACCTTGACCATAAAGAAAGTCTGGCTTTATGACCAACCAACCAACCAACAAGTAGCAAACATAATAAACAAATAAATAAACAAATGAGTTAGGCAAAAACATAGTAATTCTCTATCAAAACTCTTAATTCATTCTCATTCTATGGGCCATTTGTAAAAGAAAAAAAAGAGGAAAAAATTAAAAGAAAGAAAGAACAAAAAAGACAAAAGTTCTGAGAGGAGGCAGTGAAGAAATACCAGTTGGAAATTAGAGAGAATGTGAAATAGACATAATATATGGCTACTTTTGATTTTTCAATTCTTCTCTATAATTTCTGTTTTCTTCACTCTTTTCAACAGTTCCTCTCTTCTTTGTGATTTTCCCACTTAATTCCCATTTCATTATTTTCTCCTTGAACCCTGTGTTTTCTGTTTTTATTTTTAATTTTGTTTTAACTGTCTCATTTTTTACTCTTACAGCCACTCACTCTTCATAAAAATGGTTCTTGCACATAACTTCAGGGATCTTCTGAAACAAAACAAAACACCTTTGTTGCCTAATTCAGCTAACCAACTGTTAATAGCTAAAATTCCAAGTCAGGCAGAAGGATAGGCTGCTGTTGAGGACAGCCCCTACAAATGTGCATTGCCAGCCTTTGAAGGCATCATAGGTTATGCCTAAAACACAAACTTTAATATAAACTCAGAAGAATTCTGTCCATTCTTCCTTCCAAATAGAACAACACTACTTCATTCAAAAGGTAAGTGTCAGCTACCTATAAACTGAGAAATGGAAACTGAATAGTACTAGACAAAAACCCTTTGATTTTGTGTGTACATAAAAAAAAATCAAAACCTTTACTAGTATGAGCACACTGTGGTACATAAGCATGTTTATCCAGAATAACCTATCTGATAAGGAAGCAGTAGAAACTTGTTTGAAGTGAAAGAATGACTTTTCCCCTCCTTATGAATTGCACTGTATGCAAATACAGTGAATAGAAAAGAAGAATTACTTTTGATTTTCCTGGTTCAAGTTGATGTATTACTTAGTAATTCATTCATAGCTGTACCTCCTTTCAATTCTCAGTCATTTTGTAGTCATCTTAAATCTGTAAACCTAAATAAATTTATCCTAGATTGCTCAGAAAGTGATGTGTATATCTATCTATATGTGTATGTGTTCTTGACAGATCTAAATAATTCTTTACACAATTTGCTTGCTTGATTTCTTACATATATCTACACAAGCAGGGGAAAATGTTAAGTGGAATTTAGTTTGAGGTTACACTTGATAAACTATAAGAACCCCTATTGAACTCAACTATTTAGATTATCAGAGATAATATGAACATTCATTTCATTTTCTAGATGACTAAATTGAGACAAAGAGAAGTTACTTACTCAAGGGCATGTATTATGTAGCAAAACCTTTCATATAATTTAGTACTTTCATGTATTTTATAATTTTACTCAGTGCATCAGAGGTAAAATGTATACTCCAAATAAATCTTTGTTTGGTGTCTATAATGGGTTGGTACAGAAATCCTTACTCTGATTATAGACTGTATTTTTTTCCTCAAATAGATTTTCCTGCATAATATCTAAAAAGTAAGATACAAGGATCACAGCTCTTATCATTTAACCAATATACACTTAAGTTTAGTAAAGCAGAACAAAAATACATAAAGCTTTTTTTTTAGCAGATTTAATTATTCTATTCCAATATGTTATAGATTGCTTTTTAGTTACAAACCTTCTTTCCTGTTGTTTAATTTCAAAACATAGTTCTATGTTTCTGAGTATAAAATGAATAAAGACTCTCTATAGAAACTATAAAAAATACAGAAAGAGGAAACAAAGTACTCATAATCCCACTATCTGACATTTTAATATTCTGTAGGAGGTCTTATTGCTGTTGGTATATAATATTCCACATTTTGAAATTAAAAAAATGTCTTTTAGAGAATAAGGATGAGAGTTTGTGGAATAAAACACACCCTAAACCTGAAATGGAACCTCAGAGTATAGGAGTATAAATTTATGCTGGTGTCCAAAATATGTCATGAGATGAAGCTTCGTTTCCATTACTGTAATACCAGCTGTAATGCCTTAATATTTACATGAAATTTACATATGAAAGTCATTCACCTATTATTAGTTTATCAGTGTATTAAATACTATATAACATTTTAATTGCTTAACCTAAAATATCACTGTAACTTCCCTTGTACTCACTATTTAAGAAATTAAATGAGTATTTCATTGAAAGAAATAGACTGTAAGCAAAGTAATGATTTTTGTACTGTATCAGAAAATAATTCACGTGTGTGGGTGGAATTTTATTTTTCAGGGCAGTCCTAGGTATCCTGCCTCCTTTGTTGATATATTTTGGTAGCATCCCTGCTATCACATGGTTCTCACATTCATAGAGTTTTTCAGTTTTGATGCAAGTATCACATACATAGCCCCCACTAGGTATGAGGAACTATTTTTTGAACTCCACATTAATTTATTTAACCTTCACAATAATGAAGAAACTCATGTATTGAGACATAAAATGAATTGACAAAGGTTACAAAGCTGGTAAATGGAAGATGTGGGATCTGACTGTTCGGCTCCAGATCTATGCTACAAATCTCCAGATCTATGCTACAGCCTCTCTCATGCTAATGTAAAACATCACAGATATTTATCTTTCTATCTGTGGCATAGACATATATTGTATACATATGGCATATATGTGTGCACACACACACACCTACAGATAGATTATAGACAGTAGATATTTCAAATAATCTGACATATTCTCACCATTTAAAACTCACAATCCTTCCTCAGGTAAGTGAGATAAATATTTGAGTTTGTATTTTATCCAGATTGTCCCACATTCTTCATTCCCTTAATTGGCACTTCAGCCATCCATTTCCCAAGCCAAAATGTTGGGACTCATCTCTAACTTCTCTTGTCCTTTGGCTACCCTCGTTCAATAACCCTTCAATAAATCCTGTCTCATCACTTTCTGTCCAATGAATGGTATGTCCACTACCTTTCTCGTCTATCATCTCTCTCTTGGATTATTGCAAAAGCCTCCTAACTGGTCTTCTTGTTCAATCTTTGTCCCCTTTCAAACTGTCCTCAACCCAACATCCAGTGTAATACCATCAACATAAAAGTCAAATCCAGTCCTTTTTTTTTTTTTTTCTTGCTTAAATACCTCTGGTGCCATTTATAGTAAAATGTTGTCAGTACACCCTGCACAGTTCTATGTATTCTGGCTTCCAGCAGCCTCTCCCAACTTCATTTATTCTCTTTTCCCATGCTTTCACTCTGCCATAGCCATACTGTCCTCCTTGCTTGCTTCAGAACATGTCAGCAAGGACTTTGTCTTTGCCATTCCTTCAGGACTGGAATCCTCTTCCTAAGTTAGGTAAATATTCCACTTATGTCCTCACTTCGTTCAGGAATTCATTCAAACACTATCTATTTACTGAGTCCATCCCTTCTGCTCTCTCCCTTATGAACCCTCAATATCACACTTATTACCGACTGTTGAAGCTTCAGGTTTTCTTTTAGAGTTATTGGTACCCAACACTCTACAGACTTTATTTATTTTTTTTCTTTATTGTGTTTCCCTTCCATTTTGAGTGTATTCTCCCTGACTCCAAAGGTCTGTGTCTGTTTCCTTCACTTCTACATCTCTGTCAACAAGAATGGAATTGGCATCTAGTAGGTACACAATAAACACCTATTGAGTTAGTTTAAATAAGTCTTCTGAAAGCCATGTATCCTTAGATAAGATATACAATTAAGTATAATTCACACTTATAAGCAGAGAAATTAGGCTCTAAATGACTATTTTAATATACTAAAATTTATAAATGTGTTGTCATATGTCCAAATTATTTGTCTTCATTTTTAAAATGATATGGAGGTAAAATTTACATGGCATAAAATTCGGCATTTAAAGTGGACACTTCATGAAATTTAGGGCATTCTCAATGTTGTACAACTGCCACCTATAGCTAATTTCAAAATATTTCCATCACTTAAAAGTAACACTCCTTACCCATAAGCTGTTTCTGCCTATTATTCCTTCCCCCAAGCCCTGGCAACCACTAATTTGCATTCTGTCTCTATGGATTTACCTTTTTTGGATATTTCCCATAAATAGAATTATACAAAATGTAACCTTTTGTTTCTGGCTCTTTCGTTTACTATAATGTTTAGGAAGTACATCAAAATTATAGGACATATCAGTCCTTCATTTTTATTACTGAATAACATTCCATTTTATGTATGTACCACAATTTCTTTATCCATCTGTTCGCTGGTGGACTTTCGGGCATTTTCTACCTTTTGGCTAATGTGTATAGTGTTGGTATGAACAAGTGTGTACATAGATTTGTTTAAGTACCTGTTTTCAATTTTGGGAGGTATATACTAGGGGTGGAATTGAGGAATCATAGGGTAATTTTATATTGAATTTTCTGAAGAACTGCCATACTGTTTTGCACAGCAGCTGAACAATTTTCACTCAATTTATGATCCTAATTTCTCCACATGCTCATGAATACTTGTTTTTTTCCATTTTTAAAAATTGTAACAATCTTGGTGTGAAATGGTGCTTTTTTGATTTGTATTTCCTTAATGATCAATGATGTTGAGAATCTTTCCATGTGTTTCTTGGCCATTTTATATCTTCTTTGGAGAAATGTCTTTGAATAGAATGTTCTTTGTTATTTCTTGGATTTGAGTATTCTTTGCCATTTTCAGTTGGATTTTTTTGTCTTTTGTTGAGTTGTCCAATACATGATTTGCAAATATTTTCAACCATTTGGTAGGGGTATCTTTACTTTCTTGATAATTTCCTTCAATGTACAAAAGCTTTTAATTTTGATAAAGTCCAATTTATCCATTTTTTCTTTTGTGTTTCCCGCTGCCAAAATCTAAGCTTGTAAAAACCCCATATTTTCTTCTAAGATTTTTTTGTTTTGTTTTTGAGTTTTAGCTCTATATTTAAGTTGTGTATCTATATTGAGTTATTTTTTGTATGTGCTGTAAGGTAGGCACTCAACTTCATTCTTTTTCTTGTGGGTATCTAGTTGTTCATGCACCATTCGTTGTGGAGAACTATTCTTTGCTGATCTCGGAATCCTCATTAAAAATTAATTGGCCATAGATATATGGTTTTATTCCTGGACTTTCAATTCTAATCCATTGGTGTGTATGTCTATCTGAATCGAAGCACTGCACTGTTTTGTTTACCCTAGCCTGGAAACAAATTTTGAAATTGTGATGTGTTAGGATAATAAGAAAATAGTATTTGATTTTGTTCTTTTTCAAGATTGTTTTGGATATTTGGTACATTTTACAATTCATATGAATTCAAGGATTGGCTTTTTCATTTCTGCAAAAAAAGCCATTGTAATTTTGGTAGAAATTGTATTAAGTCTGTACATTGATTAACATCTTAACAATATTAAGTCTTTCAATCTATGAATCTAAGATGTCTTTTTATTTATTTGAGTATTACTTAATTTTTTTCAGCAACATTTTGTAGTTTTCATTGAGCAAGTCTATCATTTATTTATTATGGTTAAATTTATTTCTTGGCTTTTTTTTCCTATTATATGTTTCTTAAAGATTTTATTTATTTATTTGAGAGAGGGAGAGAGAGAGTGTATGTGCACATGAGTGCAGGTGTGCACAAGTGGGGGAGGGCCAGAAGGAGAGGGAGAAGCAGACTCCTTGCTGAGCCTAGAGCCCAACATGGCGCTTGATCCCAGGACCCTGAGTTCATGACCTGAGCAGAAGGCAGACACTTAACTGAGCCACCCAGGCACCCCACTATTATATGTTATTATAAATGGAATTGCCTCTTAATCTCCTTTTCAGATTGTTCATTATGAGGGTATAGAAACTCAAGTTATTTTTGCATGTGAGTCTAGTACCTTGCAAATTTGCTGATTTTTATAAATTTGTTTTGGATTTTCTATATAGAGCATCATGATATCTGTAAATAGAAATAGTTTCATGTCTTCATTTCCATTTCAAATGCTTTTTATTATTTTTTTCATGTCTAATTGCTATGGTTAAAACTGCCAGTACAATAATGAATATCATTGTGGAAGCAGGCATTCTTCTCTTGTTCTTAATCTTAGAAGGAATTATTTCAGCTTTTCACCATAGAGTATGGCTGTGGATTTTTCATAAATGCACTTAATTATATTGTAAAGTTTCCTTCTAATTAAGTATTTTCGTCAAAAAAAGGTGTTGACTTTTTTCAAATACTTTATCTGGATCTATTGAAATGGTCATGTGTCTTTTTGTTTTTGTTCTTTGTTTGACTAATGTAGTATACTACCATGATTGATTTTTCTCATATTAAACCAAACTTGTATACTGGTATAAATAGTTACTGTTGTTTTGGCTTTGATACTACTTTGTAATTGCATTTGTAATTATATTTTCTTGTAATATCTTTACCTAGATTTAGTGTAAGGGTAACGCTGATTTCATAGAATGAGGTAGGGAATGTTCTCTCCATTTATATTTTTTGAAAGATTTTGAAAAGAATGGGTGTTAACTCTTCTTTAAATTATTAGTAGAATTCACCAGTGAAGACATCTGGACCTGAGCTCTACTTTTTTGGGACTTTGCTATTGTTGTTTAATTTTTTTCTGATTCCATCACTTCACTTGTTTCAGTTTTAAGATTTTCTATTTCTTCTTGATTAGTTTTTGTAATTTTTGTGTTTCTAAAAATTTTTCCATTCCATCTAGCTATTTGATTTTTTAACATACAGTTGTTCATAGTATTCTCCCAGATTTTTTTTTATTTTTATAAAGTCAGTCGTAATGTCTCCACTTTTATTTTTGATTTTAATTATTGTGTCTTCTCTCTTTTGGTTGTCTCAAGCTTTGTCAGATTTGTTGATCTTTTCAGAGTCAATTTTTTGTCTTATTTATTCTTTTTTCTATTTTTAAATTTCTATTTTATTCATGTCTGCTCTAATATTTGTTATTCTCTTCCTTTTGTTGCCTTTAGGTTTAGTTTACTCATCTTTTTCTTGTTCCTAAGGCTTAAAGTTACATTATTGATTTGAGATTTCTCCCTTTCTAAGTATAGGTTTTCACTGCTTTAAATTTCCCTCTGGTACTAACTTCACTGCATGTCAAAAGTTTTAATATGTTAGGTTTTCATTTTCATTCATCTCTAAGTATTATCTAGTTTCCCTTGTATCTTATTTGACCTATTGGTTAAGAATGTATTGTTTAAATTCTACAATTTCGTGAATTTTCCAGTTTTATTTCTCGTGTTTTTCCCCCACTAATTTTATTACATTGTGGTCAGTAAAAATACTTTGTATGATTTTACTCTTCTTAAATTTATTGCAACTTGTTTTGTTGCCTAACATCTGGTCTAACCTGGAGAATTTCCTGTGCACTAGAGTAGAATGTGCTGCTGTTGTTGGGTAGAGCGCTCTGTTTATGTCTTACATATATTGTTGTTTAAATCCACTCTTATTTACCTGAATTTCAGTGTAAATGTTGTAATCATTACTGAAAGTAGGGAGGGGTGGGCAAGGGCAAGTAAAAATGCCACAGAGATTTCTCTAGTGTTTTTAAGCTGCCTTTTCTTAATTTAGTGTTTGCTATTGGCTGTAAAGTTTTGGTTGTTTTCTTCACCTTTGACAGTTGCTTCTATCAATTTTGCTTTTTTTTCTTTTTAATGTTTCTGTGGAGGGTGCCTGGGTGGCTCAGATGGTTAAGCGTCTGCCTTCGGCTCAGGTCATGATCCCGTGGTCCTGGGATCGAGCCCCGCATCAGGCTCCCTGCTCTGCGGCAAGCCTGCTTCTCCCTCTCCTGCTCTCCCTGCTTGTGTTCTGTCTCTGGCTGTCTCTTTCTCTGTCAAATAAATAAAAAATCTTTAAAAAAATGTTTCTGTGGAAAAATGGCCATTGGGAGCTGCTTATAACATCACTTTTCTGAGTTCACTTTCTAAATTATTTTTAAATCATGCTTTTAAAAAAATATCCTCTGGAAATGTTGTTTAAGATTTCACTGTGGGCAGTAGGGCTTTCCATATATCTGCCTCATTATTTTTTAAGTAACTGAATATAGGTATAGTGATATATAGATATAAATTTTAAAGATATTTTACATCAAAAGCAGGAGCCACCAAATTCTAATCAACCAAATTCACCATGATAATTTTTAATGCTCACCGCATCTGTTTATTTTCATAGCAGAGGCAGTTTGCTTTATGTGAGAACAGATGTATGTGTGATTATTTGCAATGAAACACCCAAACATTGGAGTAAAACAGCAATTTACAATTGCTGCCTGAGACTTCTCTTAAGTACACAATTAGTGAACAATGAAGAACTCATTACCTCTTATATCTTTACAGTCAAGGAAACAAGCAATTTACTTGGTGGTGTGAAAACACGTGCAGATAAACTAACATACACATAAACACACATCATGCTATTTTGAATTTCCTGAAACTGGAAAATATCTGCTGTCTCTTTTTTTTTCTATGTTAATTAAAAATTTTTTTTTAATTTTATTATGTTATGTTAATCACCATACAGTACCTCATTAGTTTTTGATGTGGTGTTCCATGATTCATTGTTTGCATATGTGCCCTCTTTAATACCCATCAACAGAGGGCTGTGAATTGTGTAAGACTGTTGAATCACAGACCTGTACCTCTGACACAAATAATACATTATATGTTTAAAAAAAGAAGAAGAAAACATCTGCTCTCTTATTAGAAACTCCTATAGATGAAAATTTACCCAGAAGTTGGTTTTGTCTTGGTATCCCTTTGACTTTTTGATATTTGGTTCAATTATTTATTTAATCATTTATTCATTTTTGATAAAAGAAGAGTGAAAAATAGAAGGAAAATGTCATGAGAAAACCACCTTCATTCATGATCTAGAAAATCTTTGTTAGCTTAATCTTTATTTAGTTACCATTCCCTTGCTGATAATAGGACAATTCCTCCAACTGAGATGTTAATCTTTCAATGCCTTTATCCATTTTTGTGCAAATGGAAGATACACATATTTATAATACCCTTCTTAAGTTATTTATTTTACTTTAAATACATGGACTCCATCAGTAATCAGAACTTTTGGTGCCCTACAGCAATCCTATTATACTCATTGTGTTCATCAAAACCTGCTCTTATAGGAGACTTTTGATACCTTCTCTCTCAAACCCTTATTCATTTTTAGGTGATGACCTTCCACCCTCCACTGAGACACTTGAGCCATCATAAGGAAACATCCCCTTCATCCATCTTGCACAAGCTAACTGATTCATATTCTGCCTGTGTTCCCATTGCTATGCATGTGCTTCCCTGAGCCTAACTCAGTTTTTTAAGTTCTCATTTTAATTCTAGTTAGCTAACATACAATGTTATATTAGTTTCAAATGTACAATATAGAGATTCAACAATTCCATACATCACCTGGTGTTCATCACAACAATGTCCATCACCTATATCATGCATTGCCCCACCTACCCCCTCTGGCAACAATCAGTTTTTTTTCTATAGTTAAGACTCTAATTCTTGTTTCCTCTCTCTCTCTTTTTCCCTATACTCATTTGTTTTATTTCTCTAATTTCACATATGAGTGAAATCATATGGTACTTGTAATTCTCTGACTGACTTATCTGATAAAAAGTTAGTATCCAAAATATATAAAGAATTTATACAAATCAACACCCTCAAAATAAATAATCCAATTTAAAAATGGGCAGAAGACATGAACAGACATTTTCCCAAAGAAGACATCTATCCAGATGGCCAATAGGCACACGAAAAGATGCTCAATATCACTCATCATTAGAGAAATGCAAATCAAAACCACAATGAGGTTTCTTTTTTTTTTGTTTTGTTTTGTTGTTTTGTTTTGTTTTTCACAATAAGATTTCACTTCACATCTGTCACAATGGCTAAAATCAATAACTCAAGAAATAACAGGTGTTGAGGAGGATGTGGAGAAAAAGGAACCCTCTTGCACTGCCAGTGGGCATGCAAACTGCTTCAGCCACTGTGAAAAATAGTATAGAGTTTCCTCAAAAAGTTAAAAATAGAACTACCCTATGATCCAGCAATCATACTGCTGGGTAATTACCCAAAGGATACAAAATGCTAATTCAAAAGGATACATGCACCTCTATGTTTATAGCAACCTTATTTACAAGAGCCAAATTATGGAAGCAGCCAAGTGTCCATAGATTGTTGAATAGATAGGGAAAATGTGGTATGTGTATACAATGGAATATTATTTAGCCAAAAAAAAAAGAATGAAATCTTGCCATTTGCAACAACATGGATGGAGCTAGAGAGTATAATGCTAAGTGAAATAAGCTAGTCAGAGAAAGGCAAATACCCAGGTTCATATATAACTCAGACTTTCCTTAAGACTGTTCTCACACATGCAACCGACTATTCATCATCTCCATTCAAAAGTAAACTAGGTACCTCAAAAATGATTTTAAAATTTTTATTGGATTAAAACATAAATATTAAGAGTATATAAAATATCATTGTATAATTCAGTGAATTTCTAAAAAAATACAGTGAGACGCCTGGGTGGCTCAGTTGTTAAGCATCTGCCTTCGGCTCAGGTCGTGACCCCGGGGTCCTGGGATCAAGCCCCATATCGGGCTCCCTGCTCCGTGGAAAGCCTGCTTCTCCCTCTCCCACTCCCCCTGCTTGTGTTCCCTCTTTCACTGTGTCTCTCTCTGTCAAATAAATAAAATCTTTAAAAATAAATAAATAACATAAAAAGATAATACAGTGTTTACCAGCATCACAGAAGTCACTCTTTGTCCTTTGTCAATAAGTTCCAAGCCCCAAGTTACCAATATCCTAATTTCTAACACTATAAGGTAGTTTTGTGTGTTTTTATACTTTTTATAAATGGAATCATTCAGTGTATACTTTTTTGCATTTATTTTATCTTAACATCTGTCAGATGGATTCCTGATTTTGTAAGTAGCTACACTGCAATATAATAGTGTTTCAATATAAATATCTCATAAGTTGTCATTGATAATTATTTTTTAAAGATTTTATTTATTTATCTGACACAGAGAGAGAGAGAACACAAGTAGGGTGAGCGGCAGGTAGAGGGAAAGGGAGAAGCCGGCTCCTCACTGAGCAGGGAGCCCAATGCAGGATGCAGGGGCTCAATCCCAGGACACCGGGATCATGACCTGTGCCAAAGGCAGATGCCTAACCAACTGAGCCACCCAGATGCCCCATCATTGACAATTATTTAGTTTGCTACTAGTTTGGGGGTATTACAATGGTGTTGCTGTGAAACTTCTTGTACATATCTTTTGGTGTAATTTGTACGTGCCTCTATTTTCTATCTATCTCAGAGTGGAATTCCTGGATATGTGTACATTTTACTTCTGTAGACACTGCTATACAGCTTTCCAGGGTGGCACCAATTTATACTCTCTTCAGCAATTTTTGAGAGTAATCTTGAATGTAATATATCTAAAACCACACTTCTTTTTTCCTCACACAAACCAGTTTCTTTTACAGTCATCTGCCCTGTGAGTGAGTGGCAAATTTAATTTTGTTTGATCCTTTATATCAAAACACAATCTTTTTTTTTAAAGATTTTATTTATTTATTTGACAGAGAGAGACACAGCGAGAGGAAACACAAGCAGGGGCAGTGGGAGAGGGAGAAGCAGGCTTCCCGTGGAGCCTGGAGCCCAATGTGGGGCTTGATCCCAGGACCCTGGGACCATGACCTGAGCCAAAGGCAGACGCTTAACGACTGAGCCACCCAGGTGCCCCTCAAAACACAATCTTGACAACATCCTTCATGCTTATTTTTCTCTGTGCTGTATTTCCAAACCATCAGTAAATTCTGAAGCTTTTTTTTACAAAAACATAAAAATACACATTCATATAAATAGTAAAAGATGTGTATAAAATTTTATGTAAAATATATATCCATTTACATATATTAGTGTGGCCACTTGGTCTATACTGCCATTACTTCTTGCCTGTTTTTTAATTGCCTACATATTTCCATTCCATCTTTCAGTCAATTGGCCATTGAGCAGACAGAGTAATTATATAGCATAAGCCACACCTTGTGCTCATTGCTGCCCCATCTCACTCAAAGTAAAAGACCCATAACTCACAATGGTCTATAAGTCTGTCACTACCTTGCCCCTTGTTTTCTATCTTGTCATCTCCTGCCATGTTTCCCATGGTCAACTACATCCAGACACATTGCCTTCCTTGCTTTTGCTCAAGTATTACTCATCCTTAGTTTTTATTTCTAGTTCTTGATGCATGCACTTATTCCCACCTAGGTGTTCTTCCCCTGGTAGCCAAGCTCTTCACACACTTCAGTTCATTAAAACGTAAATATTCATCTTTGCCCTCCCTTGGCAATCCCTTTTCCCATGATTTCATTTGTCTTTGTGGCAGTTATTGAAATTGTAACTATTTATTTATAAATCCCGCCATCACTAGAAAATATGTATGGAGAGAGTATGACTTTATTTTATTCAATCTGTTTCCCAATTACACTCAACAATGCCTGGTATACAGTGGGTGCTGAAATGAAGTATATTTGTGAATAAATAAATGTATTTCTCAGCAAGCTCCTCTATTAACAAATAATTTTCAAAAGATAGTGACAACCCAAAGATATCTTTAAGAATTAAAAAACATTTAAAAGATTACTTAGTCCAAATTTTTCTGTTCAAATAGAAAATCACAAGAGAGATACTCAAAGATATTAAGCAATATATGCATTATTCAATGTAGAATAACTAGAAGATTTTCTTCAGGACCAAAACATGTGTATTTTTTAAAAAGTTAAGTATTTGTATGAATCCATTATAAATTAAGTAGTACAAATTTATGATTGTTTATTAAACTATGTTTAGTGTGATTCAGTATTTCCCAATACACATTGGTTATTCAAAATTGCCATTAGACATAAGAATGATTGCTTTAAACTCTGATAAAATTATGGATTCTAAGACTTTATATTTGCATAGATCAACACCAGGATGTAGGTGACCAGAGATTTATGAATTAATATGGGTGCCTCAATTATGCAATTTTAAAAAATTCTCAAAATGATGTACAGTAGAACACTTAAGTTTTAAAATATTCAGCTCAATTTTGGTATCAATAAGAAAAAATCATTAGAGATTAAATATTATTTTTGCAGGGTTGTCATTAATAAATATACATGTTAATGCTCCTTCAATACAAGTTGGAAAAACTGGTTTAAAAGAACTAAGAAGACCTTTTCCCCTAGTTTTCTCCACTGGTTTTCTAATCCAGGATATGGCATTTTTAGCAATGAATTTCTCCTCTCTCACAAACAAATACAATTATGAAATTATAAGGAGTATATATTGGTCTCAGAACCCAGTTCCTGACAAAGGTTCCTAAAACCCTTGTAAATTCCTAAGTGATAAGAACACTAAGTGCATCTTTTGTTCTATCGAGGTGACTTTAGGTGGGCTTCTATGTGTTCCTGGATAGGGACTGGTAACTAGAAAGACAAAAACATGATTGAAAGCTTAAAATTTGGGGGGTGCCTGGGTACTACAGTCCATTGAGCTTGGTTTTGGCTCAGGTCCTGATCCCAGGGTCTTAAGATCAGTCTCACATCAGGCTTGCACTCCACAGGGAGTCTGCTTAAGATTCTACCTCCCTTTGCTACCCCCTCCACTCTCTTTCTCTCTCTTTGATACAAATAAAGAAATATTTTTTAAAGATTTATTTATTTATTTATTTGAGAGAGAAAGAGACACAATGAGTGGGGGGAGGGGCAGAGGGAGAGAGAGAGAAGCAGACTCCCGTCGGAGCAGGGAGCTCGACACAGGGCTTGATCCCAAGACCCTGAGATCATGACCTGAGCCAAAGGTAGACGCTTAACCGACTGAGCCACCCAGGCACCCAATAAGTAAATCTTTAAATTTTTTTCAATTCATCTATCATTCTCCAGAGAGAGGAGAGGGGATAGAAATGAAATTAATTAATTATGCCTAGTTGAGGAAGACTCCATAAAATCCCAATAGTAGAGAGTTTAGGGCACTTCCAGGCTGCGAACACATCCACATACCAGGAGGGTGATGACTTAATGTCATGGGAACAAAAACTTCTGCATTCAGGACTCTCCCAAATCTTGTCTTATGTATTTCTTCATCTGGCTGTTTATTTATTTCCTTTATAATATCCTTTTAAAAATTGGTAAATGTAAGTTAAGTGTTTCTCTGACTTATGTGAGCAGTTTCAGCAAATAATCAAATCTAAGGGGGAGGAGGTCATGGACACTTCTGATTTGTAGCCACATTTGACAGAAGTTGTAGATAACCCAGCGACCTACCACTTGCAGTTGGCATCTGAAGTGTGTGTGTGGGAGAAGTCTTATGGGACTGAACCCTTAACTTGTGGGGTTGGATGCTATCTCTAGGTAGATAGTGTCAAAACTGAGCTAAATTGTAAGACACTAAACTGGTGTCATAGAATTGTTCAGTGTTCCTGCATATTTGCTGACCAGAAGTGTCAGTTCAGTGGCCAGAAGTGTTTTATGTGAAAATAAAGGAAAAAAGCACAGGACAAGTGTAGGCTTTTCCAACACAACACATTAAAAGTGATGATGTTATATCCTATTCTGAGCTCAAGCTTCAATCAGATAAGTAGGACAAAATCTTGGTCTGGGGTATTAAGAGAAGAACATTGATGGGAAGGGTAGGATATCATGGAGACAAGGATATTTATTTTTTATTTTTTATTTATTTTTTTAAAGATTATTTATTTATTTATTTGAGAGAGAGAATGAGATAGAGAGAGAGAGCATGAGAGAGGGGAGGGTCAGAGGGAGAAGCAGACTCCCTGCTGAGCGGGGAGCCCGATGCGAGACTTGATCCCGGAACTCCAGGATCATGACCTGAGCCGAAGGCAGTCGCTTAACAAACTGAGCCACCCAGGTGCCCGAGACAAGGATATTTAAAGGAGAAAGATACAGATTTATACCTTTTCTACAGGTAGTTTGATGATAAGAAGGATGATGATATAATTCGGAGTGGTCAGTAGGTATGCAAAACTGACTCATAACATTGTCTTCATCATTTCTGAACATACTGACTTTGAGCAAGTTACATCATCTTTGTAGCTTAAAATTCTTCATCTGTAAGGATAATATTCTTATTTTGTATTAGGATGAAATTAGTAATGTATTGAAGCTCTGGTTACATGGTTTACATTGAATATATAAGAGCCTTTTGCTTATCTTCTACAGAAGTTCTTAGAAACAAGTGCTGTGACATTTTTCTGAGTATTTTATTTTTGGGGGGGGGCATTGTTGTTCCCAAATCAGGATGTTCAGTATCAAGCAGACCTAGCTTTAGTATGCTATTCCTCCTCTTTTGTGACTTTTAACAGAATAGTGAAGGACATGGGAGTGAAATAATAAATTTACATATTAAAGTTATTTCGGACTCTGAAGATGAATAACTGGTTGAAATTCTAGGTACTACTCACCAGTTGGATCAAAATGGACAGATGTAATGTATCAACCAACTCCACCTAAATTCAAAACATCTAAAATCCATTGAACCATTAAGAACATTTGCAAATGCATTTTCACTTAGCTTTTATTTTTTTAAGCAAAGTTAATTTAAAGAAAGAAATTGAGCTATGTAGAGGGTGATCCAAAATGGTGGCAAAGGAATATGCTGAACTAACCTCCTGCCATGGACACACCAAATCTATAGCTACATTTGGATTATTTTCTTCTGAAAAAGATCTGTATTAACTACTTTCCATTACAAAAGATTAAAGGACCACATTGGGACAGGTAGGAGAGGTAGAGAAAATGTCTTGCAAAGCCACACCCCCTGTGCAGTGATATACACACAATATGGAAGGATCTCACCAGATAAGTGGTCCTTCTGGAGGAGTCAGAGGTTGGTGCCCCGCCCCACCTTGGGCACCCCAGTCCCTGTGATTTATACTAGAGAGATGAATACCAGAGTATCTAGCTTAGGAAACCAATGGGACTGATTTCTGGGGAGGGTCCCAAAGTGCCAGAGGAAACTGAGATTCTCCTCCTGGAGGGCTTGCATATGGTCTCACCCCAAGACTCAGAGGAACAGCAGTTTGAAAAGCACCCAGACTATATGTGAGGGATATTCATTTGCTGATCTGGGGGAACAGCTGGAGGAATGGGCAGTTGAGTCACCGGCAGATGCTATTGTGATACAATGTTGCACTATCCAAGCCTGCTAGCACAGATGGGTGAGCTCAGAGGTGGTACACTCCCTCTCCCCACATTGCTGGTATTGACAAGGGTGAGTGGTCAAGGCACTTACTGAGGCCAGAAGGCATGAATGGTTGTGGATCTTTGTCTAGAGCTGGTGAGCATGAACAAACAGTAGCAGCGTTCTCCCACTTCTAGCTTAAGTCTGTGAGTTCTCACAGTTGTGACCTTTGCCTAACCCCTGGCTGGGGCTTGAAGGTATGAAAGTGGTAGCATTTTCCCACCCCAAGTCAAAAACCAGTGCATGCACACAAAGCACTCTGCTGTTGCATTGCTGAAGCAAGCAGGTGTGTGCAATTCACACAGGAAACACTGCTTGATCGCTTGGCCCTGGTGGTCAAGAGGGCTGGAGTTCAGAGCTCCAGGGCACTGTAACAATTGGGAAGACAGTTATTGGCAGTCTATCATGCACAGGGCATTGCACAGACAGCAGACTAAAACAAAACCCTACTCTTCCTGTGAAAAACGCCTATTTACTTAGCCCACAGCTTCAGCCTGAGGGACAGGCTTCAGGCTTCCCACACATCTAGAGGTTAAGGAGGTGCTCTCAGAGAACTTAAGCAGGGAGACACCATCTTTGTCCACCCCTCTGGTGTGACTAGAGCTCAATGAGACTTACCATAAAGGAGCTTTATAGATTTTTCTGGAGCCCTGATTTTTGCACTTGTATCCCAAGGGCCATCTCCAGAACGCCTGATCTGGAGGCCTTCAGAGATTATAATTGCAGCCCCATAGACTGTATATATTTGCATACTTTAAAAACCTCTGTCTGAGGGTCTGGCTTCCACTCAACCTGAAACTAGGTGCTAAATAAGATTCCTCCCCTTGGATCACTGACAGGTCTTCATATACCCTCAACAAGGGGGCATATCAAGAATAAATCAGGCAGTTTAGATAATCACAAAGGTTTGAGAGACAACCAAGGGCTAGTTCAAGGTTAAACAAGGATCACCACCTATACAAGGCCACTCCTTCAGGACTGGGAGAAATAGCTGTTTTGCCTAATACCTAGAAACAAACACAGAGAGTCAAGCAAAATAACGAAACAGAGAAATATGTTCCAAACTGAAGAACAAGACAGAACCTCAGAAGAAGGCCTTAATGATACAGAGGTAAGTAATCTACCTTGTAGATTAGCAATCTAAATATATTCTTCAAGTAATCTATCTAAACAAAATATATTTTTTCAATCTATCTTTGAGTAAATAATTTACAGTAGTGGTCATAAAGATGCTCACTGAACTTAGGAGAAGAATGGATGAACACAGGATTTTAACAAAGAGCTAGAAAATATACAATAGTAGAACTGAAAAATACAATTGAGGGGTTCAACAGCAGATGAGATGAAACAGAACAAACCAGCAAGCTCACAATACCAAAGCGGTGGAACTCACCCAGCCGGGGGGTGGAAAGAAAAAAATATTTTGAAAATAAACAAAGATAATATAAGGAACTTCCAGGACATTATCCAGCTTACTAACATTCACGTTATAGGGGCCCCATTGGAGAAAAAAGAACAGAAAGAGCAGAAAGCTTATTTAAAGGAATGATGGCTGAAAACTTCCCTAACTGAAAGAGGGAAACAGATCTTCACACAGAGGGAGGATCTAGAGTCATTTTGAAAATGTAGGCTTCAACATTTTTTCAAACAAGTCTTTGTATTTCCAGAGAGAGAGGAAAACACCATTTTATGTCAATATCAAAACTCATTTTTTTCTTTGAGAATTAAATAACTCCATGATGATAGAAAATATGACAACCAAGTTTAATGGCATTCATTCATCCAATAACAACATGTTCTAATATACTGAAGCATAGTTATATAGCCTTCAAAAAAGATATAAAAGCATATTCTTAAAGACTTTGTTTTGATAAAGTAAGTTGCCAGAATCCAGAATTCAGTGTTCTGTGATGCTGAGGAGTAAAATGGACAGTGAATGATCACAGTGGTGAAATTCAATAGCTAATCTTTCTAATCCCTAATGTCATTGGTGAAAGTAAGGAGACCTAATTCCCACAGCAGTGTTTCTATCACTGAATGAATTATTGGTTAATTGTAGGAATGATATATTGGAAGAAATAAGGAGAATATCTAACAAGTTGTGTGGCCTCATGGGAAAGATTCCATCTGAAATGGAATGTCAGTTCTGCCTCTTCATACCTGTAGGAGTTGGGTATATAACGAATCTAATCCATATTTTCCTCACAACATGAGGATGATACACACAAGCTAAAAGCAGAGCCCTGGTGGAAAAATTCTCTCAATGTTTGCCACAGGAATAGATTCAGTGAAGAACAGTGAGAATGAATACATAGAACTTAGGCTCAAAATGTGGAGATGAAGTTTTCTAGAAGACAAATAATAGAAAAATGTGAATGCTTTAGTTAGACAAAGAAAAACCCCAGCATATGTACATGTGGTAAACTTTATTGGGGAAAAAAATAGAAATGTCATGAAATGATTATTTAAATGTTACTAAATAGTAACTAAATGTTACTAAATATTAGTGTATATATATATTAAAATTAGTGTGAAACTTATTTTTATTTAAGCTTTTACAGTGATAACTTGGAAATATTATCTCAACTTGCATTAGAATTTCATCCACCATGTTATATCCTTAGTCCTAATGAGGATCAGTTCAAGAAAACCATATGAGAATTTAAAACTTGGGTAATATTCCAAATTTGGGTAGAGGATGGTAACATAGATTCTATCAACATTACTGGTAGGAATAGGTGTAAAATATTTCATTTATTCATTCAATTATGCCTACTGTGTTCCACAGTTATGATAAAAACTAGGGATACAAAAGTAAATAAATAAAATCTTTGAGCAAACTTTATTGAGAACTTTATTAAGAACAGTTAGGAAATACCTTCTAAGATCAGAAATAAACATATTCTTCAACATAGCAACTCTACTGATAGAATTTAACTAAATTGTCTCAAGATAATTATAGAAAGATGTCCAGTACAGCATTATTTATAACATAAAAAATAAGATAAAAATTAGTTTCATGTCTATCCACAGTAGTGGATGCCTCGACTAACTTATGCTACGACTATGAAGACAAAATATTCTATACAGAGGCACGAGAATTAAATAGGTTTTATTATGAAAATAGAAGAATGAACTCTATATTGTTATCCTGTAATTCAAATATTTCTGTGTCTATGTCTGCCATGTGTATATTGTATTCTTTTATTCAAAATTTTATATAAGAAACTGTTTATAATTCAGGAAGTTAGATGCATAGGTCCAAGTAGGGAGACTTTTATTTATCACAGCCTTTACTACCATTTGTTAAAAAACTATACTCCTGCATCAGAATTATTTTTAAAAATAAATGAACATCAAAAAAAGGTAAAGATTAATGTTTCAGGACTTAAAACCCTGCCCATTGTTTTATCATATGTGCTACTTGTTAGGATAGGAGCCAAGTGATCAATCACTTCTAGAATCTGCATGAGATAAAACATGGGAACAAACCATACGCTTGTGACTATCTTTGACTTCATGTGTTCTGTTGAAACGGTCTAATCTATGTGAGAGAGAAACCGTTCTACCAATGCTAGAAACAAACAGGCTCCTCAAAGTAGTTTAACAGGAAGTAGCAAAAGAGGATGGAGAAAAATGGGAGGCTTCCTTACCTAACAGTCACCATTCCCCAAACTTATTTGAGAACCATTTGGGGGTTTCTTTCCATCTCTCTCTTCATCCACATAATTTCTCCATTCTCCCTTGCACTATCATTTTCTGAGTTAAATGTGTGTGTCAGAAAGAAGAAATTCCAAAATTTTTGACTCCGTGTGATTTTTTGTTTTGACCTCAATACAGAAATTTAGATTCAAGTACATAATTAAACCATAGCAGAATAAACACAGGGGTTATATCTTTCTAATAAATAAAGGAGTGAAGGGAGACATGATTGATAAAGCTGGAAGGGGAAAATTGCAAGAAAATGTAATAAACAGAGAACAAAAATACAGAAAAAAATAACACTTACATATGAGTTTTTCATTTCATAAGATATATATATCTATATATATATGATCTTGTAAAAAATCTAGCTCAATCTCTTTTATGAATGTAGATGTAAATTCTGAAATAAAATATCACCGAATCTAATACAGCATGTCATGATCAATTACAGTGTCATATGGGAATGTAATTTCCTTCTGAAAAACATGAAATTTATTAATGTAACCCATAATGTTAATATATTAAAAAAGAAAAAAAATATAAGCTGGATCAGTGTTTCTCAACAGGGACACAGATTGTAGTTGAACAGGATGTTGCTATACACGACAGAAGATTTCACATTTCTGGTTTCTCCCCCGTAAATGCTGGCAGCATTTTTCAGTTATTAAAACAACCAAAAATGTCAACTATCCCCTTTCACACCATGGTAAAATGCATCTAGAGGACACCCGTACTGTCTCTGGTTGAACATTGTCTAAATAGAAGCTAACAAAATTCCATAAGATCTAAAGTTCATTCTTTTTTTTCCTTTTTCTCCTTAAAGTCTTAATAAAACAGGAATAGTTAAGATTATATTGGAAAACTGCAAATATCCTTCTTAAAGGTGAAATGGTAGAATCTATTGCATGAATTCAAATTAGAAACAAAAAAAGTTGGTGTCACCACTGTTATTCATTGTTGTTGGAAGTTTATATCTACGTCAGCATCAATGATGGGGGAAAAAAGAGAAATAAGTCTTACTGGCCATGGACGTGATTGTGTCCCTGACAAATCAAAAAGACATAGAAGTATTAAAAATAAACAAATAATTGTGCGAGTGTGCAAATGTGCACCTGTGATCTAAGGAGTCCAGGTAGCTAAATAGAACCATGTAAACAGATCATGGTTGTGTGGGCATCAGCAGCAAATAATTTCAAATGCAGTGAAAAGGAAAGTGCCAGTTGCAGTTGCAGTAACAGGATCCATTGACTATGGGAAACAAACAATAATGTTGAGACCTGCATGAAGAAAATATTAAACTTCACTTATGGACATAAAGAAAATTAGGAAAAAAAAAGAAACATAAAATGTTCTCTCCCAGATCAATCATAAAAGGCAAGCAGAACTCCTGCAGATGGGAATTTAGTAAACAATAAAATTCATATTTGAATTCAGTCATGATAGGACATAGAATTAAAAAAAAGGTTTTAGGTCCAATTCTCTGGAATTTTGATGTTGCTTGATATTTTGACAAAAATCACTCTAAAATTCACCAGGAAGAATAAATTCTGTAAAGTAGACACAATAGTTACAAAAGAAAAATAATTAGGCAGTATTTACCCTAGGAAATTCTGTTATGTTACAAAAATTTATTAATTACATCAGTGTGGTATTGATACAAGGAAAGGACAGATTATAAACCTGATAATTAGATTCAAATAAAAAGAATTTAGAATATGATAAAGATACCATTTTAAGTAAGTAGGAAAAGGATAAATTATTTAAAAACATTTAGGTCATGGATGGAACTGGAGGGGATTATGCTAAGTGAAATAAGTCAAGCAGAGAAAGGCAATTATCATATGGTTTCACTCATATGTGGAACATAAGGAATAACATGGAGGGCCATAGGGGAAGGGAGGGAGAACTGAATGGGAAGAAATCAGAGAGGGAGGCAAATCATGAGAGACTCTGAACTCTGGGAAACAAACAGGATTACAGAAGGGAAGGGTGTGAGGGGATAGGGTAACCTGGTGATGGGTGTTAAGGACGGCACATGTTGTGATGAGCACTGGGTGTTATACATAACTAATATGGTTGAACACTACATCAAAAACTAATGATGTATTATGTGTTGGCTAACTGAACATAATAAAAAAATATTTAGGTAAATATTTTGAAAAAATATTTAGGTAAAATATGGGTATTTTATAATTTTCACCAAAATAAACTGTAGATGGACTACATATTTAAAACTATTATATCATGTTCCACATCTGCTAAGGTAAAATGTAGAGTGGAAATACATGAACACACACACAGAAGTTCATGGTATCAGAGAAGTTTCCCTTAAAATAACAGTAAAGGAAAAAGCACAAAGGAAAAAAAAAATAACTGATAGCTGTAGCTATCTATAAAGGGGATATTTCTTAATGGTAAGCATAGACAAAAAAATAAAGACCAAAACGTGAACTAATTAATAGATAATTGATTCACATAATTTTAATAAATCAATAAGAAAATAAACTAACAGTAGTAAAAGTTGGCTGAGAGTATTAACAGACTAATCACAAAAATGAAATACAAAAGACATTCATTTGCACAAGCAAAGAAATGCAAATACCATGATTTGTTTTGCAATAAGAGTAGATAGATAAACAGATTATTTGTATTAACTGGTATTTATGAAAATAATGGAAAAAAGTTTCATGTGATTCTTTCTCTTTGAAGGATTAAACTGAATGCCTCTGTCCAGAAATTTTTATCTCTTGTAAGAGTATTCTAAGGAAACACTAGGAGGAATAGAGAAGTTACACATATATACATATATATATGTATATTTATATATGACTCTTTCTCTATGTATATAGTTGCTTATGGAAACACTTAAAAAAGGAGAGCGAATGGGTGCCTGGGTGGCTCAGTTGGTTAAGCGACTGCCTTTGGCGCAGGTCATGATCCTGGAGTCCCGGCATCGAGTCCCACATCGGGCTCCCTGCTCAGCAGGGAGTCTGCTTCTCCCTCTGACCCTCTTCCCTCTCATGCTCTCTGTCCCTCATTCTCTCTCTCTCAAATAAATAGATAAAATCTTAAAAAAAAAAGAGAGCGAATTTGTACACACACACACACACACACATGTCCACACACACACACACTATTGTGTAATTAATTAATATCTATACAAAAATGTTGGGGCGCCTTGGTGGCTCAGTCGTTAAATGTCTGCCTTCAGCTCAGGTCATGATCCCAGGGTCCTAGGATCAAGCCCCGCGTCAGGCTTCCTGCTCCGCGGGAAGCCTCCTTCTACCTCTCCCACTCTCCCTGCTTGAGTTCCCTCTCTTGCTGTGTCTCTCTCTGTTAAATAAATAAAAAAACAAAATCTTTAAAAAAATCTATACAAAAATTTTTGCCATTATTAAAATGATAATTGGTATTTTTACTTATTGATCTGCAAAATGCCTATGATGTATTGTTATGAGCAATAGATACTTTTAAAACACTGTGAATATAATTATATCCAATCTTCATAAAAAGGGATGTATAGAAACAATTTTGAAGATACAACACATACACCGTGTTAATGCCTAGTATCTGGGTTTTGATATTATGAGTGTTTTTTATTTTCTTTTTAATAATATTGTATATTGTAAGCTTTGAGATGAAAATGTCTTACTTTTATAATTATTAAACAGTAAATTATCAATAATTATAATTGTTTTTCTCATTAGGAAAAACAATAAAGCAATTTCCCTAAGCCTCTATAAATGTGTAATGTGCTCATCTCGAAGATTTTTTTTCATGCTTTTTCCATTCATATTATGAGTCATAATTTTCCTTTTTTGTTCAGGCTGACAAGCTCAGAGGTGATTGTCATTTTAAAAATAAAGATTATTTTAGTCCTAATGTTTTGCTTCCTCCATTTTCAAAAATTTGATATCTTTAAATTTTTATTATATATTTTAGATGTTTAACATTAATTTAATCACCTTATTTAACATATATTTTATTACAGGGCGCCTGGGTGGCTCAGATGGTTAAGCGTCTGCCTTCGGGTCAGGTCATGATCCCAGGGTCCTGGGATCGAATCCTGCATCGGGCTCCCTGCTCAGCAGGGAGCCTGCTTCTCTCTCTCTCTCTTTCTCTCTCTCTCTCTCTGTCTCTCATGAATAAATAAATAAAATCTTTAAAAAAACATATATTTTATTACAGTTCTTTCATTATAAGTCAGATTCTATTAGGAAGGAGTCAGAATGTTAGGGCATAGATAAGCAGTGAAATAAGAAATGACATACACTTTATATTATTCCACATATATCATCTCATGATTGAATTTCACCTCTTTTGTAACCCTCCCCACCAAATAAACAAAAATAAATAAATAAGTAAATAAAAATAAAGGAAAATAGAGTCATGTTAGCCAGAAAACTAAGAGAGAAAAATTCATTGTTTGGTCACAAACAAGTTTGAGTTTACCAGCCATGCATTAGTGCTTCAGAGATGAAGTTCCCAAAAAGCGAAATGGTCTGAGAAAAATAAAGAATAACACATCCTATGAGAGAAGGTAGATTTTTTAGAGTTCTGCAAAGATGGTATTCTCTCTATCCAAGTGTTCCTCCCAGCACTTTCTGTTGATGGATATTGCCTACATCATATTTATTTTATGTCTTATGACAATTTATAGTGCTTTAAAATGTTTTCACTTTTTTAAAAATTAATATATTCAAAATCCCTATGAGGTAGTCATTGTTATATCCATTTTACACATTAGGGAAGAGAAACTCAGGTGGTCAAGTGATTTGCTCAAGATCAAACAGCTAGTAAAATCGGCACAACTTGGTTTTGATTTCAGTTTTCTGAAGATTCTTAACTGTAGCCCACTTGCCATCTCTCATGACTCATCAGCTTCATTGTCAATGAACAGGCTTTAAGAGTTCTAAAAAGTTGCTAACATGGCATGGTTCTAACTACATTTCTAAGTCCTAAAGTATTCACGAGACACACACTGTTAGCTCATATTTACAGTCTGAGCTGACTTACAATTTTAAATGACTCAATGAAGGATTAGTCTCAAAGAAAAAGTCTTTCAGTCTGCCTCCTAATTTTTACCCTCTGTCAGACCTTTGTTTTGTCTTTACTCTGAGATTTCTTAAGATCAGTGAATTCCTCACCAAATTTCTTGGTGACATTTGGCGTATGTTAAGGGTCATTTAGGAGATCTACTTATTTTAAGTGAAATATGCTGGATGAAAAGTTTTCTCCAGAAATTTATATAGATGGAATACAGATTTTGAGGACCCAGATACCTGGGTTAACATTCTATTTTAAACAATTAGTATCTCCTTTATGTGGATGAATACTATGGTCTCTTCATATCTCAGTTTCCTTATCTATGAAATGGAGAATATTCCCATTCACAAGGCTGTCATCTGGATCTAATGAGACAATGTATATAAAGCCTTTAATCTAGTATCTGGTATACAGTTGGTTCAAAAGAAATGATAATTTAAAAAAATCTAAGTGAATTTGATAAGTAAACTTGATAGAAATATTCTACCTGTATCAAGTCATACCTCCTCTACTTATTTTTGATAAGAGTTTGAACCTGCTATGGAATAATAGGACAAGAGAGTTGAAGATTCTATAGGTCAGGATCCCAGGTATGAAGAGATGGCCCACCTAAAAGGGAAACTGTAAGGTTTAATAAAGGGACTATTTACAAAGATGTGCACAGAAGTAAGAAAACCCACAAGAGGAGGTGAAGTATCTCTTGACTGCATAAAGTCATTGCTACCCCTGTCTGAAGGAACATGAAAGCACATGGTTACCACTAAGAACTGCAGCTGAAAGAGAGTACTCCCAAGAGGAGTTGTGCCATTGATAGACTCCTGAAAACCTATGCCCAGAGGGAGGAAGATAAGGATAATCACTCCATTTTGTCCTATGATCTGGGTGAAACCAACTGGAACTGAGATGGCTAAGCAAATAGGATGTATAGGTCCATACAAGACAGTTTTCTGGATACCAAACACGGGAAAAATGAATTTTAGGAATGAAATAGACCATACATAACACAAAGGTCTCAAAACTCCTTAAGTAAAAATAAGGCATAGATTAGAGTTTGAAAGGAGGAAGGAAAGTTGCATACGTGTCCTTCTCTGTACAGTGTTGCCCATGGAAGGTTTTGGAGTAGAAGAGGTAAAGAATCATAAGAGGAAAATAAAAAATGAAACCATACATTATGAGAAAAAAAGTGAGTTGTAACAGTGAAGAGAATGAAGAAAAATAAGGAGAAAGTGAAATTAGAAATTGTCAGAGAAGGGCAACAGAAGGGAAAAACTAAAGAGAAAGTTGATGGTTAGGGCCTCTAATAGAACTGAAAAAAAGGATAGATTTGGGGTGGATTGTTGTACTGGGAAAAAACTAGGTTAGAATCACAACTAACTTAATTTTTGTTCTATCTTCCTCTAGTGTATGCCCTGTCAACACCCTTGTATCCAATCCACCTTCTTCAGGTTTGGGCCAATGGCTTTCTTCCCAGTGTATTCTGTTCTGATCATTGTTCCAAATTTCACTCCTGAACCACTATACTTTGTTTAACTTTTGCCATTATATGTTAACATCCCATATAATTTATTTCTTCATAGATATTGCTCACAGTCTGTTGAGCCAAGTAAAAGTAAGCTTTGAAGGGCCAAAGATTTTGTTTTACTCACGGATGTATCTTAAAGTTCTGTTACAGTGTCAGGTACATAATAGGTGCTTAATAAAATTTTTAAATGGATGAATAGATACATGAATGACTTATGGAGACTACCTTTGTAGCAGCACAACTTAAGCAAGTTCTGTTTCACCAAATCTTCCCATTTTGTAAACTGATTGGCTTATTTTCCTTCTGGACACAGTGTCCATTAGAAAGAATGATCCCCACTCCCTTGGACAAGCTTTTTTTTTTTTTTTTTTTTTGTGAACGATGTGGCCAGATCTAAGTGATCCTGTATAGAAATTTAGGACTTTGGTTAGGTCATGTAGCATCTCTAAGTATCTGGAAAATTAAAGTAATAATTCTTTATTTCTCAGATTGAGAAGGACACCAGGAACAGAGTAGGTATCAGATATGTTACTATTTCCTTTTTGCCTTTTAGTTACTTTCATGCTCTTGCTTTAAATGGATCACAGCTTGAAAAATATATGAAGTTCTTTTTGCCTTAAATGAAGCAAACTTTGGAAACATCCCTGAAGGCAAACTGTCCCTAGGAAATTTTCCTCCCAACTTTGCAACTCTGATACATGAAAACTTTGGCAAAGGATCAGACATGCAGCCATGGGTTTAGATACTTATCCAAAATTACCTCCTGAACATTCTGAAATTTTCTAATTGCTAATTGCCAATCAAGAACTGTTTTGTAAGCCTTGATTCCTGCCCGGCTCCCACAAATGTCAGTAGACTTTTAATTTAAACCCAGAAATGTGAAACAGTCTTATTTTTGGTCTGAGATCAGTCTTTAACAGTTGCCATTTTGTTACTTTTTTTCAAAATAGATTTTAGAGGCAAGAAAGTTTGGTCAAGGGTTATAGTACCCTCTTGTTACCATTCATTCCCTAGCAGATACCAACCTTTTGAATTCATGTTGGCTTTATCATCTTCTTCATGTAAAATGAACAAATGAAAAAAGTGAAGTCTTCAAAATTGTGAAGTTTTAGGACAAAATAAATTCAAATCTTTGGGTCCAAGGAAAAAGATTAACAACTATATTATTCATTTCCCAATGAAAACAGCTGCACTGATTTGAAATTAGTCATCAAAGAGATGGTGAGCTTATCAAAGGGCAAGAAATAGTCTCTGGTTTCTATTCTGGATGTACAATTCAAAAAGGTATATAGCACATAATGTATTTTTCCTAATTTTGCAAAGGAGAAAACAAAGATTTAAAAGCTTAGGTAAGGACTAAGTAAGTTGCATGAATATGTAGTCAGTAAATTCCAGAGACAATATCTGAAATCAGGATGTGTGATTCAAAACATCTGCTCTTAAGTATTTCTTTGTCTACTGAACTATCCAGAGGAAACATAAAACCTTGTGATTATTATAGAACATCACCCTCTTGGTTAGCTGTGGTACTATAAAGGAGAGAGTGTGGCAAATACAGTTAAGATCTCCAATCAGTTAATTTTGAAGGAAGAATATCCTGGGTAGGTCTGACCTGATCCGATAAGCCCTAAACCAAAGGGTCTAGAAGCTTAAGAGGATCACCAGCTGTCCTGGAAAAAGCTAGTCCCCATGATTTCTATAATTATAAGGAAATGAATTGGCACATAACCATGTAACCTTGGAAGAAGACCCTAAGGTTCAGATGAGACCACAACCCTGGCTACCATGTTGATCTCAACCTTTGTGTGACCCTGTGTAGAGGATTCAGGTAAGCTGTGATAGACCCCTGATCTATGGGAACTGGGAGATAAAGTGAATATGTCTACAATAAAATAATAATACAATTGTTGGATATGTCACACAGATGCAAAGCTCTGTATTTATTTGACCGAGAATATTTTGAATACATTCTTTCCACTCTCTGAGCTCTTCTCACCTAAAAAATGAGAGACTTAGACTTATTTTTTTACCTTTTCTTCTTGGTTATTTGCTTACAATTCAATATATCTGATAATAGAAGCTTTAAATCTTGAATATGATGAAATATAAAGAACATCATTTTCTCCTAATATCCTAAAGCTCAGAATTAAAGGCCTTTTCGCCACTTCAGATTTGCCCCATTGCTACTTTGCTTTGCTTTCTCTAGTTTCATGCCCCCATTTATTTTTTTTATTTTCTTTTAAATATTTTATTTATATATTTGACAGAGAGAGAGACAGCAAGAGAGGGAACACAAATGGGGGGGTGGGAGAGAGAGAAGCAGGCTTCCCGCTGAGCAGGGAGTCCCATGTGGGGCTCGATCCTAGGGTCCTGGCATAATGACCTGAGCCAAAGGCAGACGCTTAATGACTGAGCCACTCAGGATCCCCTCATGCCCCCATTTAAAGCAAGCCTCTATAAATGTCGTAGCATGATGAATATTGCTTTAGGAGGCCCTAAACTTACAACTAGGATACAAATGCAGTACTTTCCTTTTTATAAGGTAACTGTGTCTATTAATAACTTAAAAAAAAATGCAGACGTCAAACTAGAATCAATTAAAGCAAGTAATATACTCAAAACACCTAGGGAGAATGACCCTAATTCCAAGAACTGTAAACTTGAGAATAAAATATTGTGTGAACTCATTTTCAAATTATCTTGGGTGAGTGCTCAAATACCCAGAAAGTTTTTATACTTACTAACTAAATTACAATTTGTCTTAGGTTGGGATTTAATTCCCTTCCTCCTTGATCTCCCTCATTTTCCTAGATTCCAGAACATACTGAAGCTCCAAATGGTTAAAGAGGGCATTTGATAATAAGTCTTACATCACAAGGAGAGAAGTTACTTTTTTAGCACTGTTATGCTCCGAGGAAACCAATACTGACAGTGCAAAAACACCAATTTACTGGCACCTACACCAAAAATAACGTATAAGTGTTTATATTTTAGTGATATTATTCTGATTGCAGTGTAAGGATTATACAAGAGAGGCCTAGAAGGAGACCAGTTAAGGGTATTTTTCAGTGGTCCTTAATAAATATGATGGTGAATTAAACAGAATTAAACCAACAGCATTAAGGGTGGGAAAGGCATACAATTCAAAGGGCACCAGACAGGTCAGACTGACAGGGCTTGAGATTGATGAACTAAGAATGATAAAGAGGAAGAGTCAAGTTGGGACTCAGGTTTCTCTCTTGAAAAAAAAAAAGACAAAAAAGACAAAACATCTCAGGAAGGGAGTCCAGTTAGTGATGTGGAAAGGAGATGACCTTTATTTCTTCATTTTAAAAAATGTTATTGCCTGTGGAACTCCCCAGATTTGTCTTCTAGAGACTCGGAGATATGCATCTAAAACTCAGGAGGTATGTCTGAATTGAGGAATATTTGAAAATCATCAGGATTTGAACAAGAATTGAAATTAAAGGAGTTGATTGGATTTCCCAGGGAGAATGGGTTATATGAGAAAGGCATGCTGGGACCAGAATCCAACATCTGATGCAAGGTCAGAGGAAGAGGAGCCTGCCAGGACCTGAAAAAGAGAAAAATAGGGCAGTGTCATGTGACAGAAGTCAAGAGTAGGGAGAGTTCAAGGAAAAAGGAAAGGTTGAAAGTTTCAAATACTGCTGAAGGACTTAGCAAGGGCAGGAATGTTGTTGTATCTGGCGCTGGGCTTATTTGTTGGTTTCCCTGTTATAGATGTTATTATAATACCTGTATACATTATCTCCTACCAGTACCTCTCTGACTTATGTGGCAGAGCTGTCTAGCTTCTGACCAAATTGGTTTTCTCTACTTTATGCACATAGCTAGAAAATACATTCAAGACAAAAATAAAGCCAAGTCTCAGATGAAATTAGCAAAGGCCACTTATGCATGGGTTTGTGCTCTAAGGACCCAAATGCCATCACTAGTTTCAATAGAGTTTCACAGATGTTTGAAAGAAGGGTGAGGCTTATTGTATGCCTTAGCTTAGGCTTCTATAATAAAAGAGCACAGACTGGGTGGCTTAAACAATAGACATTTATTTCTCACAGTTCTAGAGGATGGGAAACCCAGAATCAAAGTGCTGGCAGAGTTGATGGCTGGTGAGGGCCCACTTCTGGGTTTGTAGGCAGTTGCCTTCTCGCTTTGTGCTCACATGGACAATCCTCTGTGTGTACTCCTGGAGAGAGGTAGAGGAAGCAAGCTCTCTCCTCTCTCTGTCTCTCTCATTTTGGTATTTTTTTTTTATTGAAATGTAGTTGACACACAATGTTACATTAGTTTCAGGTATAAGACATAGTGATTCCACAAGTCTGTACATTACGTTTGGTTGCAAAGTGTTAGCAAATACTTTTGAGGGATTTCAGAAGAAGAAAATATTGTTTAATTCAAGAGGCACATAGTTCTCTGTGGCTGATCATTTCCTGGATAGAATGAGGATCTATGTACTGGTTTTCTGCAGGCAAACTATCATGATGGTCCACAGGGGGTGGGGGTCTAGTTGGTAGGATAAGGAAGTTCTTAGTTCTAACCAATAATAGAATATGAACTAAAATAAAGTACTGCTTAAAGCTTGGCTCATGAAAGCTCCCAGGGATGCTCCTCCATGTTCTTTTGTTTGTCTTTTGCTTTTGCTCCATTTCCTTGAAATCACAGTGCAAGGCAGGTTTACTTGGGTCCCTAAATCAACACTTGGAAGAAAGCCCAATTAGGAATATCATTTTGAGATTTCCAGAAAAGAGATATAAGTTCTTGTTTTCTTAGTCTTTCAAGATTGGAGGTTCATCTATTTTCATCAAATAAATTTTAGTAACATATTTTATAGTGTTTTCTCCTGTCTTTAGTTTTTCTTAACTTTTAAAATTTCTGTAGTATGCATGTATTTTATAATGAGGAAAATAGTTTATAAAATCTGAAAACCACACGGAGACATCTAATGTTTTTAAGTTTTAATTTCTTCATCTTTCATCTCTTAAAATGAGGACATTTTATGTGGTATCTACATTTGTCTTTCTAGAATAGTGTATGAATTATATAATTATATAATTACCAGAATCAAAGTGCAGAGTGAGCAGAGCATTTATAGGGAGGCTGGTAAATCCATACATGAATGAGTTGAAACTTATTTCATTTTTCAGAATGACTGTAGAGCTTTAATGAAAAGATGTGAAAGTGTTTCTGTCAAATGGAAAATACCATACAAAGGGTTGCTGTTGTGTTGACTGAGAGTTACATTTCCCTTTCTCAGTGACTAATCATTCCCTCTGCCTTGGGTAGAGTTAGCTCCCCAAAAAACCAGCGTAAGGGGTTAATTGATGTCTTTGTTCTGCATGCCAAACTTCCATTTTCATTTTTCCTAAGTTTTGAGAGAAGCAAGCCATTTGATTTTTATTGCAATAAATTGCAGATTACTAGGTAGCAGTATCTCTCATATTTTTCCTTGCATCTCCTGAAACATCTGGTGCATATCCATATATACATGAGTCCCTCATAAACTTGTCCAAATAATTTGAAATGAAACATATCTATGACTCGGACAGTTTTCAGTTGCTAAAAAAATTCTACATAAATCACCCCATAACTAAATTATCAATCTTCTTCCAGCTCAAAGTTTAAATTCTGGAAATCCCACTTATCTCTCCAAACATTTCAGTTATACTGAAATGACCATTATACTGGTCATGAGAATTTACCATGACAACAAATTGTACAGGTCATACAATGGTAGTTTTCATAAAGAGAGTATCTACTACTTATTAATTCAATAAATAATTTATAGGATACATCAAAAGCACTATTATGGAAACTGAGATTATAGTATTGAACAAAAATGACCAAAGTCTGGCCCCCATCCCATTTAACTTGAAATGCATGGGAGATATTTGCTGCCTGAAAGATACCAGTAAAACTTTTCATACTATAGAGAAGATATCACCATCTGGATAGGACATGTGAATATACTGAGGCTTAGAGAAGTGACATAACTTGCTCAGTGCCACTCTCTAAAGGACAGAGTCAAGAGTCCATCCCAGACATACTCTAGTTTCAGAGCCAGCACTCTCTGTACTACGTCCATTGTTTACACACAAAATTGACTGAAAGTTATAAAGAAGACTCTAACAGTAGCATAAGGTATTATGCTCCAGATTAGTTGGCAATATTCACTGGTGATAAATGCTGTCATCACCTTGAAACTATTGTTTTCTGGTTTCATAGGTGTATGGGTCTGCACCCCCCACTACTGTTACTGTCTTCATTCATTCCTTGGGATTCTTCCCATCACATTCTTCCTTTTTCACTCTATAAAACTTCTTCCTGATGTAGGTCATCTCCCTACACAGCATTAATTATTATGTGTAGTATCCATACTCCTGAATTTTAGAAGCATGTATTGAAAAAACTACTGGACGTCACTATCAAGATCTTCCTGAGACATATCTAACATATTTTAGAAAAATAGACTTGTCACAACTCAATAGTCTCCCTCCCCTGACAGACACACATAAGAACCATGACCCTTTCTATATCATTGTCTCCAACCAACCTCATTCCTACCTTGGACTTACTGTTCTATGGACTATAGAGCTATAGGCAAAGACCTAGCTCTAGCCTTTCAGTGGATCTAACTTTCATTCAGAGGGTGCTGATTTTACTGTGATTTCCCTGGGTGTCTGCTGTGGTCCAACAATATCTTAGAGTCTAGTCTGTGACTGCGTTTGCAGTCAGATTTGATGAAGCTCTCACATGTGGCAAAGGGGGCTGGCAGACTGAGGCCAACTGGAACTGATAAATGACCCAAGAATTCTGGTACCGGGAGGTTCTTAATGAGGTGTATTGGGGGTGGGGAGATGTTCAGTCACCAAATATCTTAATTAATGATCTCTAAGAGGAAGCAAATAATACATCTAGCAATTTGTTGATGATAATAAATTGAGGAATATTGGACGTGCTATTATGAGTCTAACATTTAAAGGGATTTATGTGATTAGGTAAAAATTTAAAAAGTGATTCAACTCTCATAGCTGCAATGAAATACACTTCTGAGAGGCGGGCTATATTATAACATTATGTAATGCAGATTCCCAAGGTGAGACATTTAACAGAACAAGTATGAATTCTTTAATTTTGTCTGATTTTTTCAACTAATCATCACACTTTTTAATTTTTTTTTCCAGAACAAATAGAGATGAAAATAACAGTGGCTCAGGAAGTTAAATTAAAGTCATAGCTATTTAGTGAACGAGGGTGGTACTAAAATATTGATTGCTTAATTAATAACTAGCATTATTACACATAATAACAAATCCAGAGGGAACAACTCAGAAAAACTGAGGTCCAATATTTACAATAATTTTCACCCCATATTGGATTGTCTTTTACATAGAGTGCTATATGCTAGTACTGTACATTTCGTGTTTTAGATGAAGTCACTTTTCCTGGATTGCTCAGGTACAATGAGTTTCCTGATGATCACAAGAGAACCACATGAATTCAATTTGCAAATTGATGTGGATGCCCACGTCCAAATCCCCAGAACCTGTGAATATGTTAAGTTACATAGTAATAGAGACTTTGCAGATAGGATTAAAGTTATAGACCTTAAGATGAGAAGATTATCCTGGATTTATTCAGGTGGATCCAACAGAAGCATCTGGGCACTTAAAAGCAGAGAACTTTCTCAGGCTGCAGTCAGACAAGTGCAGACAAGAAGAGTGGGGACATACTCCCCCCACCATGGCTGGGGTCCACAAGCCAAGGAATGTGGGTAACCTCTAGAAGTTGGTTATGATCCCCAGGTGACAGCAAACTCATAAAAGGAAGACTAAATTCTGTCAGCAACCTGACTGAACCTGGAAGTGTATTCTCTCTCAGAGTCTCTGGCAAAGAACGCAGCCCTGCCCTACAGCTGTATTTCAGTTCAGGAAACTCTCCATGGAAGAGGCAGCCAAGCCAGGCTGTATGTGGACTTGGGACATACACAACTGCAAATCATAAATGGGAGTTATTTTTAGTCATTAAGTTTGTAGTAAGTCGTTATAGCAATATTAGGCAACTAGTACATTGAACCAAAGAAATAAGGCAATAAATGGAAATTTGGATATAGAAGAATTGCTACCTAGTCACCCATGAAGAGGTTAGAAACATGCAGAGGCTCAAAAGAATGTCGACCATTGATTGTTTCATTTGAAGCTATTGCTCAAAGTTATTCATGTTCAAACTTGTCCATTCATTTATAAATGTCAGATTTATGCTTTTTTTAAATTGTCATTTTAATGACAAAAATACTAGGTGCTTGGAAAAGATTTGACAATAGAGAAATGTGCAATTTAAAGTCAAGGGTTTTCTGTTAGCTACCCTCTCAATTTACAGAGTAAGTCATGGTAATTTATTCCAGGTATTTTTCTATATACTTATATCCCTAGTTTCCATTATTTATTCATTCAATAGGTAATATATTATCATAGTTAAATATTCAGAAAAAATATGAAAAAAAATCTCTCCTACATCTGTCCTTATGTGACCAGATCTTCTCCATTCCATATAGGTAATCATATGTTTATATTCATGTGTGTTCATCTAGAGATTTTATGTAGATAGAAGTAAATACTAATATATGTTTAACTTTCTTTTTATTCAGTTTTAAACATCCTATTCTTATCATTCTGTACTTTGCCTTATTTCACTTAAAATACATATTTTGGAAAATTTTCCCATCATTATGTATAGCTTGTAATTCAAGCAATATGATTGAATAACTACCACCTGCAGAAAAATTTCTGTGCACAAAGAACACTACAAATGTATATAAAGCATTTGTCTTTTAAAAAGTGGTCTTTTTCATCAACAAACATTTAATCTAGTAAGAACTATATGAGTATGAAGAGAACTACCTCCTAAGATAGTTCTTATAAGCCCCACAAGGTGACTGTACACACTAAGAAGGTGTAGGAGATCTTAAGGGGGAATGATCATTTCCAAATAGAAAGTTTTCATATGAGTTCAACAAGTAATTTATGGTGGTAAAGAAAACAGAAGTCTTCTAAAGATCCTTGGTATACCTGAGAAGATGGCTTTGAGTAGAGACCTAAGTTATGTCAAATCCTATGGAAAAGCATTCCAAGCAGAGTGTGTTGGATGTGGCAAGATGGAATAGAAAGGCCAGTGTGGCTGAAACGCAGAGAGCAGGAAGAAGAAAGAAATGAGGTGAGGTGGGAGAGAGGAAGAAGGGCCAGCTCCTGTGGATTGTGTCCTCCAGGGTAAGGAGCGTGCATTTAATAACACATGAAATGGAAATCCATCAGCATGCCTTAGAGTAAATATGACACATATAATGTGGTTAGCACTGTGTCTGGCTCATGGCTAGTGTCAAAAATGATGATTGTTATTCCTTTATTTATCCTAGATAGTAGGGTTGGCATGGAAGCCTTTCTTCTAGTGGATTATTTTCATGAGATCTTGATAAATAAGGATAGGTAAGTAAAGGTGGATTACAAATTGTTTTATGATATATGAGACTCAAACCAAGTTTAAAATCTGGTTAGTTTAGCTGTTGGCAGTACTGGTATATCACTTCTAACCTCAGCTGATGAGCTGTCTCAGTAAAGCGTATATCAGACATAAGGAGTGATGGTGCCAGAATCTAGCATCTCACTGGGGTTCCATTGCCCCCTCAGGAAATGTCTAGAGGAGTTGTAGAGTTTAGGACCTTTACTGTGAGTAAGATGGGAATTCACTGAAGGCTTTGAATTGAGGAGTGAAATGAATTTACTTACATTTTTAAAAACTCGCTCTGGTTTCTCTGTGGGGGAGAGGTGAAAGAAGGGAGACAAATTAAGAAGCTACTAAAATCATCCAAGAGAATGATGATGATAATACAGACCGGGGTGGTGGTTGTGGAGTGTTGCTAATTGATTTGACTCTGGAAATACGCCAGTGGAAAAGCTGATGGGATTTGTTAATAAATTGGCTTAGCACTGAGAGGAAAAGAAGAGTCAAGGCTATGATGTATAAAAATAGAACATTACCTCTGTGTCTTCCTCCCCAAGACCCTAATCACCCCCATCTAATCAGGAGAAAAACATCAGACAAATTCTAATAGAGAGACAGCCTACAAAATACCTAACCATGACTCCTCAAAACTGTCAAAGTCATCAAAAAACAAGGCAAGTCTGAAAAACAGACATAGTCAAGAAGAGCTGGACAAGGCAGGATGAGTAAATACATTGTAGTTTCCTGGATGAGATCCTGCAACAGAAAAAGCATGGCAGGTAAAAACTGAGGAATACTGAATGAAGAATGGACTTAAGTTAGTATAAGTGTATCAGTATTGGTTCATTAATTGTTACAAATTGACCATACTGATGTAACATGTTTTGTTTTGTTTTTTTAAGATTTTATTTATTTTTTGACAGAGAGAGTGAGAGAGGGAACACAAGCAGGGGGAGTGGCAGAGGGAGAAGCAGGCTCCCCGCTGAGCAGGGAGCACGATGCGGGGCTCGATCCCAGGGCCCTGGGATCATGACCTTAGCTGAAGGCAGACGCTCAATGACTGAGCCACCCAGGTGCCCCCTGATGTAACATGTTAATAAGAAGCTGGGTACAGGGCATATGGGAAAGTTCTGTACTGTCTTCAAAGTTTTTTGTTTTGCTTTGTTTTGTTTTAGTAAATGTAAAACACTCTAAAAAGTAAGCCTATTAAAAAAAAAAAAAGGAGCCAAAGATGACTTCAACTTTTATCCCCAAGCAACTGAATGAAGAGTGCAGTTGCCATTCCAAAGAGACATGGGGTTCCCTGAATTAATAAATAAGAACTGCTTCTCCCTTCTTCCTCGCTTTATTCTTAAGACACGCAGACACAGGATTTATTGCCACGTGAATGACCCAGGGAACACTTGCTGAGCTCAAGTGAGCGTGAATTTCCTGGGAAGACTTCCTGGAAGAAGTGGGGTTTCAGGAAGGCTTTGAAGATGGGACAAGATTTGCCAATGTCTTGAGGATAATTTCTACACTGCAAGGACTTAATTCCTTTTTTTGTAATCCCCACATTTTTATTCCACATGTTTCCTTGCCTCTTTAGTTGATAACTTTTGCCATTTAGTAGAGTTGTTTTGATGAACTTTTTGTCCTTATTCACATTCATTTGCTTTCATTTTTCTCAAAGCATGTTTGTTATTAAGTAGCAGATAATCCTTTCAGGACACATTAATTTTCTTAGGAATCCATTCCCATGCTACTCTGGTATCCTTTATCTCCTCGTTCCATTTGGCTGCTGTCAGCAGTTTTTCCTGTTTCATGAAATATCTCTGATAAATTGCATTACCCTCATTGCATTATTACAAATAGGAGATGTGACTCCCAACCATCTGTAATAACAGTGTTTCCAAAGACACATTAGCTGTATTTAAAACAGCTCTTTCATGGTATTCTAAATAATTCCTTTGGCTCAAAAGGAGTAGAGGTAAACTCTGAGGTCACTCATCCCCATCCATATTTTATATAAGCAACACTGAACTAAAGAAACTAAAAACATAGAGGAATGCACACATGTAATATATATTCTTATAATTTCTTACTCATTTTTAGGGATTAGCCAGTTTCTCTCTTAGCATCCATATGGAATAAGTTGAAAGAAAAACAGTTTGCAAATAAATATTTTGTAATTATGATTATGATTTAATTTTATGAGGCCTGATTCTTTCCTCTTTAAATTTCCATATGCTATCAATTGCCAATGACAATGGGAAAAAATCCATTCTCTCTTTGCCAATTTTATGTATCAATAACAAATTTCTTCTTTTCCTCTTCCCAACTGATTTCTCCCAATAGGTAAGGTTAGGCAGTTTGCTAACACAAGCTATCACTTAAGGAGGGAAATGATTCTTGAGTAAAAGTAATCATTATAAAGTCAAGTTGCTGTTTACCCTTAACTAGAAGTTTCCCCCTTTTCTAACAGATTTGACTATCATTGTCCACCAAAAAAGAAAAAAAAAAAAAGAAAGAGAAAAGGAGAAAAGAAGTAAACCAAGGCAAGCTCAGAATTGTCAAAGAGACAAGTTTATTCAAGAATAACAAGGATTGCAATTCAGGACACAGAAACTATTACAAGCTACAGGAGAGTCTATTGAGGGTTTGGAGCAGGTCATTTTCATCGGCAGGGAATGAAAGAGGAGAGAGTTTACTGTTTGTTAAAATAAAAAACAAAAGGATACCAGCCCTGAAAATTCCCCCAAGCAGACAAAACCTGTCCAGTCACACAAAGCTCAATTCAGTCTATTTTGTCAGATCAGCTCGACCTGGGTCATTTCTTCTTTCTATCTCTAGAAACCATAAGCAAAAATTTTCTAACATTGATATGAGGCAACCCTCGACCAACTTCCTGTCATTTAAGGAAATTCCAACATTATCGGTTTTCTGCAAATCAGACACTTGTGGAAAATCACTCTCCCAGTACTTAATTTTTTTTTCCTGAGGGAACATTTATGAGATCTTCTATTTTATGTCCTCTGGTTCCATTTTAGATGGAAATTCTTTCACATTATTTAAATATCAACTCAGGTTGTAATGGCCAGAGGCTGCCCTCAGATTACACATCAATTCTCTATTTTACCTTTTGGTTATGTCTAACAATAGAGAACTGGTACCTTCTTATAAGCAAGCTTTCTTTCTTTTTTAAATTTCCTCCTTATTGAGGTATAATTGACATATAAAACTCTAAGATATTTAAGGTGTACATTGTGGCCATTTGATGCATTTATATAATTGTAAAAGAATTCCCTTCATTTTAGTTCTACTCTTTTAGCAAATTTAAATCACATGACACAATGTTATCAACTGTAGTCATCAAATTTACAGTAGATTTTCAGATCTTTTTCATTTTATAGATGAACATTGTATCTTTTTACCATCCTTTCCTGTTTCCTCTACACAGCAAACCCTGAAGACCACTTTTCTAGTCTCTGTTTCTATTACTTTGACCTTTTTATTTTTAAGATTCCACATATGAGTGTTGTTTCCATCTGCTTATTTCACTTAGCATAATGCTACAGCTTTTTTACTGCTGCCTCCTGCCTACCTTAGAGCAAATAGATGGGAAAAATATGGACTCCAGTTGAAGGGTTTTCTCACAACTTCGTCCAACACTTTGCCATGAATACCTGCTAATAGAGGGGAATAAAATGGAAATACTACAGCAGCTGTGGGCATAGGGAGCTGACCATTCTTATTCACTCAGTCAGAGACCACATTTCTGTCTGGATGTCTTAAATGCCATTGTGGTGGCAAGGCTACAGAGTTTGGTTCATTTGCTTGAAAAAGAAACTGGAAGGTGCTTAAGGGCGGAGCAAGATGGCAGAGGTGTAGGAGACCTGGATTTCCTCTGGTCCCAGGAATTCAGCTGGATAGGGATCAAACCATTCTGAACACCTACAAACTCAAAGGGAGATCGAAGAAAAGAATAGCAACAACTCTCTGAACAGAAAAGCGACCACTTACTGGAAGGTAGGATGTGGGGAGAAGTGAATCCGAGGCAATATTTGGGAGACTAGACAGCGGGGGAGGGGGCCTCCTTCAGCCGCTTCTGGCAAGTGATAGAGTCGCGGAGCACAAATCAGAACTTTTAGAAGTCGGCTCCGCTGAGGGACGTCGGTCCAGTGGCTAAGCGGGGGTTGGAACCCTTGCTAGGACAGTGTGGTCTCAGGACCCTTGAGGTCACAGAAAGACCACGGGTGCCTGAGTGCGGCAAAGCTCCCAGGTATCAGAGCGGGGAAGCCGGCTGCAGAGATGGAGCTGAAGAGAGGGCGCCCAGCTCAGGGTTGCCATAAACCATGATCCGCAGTACAGTCGGGCCACTGCTCCTCCAGCAGGGACCCAACAAGCAGCAGATCCAGGGAGACTCCCCTTCCTCCCCCAGGAGCAGTGGCGCGGGAGCACACCACAGGGATCTGCTGGGTTTATAGACTCCACATGGGGTCTGGTGCCAGAGATAGAAACGCTCAGTCACAGGCTGGGTGAGCACAGAGTGCGGCCAGAGACGGGGAGACAGGAGTGATTGACTGCTTTTCTCTGGGGGCGCACTGAGAAGTGGGGCCCCGAGTTCTCAGCTCCTCCAGGGTGGAGACTGGGAGACTGCCATTTTCACTCTCATCCTCCAAAGCTGTACCAAAAACTTGCAGGGAACAAAGGCTCCGGAGAGCAAACTTGAGCAGATTACTTAGCCTGGACCGGCAAGGGCGGGGCAATTCCTCCTTGCAAAGACATTTGGGAACCATGGCAACAGGCCCCTCCCCCAGAAGATCAGCAAGTACAGCCTGCCAAGACCAAGTTTACCGATCAATGAGAACGGCAGAACTCCAACGCTAGGGGAACACTGCACATAGAATTCATGGCTTTTTTATCTGATTCTTCAGTCTTTAAAAGTTATTTTTTTAACTGTCTTTTCTTTTCTTTTTTTCTTTTGGATTTTTCTTTTTCCCTTTTTAAACCAACATCTTATCAATCCCTTTTTTAAAAAATATTTTTTATTTTTCATTTTTAGTGTTAGAGTCTATCCCTTCATAGTAGTTACCCTTATTTTTGGTATAAATTTTGTTGTTCTCTTTAAAATTTTGAGATAGAGTTTCTTCTAACAGATCAAAATATACATTAAATCTCTAGTGTATGGCTTTGTTCTAGTCTCCTGCCTGATCACATTCTCTCCTTTTTTAAAAAAAAAAAATCCTCTTCTTTCTTTTTTCAACTAACTTCTTATCAATTCTTTTTATAAAATCTTTTATAAATTTCATCTTTACAGTCATATTCCATCCCTTCATTGTATTAACTCTTATTTTTGTACATATATAAGTTTTACTTTCTTTATAATTTTGGGAGGCACTTTCTTCTAACAGACCAAAATACACCCAAAATCTAGTGTGTGGCACTGATATACGCACCAGCCTGATCATATTTGATCATATTCTGTTTTTGTTTTGTTTTGTTTTGTTTTTGCTTGTTTTTATCTTTTTCTTTTTCTTTTTTTTCCTTTCCTTTTTTTTTTTCTTTCCCTTTCCTTTCCCCCTGTTTCAAGTCTTTTCTGATTTGTTAAGTGTATATTTTCTGGGGATTTTTTTACACTGTTAGCATTTTGGTCTCTCATTCATCTATTCTCTTCTGGACAAAATGACAAGACAGAAAAAAATCACCTCAAAAAAAGAACAAGAGGCAGTACCGACTGCCAGGGACCTAAACAATACGGACATTAGTACGATGTTGGAACTAGAGTTCAGAATGATGGTTTTAGATACTAACTGGGCTTGAAAAAGGCATGGAAGTTATTAGAGAAACCCTTTCTGGAGACATAAAAGAACTAAAATTTAACCAAGTTGAAATCAAAAAGGCTATTAATGAGATGCAATAAAAAATGGAGGCTCTAGGGGCGCCTGGGTGGCTCAGTTGGTTGAGCAACTGACTTTGGCTCAAGTCATGATGCTGGAGTCCCAGGATCAAGTCCCTCATTGGACTCCCTGCTCAGCAGAGAGTCTGCTTCTCCCTCTGATCTTCCCCCCTCTCATGTACTCTCTCTCTCTCTCTCATTCTCTCCCTCAAATAAATAAATAAAATCTAAAAAAAAAAAAACCCTCCAACCTTTAAAAAAAAATGGAGACTCTAACTGCTAGGATAAATTGGGCAAAAGAGAGAATTAGTGATATAGAAGACAAATTGATGGAAAATAAAAAACCTGAGAAAAAGAGAGATAAACAACTACTGGATCACGAGGGCAGAATTTGAGAGATAAGTGATACCATAAGATGAAACAACATTTAAATAATTGGGATACCAGAAGAAGAAGGAGAGAGAGGGGCAGAAGGTATATTGGAGCAAATTATATCAGAGAACTTCCCTAATGTGGGGAAAGAAACAGGCATCAAAATCCAGGAGGCACAGAGAACCCCTCTCAAAATCAATAAAAATAGGTCAACACCCTGAAACTAATAGTAAAACTTACCAGTCTCAGAGACAAAGAGAAAATCCTGAAAGCAGCTCGGGAGAAGAGATCTGTAGCCTACAATGGTAGAGATATTAGACTGGCAACAGACCTATCCACAGAGACCTGGCAGGCCAGAAAGGACTGGCATGATATATTCAGAGCACTAAATGAGAAAAATATGCAGCCAAGAATACTATATCCAGCTAGGCTGTCACTGAAAATAGAAGGAGAGAAGAAAAGTTCCAGGACAAATGAAAACTAAAGGAATTAGCAAACATGAAACCAGCCCTACCAGAAATATTGACAGGGATCCTCTAAGCAAAGAGAGAGCCTAAAAACAACATAGACCAGAAAGGAACACAGACAATATACAGTTACAGTCACTTTACAGGCAATACAATGGCACTAAATTCATAGCTTTCAATCATTACCCTGAATGTAAATGGGCTAAATTCCCCATCAAAAGACACAATTAATAACAAAAGCAAAGAAACACATCAACAACAATACAATAATAGTGGGGGACTTTAACACCCCCCTCACTGAAAGGGACAGGTCATCTAAGCAAAAGATCAACAAGGAAATAAAGACTTTAAATGACAGACTTCATTTAATGGACTTCACAGGAAGAAATAGAAAACCTGAATAGACCTATAACCACTAAGGAAATTGAAGCAGTCATCAAAAATCTCCCAACAAACAAAAGCCAGGGCCAGATGGCTTCCCAGGGGAATTTTACCAAACATTTCAAGAAGAATTAATACCTATCCTTCTGAAACTGTTCCAAAAATAGAAATGGAAGGAAAACTTCCAAAATCGTTTTATGAGGCCACCATTACCTTGATCCCTAAACTAGACAAAGAACCCATCAAAAAGAATTCCAGACCAATATCCTTGATGCACATTGGTGCCAAAATTCTCACCAAAAAACTAGCCAATAGGATCCAACAGTACATTAAAAGGATTATTCACCACGACCAAGTGGAATTTATCCCTGGGCTGCAAGGTTGGTTCAATCATCATCAAGACAGTATGGTACTGGCACAAAAACAGACACATCGATCAGTGGAACAGAATAGAGAGCCAAGAAATAGACCCTCAACTCTATGGTCAGCTCCTCTTCGACAAAGCAGGAAAGAGTGTCCAATGGAAAAGACAGTCTCCTCAAAAAATGGTGTTGGGAAAATTGGACAGCCACATGCAGAAGAATGAAACTGGACCATTTCCTTACACTGCACACAAAAATAGACTCAAATCTTTGAAAGACCTAAATGTGAGACATCATTGGTTCAACATCTGCAAATCAATGTGATACAATACATTAAGAAAAGAAAGAACAAGAAACATATGATCCTTCAGTAGATGCAGAAAAAGCATTTGGCAAAGTACAGCATCCTTTCTTGATCAAAACTCTTCAGACTATAGGGATAGAGGGTACATACCTCAATATCATAAAAGCCATCTATGAAAAACCCACAGCAAATATCATTCTCAAAGGGAAAAAACTGAGAGCTTTCCCTCTAAGGTCAGGAATATGGCAGGGATTGCCCACTATCACCACTGCTATTCAACATAGTATTAGAAGTCCTAGCCACAGCAGTCAGACAACAACAACAAAAAAAAATAAAAGGCATCTGAATCAGTAAAGAAGAAGTCAAACTCTCACTCTTTGCAGATGATATGATCCTTTATGTGGAAAACCCAAAAGACTCCACCCCAAAACTCCTAGAACTCACAAAGGAATTCAGTAAAGTGGCAGGTATAAAATCAATGCATAGAAATCAGTGGCATTCCTATACCCCAACAACAAGACAGAAGAAAGGGAAATTAAGGAGTCGATCCCTTTTACAATTCCACCCAAAATCAGAAGATACCTAGGAATAAATCTAACCAAAGAGGCAAAGAATCTGTACACAGAAAACTATAAAATACTCATGAAAGAAATTGAGGAAGACACAAAGAAATGGAAAAGTGTTCCATGCTCATGGATTGGAAAAACAAATATTGTGAAGATGTCTATGCTACTTAGAGCTATCTACACATTTAAAGCAATCCCTATCAAAATACCATCCACTTTTTTCAAAGACATGGAAAAAATAATCCTAAAATTTGTATGGAACTAGAAAAGACCCCGAATAGCCAGAAGAATGTTGAAAAAGAAAAGCAAAGCTGCTGGCATCACAATTCCGGACTTCCAGCTCTATTACAAAGCTGTCATCATCAAGACAGTATCGTACTGGCATAAAAACAGACACATCGATCAATGGAACAGAATAGAGAGCCCAGAAATAGACCCTCAACTCTATGGTCAGCTCCTCTTCGACAAAGCAGGAAAGCGTGTCCAATGGGAAAGACAGTCTCCTCAAAAAATGGTGTTGGGAAAATTGGACAGCCACATGCAGAAGAATGAAACTGGACCATTTCCTTACACCGCACACAAAAATAGACTCAAAATGTTTGAAAGGCCTAAATGTGAGACAGGAGTCCATCAAAATCCTAAAGGAGAACAGAGGCAGCAACCTCTTCAACCTCAGCTGCAGCCACTTCTTCCTAGAAACATCGCCAAAGGCAAGGGAAACAAGGGCAAAAATGAAGTATTGGGACCTCATCAAGATAAAAAGCTTTTGCACAGCAAAAGAAAGAGTCAACAAAAGCAAAAGACAACCGACAGAATGAGAGAAGATATTTGCAAATGACATATCGGATAAAGGGCTAGTATCCAAAATCTATTAAGAACTTCTTAATCTCAACACCCAAAGAACAAACGATCCAATCAAGGAATAGCAGAAGACATGAACAAACATTTTTCCAAAGAAGACATCCAAATGGCCAACATCCAATTGTATGGAATGGCCACATGAAAAAGTGTTCAAAATTGCTTGTCATGAGGGAATTCCAAATCAAAACCTCAGTGAGATACCACTTCACACCAGTCAGAATGGCTAAAATTAACAAGTTAGGAAATGCCAGATTTTGACGAGGATGTGGAGAAAGGGGAACCCTCCTACACTGTTGGTGGAAATGCAAGCTGGTGCAGCCACTCTGGAAAACAGTATGGAGGTTCTTCAAAAAGTTGAAAATAGAGCTACCATATGATCCAGCAATTGCACTACTGGATATTTACCCCAAAGATACAAACGTAGTGATCCAAAGGGGTACATGCACCCTGATGTTTATAGCAGCAATGCCCACAATAACCAAACTATGGAAAGAGCCAAGATGTCCATCAACAGATGAATGGATAAAGAATATACATATTCTTTGGTATATATATACAATGGAATATTATGTAGCCATCAAAAGAAATGAAATTTTGCCATTTGCTACGATATGGATGGAACTGGAGAGTGTTATGCTGAGCGAAATAAGTCAATCAAAGAAAGACATGTATCATATGACCTCACTGATATGAGGAATTCTTAATCTTAGGAAACAACCTAAGGTTTGCTGGACTGGTGGGGCGTGCAAGGGATAGGGCAGCTGGGTGATAGACACTGGGGAGGTTATTTGCTATGGTGAGCACTGGGAATTGTGCAAGACTGTTGAATCACAGATCTGTACTTCTGAAACAAATAATACATCATATGTTAAAAAAAAGAAAAAGAAGAAGATAGCAGGAGGGGAAGAATGAAGGGGGGGCATCGGAGGGGGAGATGAACTATGAGAGACAATGGACTCTGAAAAACAAACTGAGGGTTCTAGAGGGGAGGGGGTGGGAGGATGTGTTAGCCTGGTGATGGGTATTAAAGAGGGCACGTTCTGCATGGAGCACTGGGTGTTATATGCAAATAATGAATCATGGAACACTACACCAAAAACTAATGATGTAAGGTATGGTGATTAAGATAACATAATAATAAAAAAAATTAAGAGAAAAAGAAACTGGAAGGTGCTTGCTTACAGGGAGCTGAATGGTTATATTTGTGGTCTTCATTGGTAGAATCCAGGCTGATCCAGATGTTAGTACAATATCCAAATCAGTGTAGACATTAAATTCCCGTCTCAAAACTGCATCATCATAACACTTCTTACCCATATAACGTGAGCCACACTGCATAGTGAATTGCTCTGAGAAAGACGAGGCCAAGAGGGTCTGCTGCAATTTTTCTTCAACTGTCCTCTCTATCAACCATTCAATAAAAATAAATGCAACAATTGACTTTAGGAGCAGCATCAAATCTCCTATGCACTTCCAAATATGAGTGAAACATATTTGAAGGGCTCCCAGAAAGAAGGGAGTCTGTGATTTCTAAGAAATATAAAAGAAGAAATTTCCCAAAGTAGAACAGGTGGAGGCATATATATGTGACACAGCTTCAAACACTAGCTATCTTAGGGTGGGGCGTGGTGACAGGATTTTAGCTAGAGCCTAAAGTCATTCAGCATGTTTTCAAAATCAATTTCTATGGCCAGTATCTTCATACATATAAAACAGGTCTACCTAATAAGATTAAACAACAACAACAACAACAACAACAACAACAACAGCAAAGAACATTAAACAAGCTACTACTAATATGCCTAAATGAGAAACTGAGAGCATTTGTCATTTCATAACCAATACAGGCTAGAACTTTCTTTCTTCAAAAAAGTAACAAAACCACATCTGAATGCAAGCGATGCAAGGGCTACAGTCCATGGCAGGAGCCCCTCCCCCCAAAAAACAGAAAATTGGTATATTGGACCACATGCCTAAATATTGGTAGTGGTGAGAAACTTCAGAGAAGAGAACCAAGAGCATGTCTAGAAACAGAGGATAATATTTTGTGGTACCTAGAAATACTTGAATCCCAACTATGACATTCAGAGAACTGGAATATAAGGCTGGCTGAGTGTTCTACCATTTCATAACTGAGAACCAAACCAGAAGGCTTATAGTTTATGATCACTATTGCAGTTTTATTTTATACCAAAGGTTAGTGTGGATTAAAAGAAATATGGATTATTTAAACAACTGAAGATGTACTAAGTGGTCATCCCTGACCTAGTCATTGTTGAGAAATACAAATAAAGTCAAAAGCTTAGTCCCCGAATTTTTCCTTACATTTTTTTTCTATTCACTGAGGTAAATTTGACATACACATATTGTATTAGTTTTAGGTGTACAACACAGTGATTCAACATTTGTATATATGGCAGAATGGTGCCACAATAAGTGTAGTTACCATCTGCCATCTTGAAAAGTTAGTACAATATTACAGCCATATTCTCCATGCTGTACATTACATCCCCATGATTTATTTATTTTATAACTGGAAGTTTGTACTTCTTGATCCACTTCATCCTCTCACACCAACCCCCCCTCCCCTCTGGCAACCACTAATCTGTTCTCTGTATCTGTGAGTTTGGTTTTGTTTTGGTTTGTTTTGTTCATAGTTTCTTTTGCTGTGGAGAAACTTTTTAGTTTGATGTGGCCCCTTTGTTTTATTTGGTCTTGTTTTCCCTGCCTTTGGAGTCACATCCAAAAATATATCACTAAGACCTATGTCAAGGAGCTAACCCTCTATAAGTATTGGGGTGAGTGAAACTACATGCAAGTTTTCCAAGAGGGAAATCTGTTTCCTGTAGCATTTTGGGATTCCTGGATGTCAACCCTTTTGGTTTTCCAAGCTAGATATTCTAGGGGTTCATATCTCTGGTGCAAATCCTAAGGCTCCAGGGTGTCCAATTATGGACACAAACTCCTTGCTCTTCTGGGAGAACCAACTGTCCAGTGAGATCCCTTTCTATTTTTTGTCACCGTGTCAGGTGTGGATTTTCATTGACATTGTGTCTCTGCCTCTTCTACTCATTTTGAGTGACCCTTTTGTCCTGTTTTGGGGAACAGTTCATCTAGTTTTTAGATCTTTTTCTGAGGGAAATGATTTGTATGCAGCTGTTCATTGTGTATGTCCACGGGAGTTGCTGAGCTGAGGATCTTCCTATGTTGCCAATTTGTACTTCTCTCTGTCCTTGTGTTCTTATTTTCAGTACTTGAATCATGGAGTGTCTCTATGTAGCTATGATTCTGGTTTTGAGTTTGACCTCATACCCTTATTAGCTTTGTAGCTTTGTCAATTTCACTTATTCTTGTAAATTTCAGTTTTCCAATCTGTAAAATCGGAACGTTTTATGCAATATATATAGATACAGAATAGCTGTATTAGATATATATGTAGATATAATTACTTATATATAGTATAAATAAAAACATTTCTTTATAGACATATATAGTCCATACACATACACAAATATCTATCTGTAGGCATCTGTATCTATATGTATCAAAAAACTTAAATGTAAGTGCTAATGATTTGTTTATCCAGTCCTAAGGCAAGTTGATGGTTAAGGTTACTGTTTTCCCTGGTGATGGGAGTAAGGTAGGAATGACCCCACACATATACCTTCAGACAGTGACTTCCTTATGTGTCTTTAAGCCTCCTCATGATCTCTCCTATCATAGCGCATAACCTCTAGTCTAGAATCTGCCCTCATAGATGTCTCCCCACTAGACTTCAAACTCCTAAAGAAAATGAACGTTGTCCTAGTTACCTTGTATATTTATTATCTGGCACAGATCTTGGAACTTCATAAGAGCTAAGAAAATTTAACAGAAATATGTAATGAAGTCATATGGTAATTTCAGTTATAAGGATTTTAAATGGTGTCATACAAAAGTCATACAAAAGTTATGTCCACAAATTGAAATAATGGAAATTTCCTCAAATTAAAAATTCAAGAATAACATCATTGCAAAGTAAATTGTTAAAACTGTATTCATTACTACCATTTTGGCAGTGTTTTAGAAACATACTCTGGGACTCTAAACTCAAAGTCTGCGTGGTTTACCAAGGCCAATCTTCCCTGGAGGAGCTTCAGTTACAATTTGTGACCCCCTCCCCTGGCCCCGGCCCTGGCCCCCAGCACCTTCAGACAGCCAAAATCTCTGGTCAGCTCCTTAGACTCTCAGTCACCACTTCCTGCCTGGCTTTTCAGATTCCGTGCCAGTTACTACAAGTTTCTTCCCAAGAAAAAACCCTATACCAAATTCTGGGCTCACTTCTTTATGTTTCTCTTCCGTTTAATACTCTGAATCCTCAAGTCTTGGCTCAGTTGCTCTGAGTTCTAATTTTTGTACCCGAAGAATTGTAACATTGCTACCAACTTCGCACAGTTTTTCATTTTTTTTTAAAGATTTATGTATTTGAGAGAGAGAGAGCCTGCAAGACGAAGCACGGGGGCGATGGGGGGCAGATGGAGAGGGAGAGAGTCTTAAGCATAAGCCCAATGCAGGGCTCCATCTCATGACCTGAGATCAGGACCTGAGCTGAAACCAAGAATCTGCTTCTTAACCAAGTTGGCCACACCAGGTGCCCTGCTTTTTAGCCTTTTATTTTTTTTTTATTTTTTAAAAGATTTTTATTTATTTATTTGAGAGAGCAAGAATGAGAGAGAGAGAGAGTACATGAGAGGGGGGAGGGTCAGAGAGAGAAGCAGACTCCCTGCTCAGCAGGGAGCCTGATGTGGGACTCGATCCCAAGACTCCAGCATCATGACCGGAGCCGAAGGCAGTCACTTAACCAACTGAGCCACCCAAGCACCCTGCTTTGCAGCCTTTTAAATGCTACTTTATTTCAACTCCTCAACCTCTGGAGCCTAAGAATCTGCAAATGACTTATGGGGGAAACATGAGCAGGCTAGAAGATATATAACTGGATATTTCCTTTCTGCCAGGATCCTTGTTTCTAAATATCAAAAATTTTTATAGCTTTCCTCTGTCCAAAAAGAGATTTGTTCTGCATTCTTCAAAGTTTTAAAGACCTTAAATCACAGTGTTTTGTTCTGTTTTGTTTTCTTCAGTATATTCTCTCCCATTTTCTTGTATGACTCTAATCTATTGGCTCAAATCCCTATCTTGTGCTATTAATGTCCTGCGAAGTTCTCTTCAATTATGGTTCTCAAATATCCTTTATTCTTGCTTCCTCCCCACCTGCTCACCCAATCCTCGCTCCCTCAATGATGCTACAAGGAGGCCTGAATGGGAAAATCATGCTCTTACTCTGATTGTTGTCCTGGGTTGTTTTATCTAAATATTTACCACATTCCCAAACCTCTAAGATCGGTTTTTATTTTATTTTTTATTTTTTTTTAAAGATTTTGTTTATTTATTTGACAGAGAGAGACAGGGAGAGAGGGAACACAAGCAGGGGGAATGGGAGAGGGAGAAGCAGGCTTCCCTCTGAGCAGGGAGCCCGATGCAGGCCTCGATCCCAGGACCCTGGGATCATGACCTGAGCCGAAGGCAGACGCTTAACGACTGAACCACCCAGGCGCCCCTAAGATCGGTTTTTAAATGTTCTTCACTGAGCATGAAGCCCCTGTGACATATTTCAGGGCTAATTTTTTGACAACACTCCCCTTGCAAAGCTGATTTCTGTAGAAGTCACAGTAATTAATATGAGCTACCATAAAGCCCAGACTCTGAATTTTCAGCAGATTTTTGCTCACATCATACTCAGAGTGGACTGGGAAACTGCCCTGGGCTGCTGTCCTACAAAGTGCCCCAGGGATCGAGGCTGCTTCCCTCCTTGGTTTTGCCTTCTAAAATCTAGGACCTTCCATGTCTTAACAGGAAAATTGAAAGCTAGAGGATCCTACAGGTCATTTTTTTAAGATAGTGATTTATGCAACTTTCTTCTATAAACTATTGTTCAGAATCACTCAAAGGACTGTGACTGGGTACATGAAGGCTGCAGAATGAAGGGGACACATTCTCCACCACAGAGAGACCATGCAATAAACAAGTCCATGAACACAGAGCCTGGAAAGAGCATTAACTTTTATGGAGAAGGGCATTACAACAGAAAGGGCTTAAAAGTATTTTCAAACTTTATAATTTTGTCTTTCCACTCACCTCTGTCTTCCAATTAGCATGCAATTTTACTGAAAGTCATTGAGTCCAAGCAAAACAATTGATATTATAAAGAAAAATCTAAATTTCTAACAATTGATAGATTGTTTAACTCTGTTTTTATTTTTGGTGTATATTAATGCAAACATTTAATTTGTTCTGATGCATTCCCCATAATTAAACACTTAATTTCCCCAGGTTTTTCAGTATTACATTCAGACCTTGAATATTTATCAGAAACAGAACAAGCTGAAAAATTCTATGTGCTTGATGAATATGTTTAAGGATTCATAAATGAGAACTGAATCATTTTTTCCTATAACATAATTAGTAATAGTTGAAAAAATGGATATGATTAATACACATTTTTGACCAGATGCCTAATTATTTAAAACAAATTATTAGACAAATTTGTTATCAATGTATTTGTAGTGACCAAATTGCTCTCAGGGCACATAGCTCTCAGCCTAAGAATTTAGAGTATGACCTTTGCCTATTGTGACACACTAACTCATATATTAAAGTTCAGTTTTCATGCACATGTTAATGTTATCTCACATTTTTAATTAGAGAACATAATTGGGAGATTAACTTAATATTTCATCTAGTGCCCATTTATTCTCTCTTTTTTTCCCCTTCATGTAGTGCTCCTTTTGTGTCTATTCAACCTGAAAGCATCAGTTTAGTTCCTTACTGCTTTATCTTTGGAACGTGTCTATGTTGTATTTCCTCTGTCAGTGAATTTTTATGTAGCTTTCCTCATGGGCACATTCACATTGAGCCTTGTGCATAGTTCTTTAGTTTCAGGAGTACAAGTATTTGACTCGGGATATATATCTCTTTTTCTATCTCTATCTATCTATCTATCTATCTATCTATCTATCATCTATCTATCATCTATCATCATCTATCTATCTATCTATCATCTATCTATCATCTATCATCCATCTATCTACCTATGCACACAGATAAACACACTCAAATGTCAGCCAAGAAAAAATTCACTGAAAATGAAGGCAAATAGAATGTTTATTTGGGCAATCAGAATTGCAATTTAGGAAACACAAGTTCAGGTAGAAACCCGAACTGTGTTCTGAAGAAGACAAAGAGAAGGCAGAATTATAAAAATAAAAAGTTACAAGTATAGTCCTATTTGCTATGCAAAACAGAGATTGAAATTAGGTTAATTGGGATTGATTTGGTTACTATGCAAATAAGGTATTGAAGCTTATTAAAGCTTATTCAATTAATTGAAGTATATTGGCTCCTTTTGAAGTGGATGGTGAGTTGTCATGGTGAGGAGATTAGTCCAGGTTGGGGACTTCAGGCTGGCTTAAAAGTTCAAAAATTCATTGTTCCTGCCATGATGATATACATAAACTCCTCCTCCCTTATCGTCTTCCAACCCCATTTTAAGAGATTCTTTGCTAGGCTTGCTTCCTCCATTTTGAAATCTTCTTTTACATAAGAAATATGCTATACACTGAAAAGGAAGAGACTGATAACTTTTTGTTCTCATATGTTTCTCTTTTCCTGTTAAATTGGGATGTGAGGACATCATGGTCATGAAAAATGATTGACAGTGGTGGGATTGCACAGGAAGAAAAAAGAATGTAGACTAGAATGAGTGATGTACTATGCAACTGGCAGAAACTGAAATCTCTGGCTACCCTTATTAAGATTGTATTGAGGGAGGAGGCTGAGAGGGATCAGGGCTTAATTTAAATGTGAAAGAGCAAGAAGGAATCTACAGCAAAGCTAAACTCTCCACCTATAAAACTATAAAACTTAAAAGATTCATTCTTCTCATTTGGGTATTCTTTGCTTGTTTGTTTTATGGAGAGAAACTAAGAAACAAAGAGGAGAGAGAGAGAAAGATATTTCATCTAGCTAGTTTTCCACCTCTAGTCTTCCACTGTCAAGTTCTATCTTAATTATTTGGGAGGTTGCACCATATCTGTTTTCTTCTCACTAAAAACTACCAGAGTAAATGATAAGTGTGATGTAATTACTAAAGTGCATGCAATTTTATTCCACTTATTTCATGTCCTGAATTTCAAAATGTCAAAGTGGTTTGATCTATATTTCTTTTTGTGGCAAATATATCCATGTGATATATTTGAACAAATACCTTAGAAGAATCACTTAGCACAGACTAAATTTCAGAAAGTTAGTTGAGTGGTAAGAAAGAATACTATTCAGTTGGTTCTAATAGCATCTGGACACACAGGATTCTATATTCGAAAGTCAGCCTTTCCTAAGGTCTTGTTTTTATTGTTTCTGATAGCCTTTTTGTAAAATCCATTAATATCTATCACAACAAGGAGGAGGAATAAGGTCATGAAAATGGAAGGAGTATTTAGCCAGGTGCCTAGGTTGTCAGAAGAGTCAGAAGGAGAAACAAGCCAAAGAAATGTTGTGTGGTTCAGGTAATTAAGACTAACCTCTGTATAAGCAAACTCAGGACTCAGGACAGGCTTTATCTTTAGAAGAAGCCACTCCTGCTCCAGAAATAACCTCTGGGTACTAATATGATATTCCTAAGATCTTTCCTTTTTAAGTTTATTTTTTCAAGTAATCTCTACACCCAATGCGGGGCTCAAACTCACGACCCTGAGATCAACAGCTGCATGTTCTACCAACTGAGCCAGCCAGGTGCCTCTAAGATCTCTTTTTAGATATCAAAAAGAGTGATGTCCTCAAGTGGCTTTTATATGATGCCCAAATTAAATGCTCCCTATCAGACTGAATGAGTTTGAAAATACTTTGAATTGAGTGACTTTTATTGGTCAGGGTAAATGATCTGTAAAAATTAAAGAAAAAGAAAAGAAAAGAAAAATCAAGACTCTAAAACTGAGTAGTTTAAGTAGAAGTTTATTTCTCTAACACGGCAGTCTAGTTTTGTTTAATAAAGCTATCCAAGGGTCCCAAGTTCCTCCATCTTATTGCTGCAAAAACTTCCATATCCTCCTACTCATCTGCATGGTGGAAGGGCAATGATTTCGATGTCTATGTTTCAGATCATGGGAAGGGGAACAATGTCAACGTTCAAGGAGAGAGCCTTTTTTTAAAGCTTGAAATGCCTGGGAAGTTCCTTGTGTTCTTTCCCCTCACTTTTCGTTGTTTGAACCTAGTTGCATCATCCTATCTGGTTGCAGGATAAATGGGGAAAAGTTCACTATGCATCTTAGAATGGAGAAACATTTTTTGAGGGATACTAGCCTGCTGCTACAGCACTGTATGTATATATTACTTTCCCATCTCCAATCTCTTTCATCCCATCTAAATGTCTATCATCTGAGACACACACTCAGCACTAATGGTCTCACATGAATGGATTAATTTACAAGCAAACTGTGGGGTCACAGAGTTCTCATGTGCCTCTGTGTGTCCCAGTGCCTAGAATCAGTAAGAATCCTAGCTTCTCTTCTCTCATCAAAGCCAATAAATCTACAAAATAGTGGCACAAAATTGTAGCCACAGACTAGACACATTTTTCATAAAGTAAGAATTTGCATTGCTATCAAACAATGGGATGTAGAATATTGTCATGACTGCAGAGAGTTGTGGGCTTGAAGGCTAATAGCAGACTTTAGACACTGAGCTGCATTTCAAAATTCACAGTGTAGTTGACTTAAAAACAGAATTCTTGAATAAATTAATAAACCAAGTATTTAAAAAGATTAACGACAAATAAAAACTCTAAAACTACTCATGCAGCAAGCCAAATACCTCAATTTGTATCAAATTCTTGTCAGAGATTGTGATGTGATCATTTTTACCAAAAATGTCCCTGTAAATTGCCATATGATTAAACCAGAATCATTTATGTACAAATTCTAATTTGGAAGACATCTAACATATGTTTTCCAGTCTATTTAATTTCCCTAAGTACTCTCTTGGACGTTTTAGTATTAACAAGGTTTTTTTTTTTCATTTTATCTTATAGCCTTGAATAATTTGGCCATAATAAAAATGATTAATGAGTCCAAATGGAGATTGTGTGCATATTTCCTGTGTGAGTATCACCTACTCAAGGAGCTGTTTTTCACCTGAGATAAAGGCTTCCCCAAAGAACAGAGAGATTTCCAGCAGAGATTACTTGAAAAGTCAAAGCAGCATTAGTGTGCATCCATTGAGCTCTGTGCGAGGATATACAGTATATTAAATATCCTGTGAAGAATACCTCAACCAGTCTCTCCATACTCACATATGTCTTCTCAGCTGTCAGAAAAATCTTTTGATTGCTTGCCAGTCTTTTTCTTATGGTCCCTGGGTAACCAGAACAAATAATGATAAAATACCTCTGTCAGATACCTAAGTCAGCTGTGTCTTCTAGTCCTGCTGCTAAGTCAAGCCTGTAAATCCTCCCTCCGTAAACATCCCTGGTTTGGCCTCCACCTCTATGAATCCGCTGTCTCATCCAGCTGATGAGCCAGTCTACTATCCCAGGGAAATGACAGCTTTAGAAAGGAGCGGTAGGTGGAGGAAGCATTGCAGTTTGTCTGCCCTGGAATCTCACTGGTCCATGTGCTTTGTGACTGCATGGCTGGTCCAGAGCAAACTTGATATGGAAGTAGGGAAACACAACATGGGAGGGAAGAGGTGGGAAAGGTACAAAAAGAAGCTGGTCACTTCAGGGTATGACCCATTGAGCTTTATTTTATTATTATTACTATTATTATTTTATGAATTAAGCTCTTGGTTTAGAGTTAGATTAATAACATAACTGCAGAAATTAAGCCAAGAGAAAGGGCAGATAATCTGACAGTAAAAAATTCTCTGTATTGAGTCACATTCTGTATTTATTTTGGCTAGTGGTAAGATACAGGGTCAGGATTACCAAGATCATCTTTAGTGCTGTTACACCAAGTAGTTCCATATTTCCCCCTTTCAGGTACATGGTAGAATTGTACTTCTTTACTCTCTTCAAAGCCTAATATGACTTGCTTTGGTCAATGAAAGAAGCCAAGGATAGGATGCTCTGGTATCAGATGCTTAAAAGAAACCTTGTTTATGTTCACTTAGAAGCTTTTTATTTCCTTCCTATTCTGTTTCTGTAGACAAAGGGGCCAGAACCTAAGCTTCCCTTCTCTCATAAATCCCTGGTAGACCCATGAACCAGCCTGAAAGATTTCTTTATTTATGCCAATTGCCAACCCCCCTCATGGCCCCATCTCCAGAGTATTAGAGAATTGGTGACTCAGAGAGCAGTTCAGTTGGTTTTACACCAAGTTCTGCAGATAAAGGTAAAAGACATTCACTTCAGTCAACGTTTTAAATGGTGCACATCCCTATAATGCTGTTTTCCTGTGACTTAGTGTGTGATTACCTGCAAATAAATGGTCATGATTCCAACTCGAGTCTTTATGGCCATTTCAAAGGGGAAGGAGAAATAAAGCAGCCTGATGGGATACACAGAAAAATGTAGGCACCTGGTCCATGAGAGAATAAATTGGAATGCAAAACGTGTAAATTCACCAAATAATTAGAACTAGTAGGCAGCAAATGGCATAGATAGGATATATCATAAGAGGTCAGGAAATGTGGGTGATTTAAGTGCCCAGGGGGTGGCATGTAAAAACATAGACTGTGAATACTTAGATCTGACAGCCATTAGAGAGAATTATAAGGTGCCTTCTAGCATGCGTATAGCACAAAAGTCATACAGTTGTTACATTTTTTACAAGAAAGGACTGACAAGATATTTACTAAGCTTTCTAATTCTAAGGCCAAATATAACAGATCATGCCAGAAAGTTCCAGAATGTCTTCACAGAGGAGAGGAATTTCCTTGGTTCTTGAAGGACAGAAAGGCTGATATAGGCAAAAAAAAAAAAAAAAATCAAGAGGTAGAATGATCAAATGGAAGTAGTTGAAAAGCACAAAATGTATTTGTGGTAAAATAATAATAGCTAGCATTGACTGACTGCTTTCTACGTGTGGAATAAGGCAGTGAGCATTTTATAGTGGACCATTTAATCCACTTCTTTCTCAACTCAGTGAGGTAGGTTCTCTGCTCTCATTCTATAGATTTGACAACTAAGACAGGGGTTAAGTAGCAGAGGTGAGCAGAGGTGGAGTTGTAACTGGAATTCCCAACTTATCTACTATGTTATAGATCCTTTAACAAACTTAACTGAAAGGAAGTTTCTTATAAACAACCCAGAGAGAAGGATAGAAAGCTAGAGTGAAGTCAGCATATGGAAAAACCTCACATGCCAGGTTAAAGGGTTTGGGTAAATTCAAAAGTATTGAGTGTACTTTCAAAGACACATATATTCTTACTGAGAGAGGAAAGCACTAACATATGTTAAAAAGGCAGTGTGAAGCAGAAGATATTTTGCACACAAGCATAAGTATACAGACCAACTTGAAATTGCATTAAAGACATTCTACCCAAGCTTTAGAAGGCCTAAAATTTTGAAATGAATTATTCCCCTGGGGGAAGCTTATTTCTGAATGCAAAGAGAATACACCAAACTCATTCTGGCAGCATTTAGATGTTACTTTCTCAACGTCTGCTGGCTGGTTTGAATAGGATATATTAAATTTCAACTTTCACCCATAGCTAGGGTATCCCGTTTCTGATCTTAGTTTTTTTTTCCTACTTGTTGGAAGAAACTAGATTTATATCTAGGTATGGGAAAGAGATAACTGCATGCTATAACAAAAATGCAATCCTACTTCCTGGATGCTCAAAATCTCAATCTTAAAAGCAAACGAGGAGTAGGTGGAGCAAGATGGCGGAGGAGTAGGAGTCCCGGATTTCATCTGGTCTCAGGAATTCAACTGAATACGGATCAAACCATTCTGAACACCTATGAACTCAACAGGAGATCGAAGAGAAGAATAGCAACAACACTCTGAACAGAAAAGCGACCACTTTCTGGAAGGTAGGACTTGCGGAGAAGTGAATCCGAGGCGATATTCAGGAGGATAGATGGCGGGGGAGGGGGCCTCCGTCGGCCACTTCTGGCAAGTGCTAGAGCCACGGAGCACAAAATTGGAACTTTTAGAAGTTGGCACCATTGATTGACGTCGCTCCAGTGGCTAAGCGGGGGGTGGAACTCTTGTGGGACAGTGTGGTCTCAGAACCCTCGGGGTCACAGAAAGACTGGGGGTTCCTGAGTGCAGAAGAGCTCCCAGGTATCGGAGCGGGGAAGCCGGCTGCAGAGACGGAGCTGAGGCATGGCCTCTCAGCTCGGGGTTGCCATAAACTGATCTGCGACCCAGTCGGGCCACTGCTCCTCCAGCAGGGACCCAACAAGCAGCAGATCCGGGGAGACTCCCCTTCCTCCCCCAGGAGGAGCAGTGGAGGAGCACACCGCAGGGATCTGCTGGGTTTGGAGACTCCACACAGGGTTGAGTGCCAGTGATAGAAACGCTCGGTCACAGGCCAGGTGAGCATGGAGTGCGGCCGGAGACCAGGGAGACGGGAGTGACTGCTTTTCTCTGGGGGCGCACTGAGGAGCGGGGCCCTGAGTTCTCAGCTCCTCTGGGCAGAGATTGGGAGGCCACCATTTTCACCTTGGGCCTCCAAAGCTGTACCAAGAGCTTGCAGGGAACAAAAGCTCCTGAGAACAAACCGGAGCAGCTTCCTTAGCCCGGACTCACAAGGGCGGGGCAATTCCGCCTCCGGCAAAGACATTTGGGAACCACGACAACAGGCCCCTCCCCCAGAAGATCAGCACCAACAGCCAGCAAGCCAAGACCAAGTTTACCGATCAAGGAGAATGGGAGAACTCCAGCGCTAGGGGAATACTACACATAGAATTCATGCCTTTTTTACCATAATTCATTAGTTTTTCAAAGTTAATTTTTTAACTGTTTTTTTTTAATTTTTCTTCTTCCCTTTTTCAAACAACATCTTGTCAATCCCTTTTTAAAAAAAAAACATTTTTTGTTTTTCATTTTTAGAGTCATATTTTATCCCTTCATAGTAGTTACCCTTATTTTTGGCATATATATATGTTGTTCTCTCTTTAAAATTTTGATATACAATTTCTTCTAACAGATCAAAATATACCCTAAATCACTAGTGTATGGCTTTGTTCTAGTCTCCTGCCTGATCACATTCTCCCCTTTTTATTTCTTTTTTTCTTTTTTCTTTTTTTTAATCTTCTTCTTTCTTTTAAAAACAGCTTCTTATTTTATCAATTCCTTTTATAAAATCTTTTATAAATTTCATCTTTACACTGAAGTTCCATCCCTTCATTGTATCAACCCTTATTTTGTACATATATAAGTCTTTCTTCTTTTAAAATTTTAGCAGGCACTTTCTTCTAACAGACCAAAATATGCCCAAAAGCTAGTGTGTGGCACTGATCTATGCACGAGCCTGATCATATTTGATCATATTCTGTTTTTTTTATTCTGTTTTTGTTTGTTTTTATCTTTTTCTTTTTCCTTTTTTTTTCTCTTCTTTCTTTCCCTTTCATGTACCCTGGTTTCAGGTCTTTTCTGATTTGCATAGAGTATATTTGCTGGAGACGTTGTTAACCTGTTAGCATTCTGTTCTCTCATTCATCTATTCTCCTCTGGACAAAATGACAAGACGAAAAAAATCACCTCAGCAAAAAGAACAAGAGGTAGTACCGTCTTCCAGGGACCTACTCAACACGGACATTAGTACGATGTCGGACCTAGAGTTCAGAATCATGACTTTAAAGATACTAGCTGGGCTTGAAAAGAGTGTGGAAGTTGTTAGAGAAAACCTTTCTGGAGAAATAAAAGAACTAAAATCTAACCAAGTCGAAATCAAAAAGGCTATTATTGAGGTGCAATAAAAAATGGGGGGCACTAACTACTAGGATAAATGAGGCAGAAGAGAGAATCAGCGATATAGAAGACCAAATGATGGAAAATAAAAAGGCTGAGAAAAAGAGAGAGAAACAACTACAGGATCACGAGGGCAGAATTCGAGAGATAAGCGATACGATAAGATGAAGCAACATTAGAATAATTGGGATCCCAGAAGAAGAAGAAAGAGAGAGAGGGGCAGAAGGTATATTGGAGCAAATAAAGCAGAGAACTTCCCTAATGTGGGGAAAGAAACAGGCATCAAAATCCAGGAGGCACAGAGAACCCCTCTCAAAATCAATAATAATAGGTCAACACCCCGACATCTAATAGTAAAACTTATGAGTCTCAAAGACAAAGAGAAAATCCTGAAAGCAGCTTGGGAAAAGAGATCTGTAACCTACAATGGTAGAAACATTAGATTGGCAACACACCTATACACAGAAACCTGGCAGGCCAGAAAGGACTGGCATGATATCTTCAGAGCACTAAATGAGAAAAATATGCAGCCAAGAATATTATATCCAGCCAGGCTCTCATTGAAAATAGAAGGAGAGGTAAAAAGCTTCCAGGACAAACAAAAACTAAAGGATTTGCAAACCCGAAACCACCCCTACAAGAAATATTGAAAGGGCTCCTCTAAGCAAAGAGAGAGCCTAAAAGCAGCATAGATCAGAAAGGAACACAGACAATATACAGTAACAGTCATCTTACAGGCAATACAATGGCACTAAATTCATACCTTTCAATAGTTACCCTGAATGTAAATGGGCTCAATGCCCCAATCAAAAGACTCAGGCTATCAGATTGGATTAAAAAAACAAGATCCATCAATATGCTGTCTGCAAGAGACTCATTTTAGACCCAAAGACACCACCAGATTGAAAGTGAGGGGGTGGAAAACCATTTACCATGCTAATGGACACCAAAAGAAAGCTGGGGTGGCAATCCTTATATCAGACAAATTAGATTTTTAAACAAAGACTGTAATAAGAGATGAAGAAGGACACTATATCCTACTTAAAGGGTCTATCCAACAAGAATATCTAACAATTGTAAATATCTATGCCCCTAACATGGGAGCAGCCACTTTTATAAGGCAATTAATAACAAAAGCAAAGAAACACATTGACAACAAAACAATAATAGTGGGGGACTTTAACACCTCCCTCACTGAAATGGACAGATCATCTAAGCAAAAGATCAACAAGGAAATAAAGACTTTAAATGACACACTGGAACAAATGGACTTCACAGACATATTCAGAACATTCCATCCCAAAGCAACGGAATACACATTCTTCTCTAGTGCCCATGGAACATTCTCCAGAATTGATCACATCCTAGGACATAAATCAGGTCTCAACCAATACCAAAAGATTGGGATTATTCCCTGTATATTTTCAGACCACAGTGCTTTGAAATTAGAATTCAATCAGAAGAGGAAAGTCAGAAAGAACTCAAATACATGGAGGCTAAAGAGCATCCTATTAAAGAATGAATGGGTCAACCAGGAAATTAAAGGAGAATTAAAAAAATTCATGGAAACCAATGAAAATGAAAACACAACTGTTCCAAATCTTTGGGATATGCCAAAGGCAGTCCTGAGAGGAAAGTATATAGCAATACAAGCCTTTCTCAAGAAACAAGAAAGGTCTCAAATATAAAACCTAACCCTACACCTAAAGGAGCTAAGAAAAAACAGCAAATAAAGCCTAAACCCAGCAGGAGAAGAGAAATAATAAAGATCAGAGCAGAAATCAATGAACTAGAAACCAAAAGAAGAGTAGAACAGATCAACGAAACTAGGAGCTGGTTCTTTGAAAGAATTAACAAGATTGATAAACCCCTGGCAAGACTTATCAAAAAGAAAAGAGAAAGGACCCAAATCGACAAAATCATGAATGAAAGAGGAGAGATCACAACCAACACCAAAGAAATACAAACAATTATAAGAACATATTTTGAGCAACTCTATGCCAGCAAATTAGATAACCTGGAAGAAATGGGTGCATTCCTAGAGATGTATCAACTACCAAAATTGAACCAGGAAGAAATAGCAAACCTGAACAGACCTATAACCACTAAGGAAATTGAAGCAGTCATCAAAAATCTCCCCACAAACAAAAGCTCAGAGCCAAACGGCTTCCCAGAGGAATTCTATCAGACATTTAAAGAAGAATTAATACCTATTCTCCTGAAACTGTTCCAAAAAATAGAAATGGAAGGAAAACTTCCAAACTAATTTTATGAGTCCAGCATTACCTTGATCCCAAAACCAAACAAAACCCCATCAAAAAGGAGAATTACAGACCAATATCCTTGATGAACATGGATGCAAAAATTCTCACCAAAATACTAGCCAATAGGATCCTACAGTACTTTATCCCTGGGCTGCAAGGCTGGTTCAACATCCGCAAATCAATCAACGTGATACAATACATTAACAAAAGAAAGAACAAGAATCATGATCCTCTCAATAGATGCAGAAAAAGCATTTGACAAAGTACAGCATCCTTTCTTGATCAAAACTCTTCAGAGTATAGGGATAGAGGGTACATACCTCAATATCATAAAAGCCATCTATGAAAAACCTACAGCGAATATCATTCTCAATGGGGAAAAGCTGAGAACTTTCCCCCTAAGGTCAGGAACGCGGCAGGGATGTCCACTCTCACCACTGCTATTCAACATATTATTAGAAGTCCTAGCCACAGCAGTCAGACAGCAAAAAGAAATCAAAGGCATCCAAATCGGCAAAGAGGAAGTCAAACTCTCACTCTTTGCAGATGATCTGATACTGTATGTGGAAAACCCAAAAGACTCCACCCCAAAACTGTTAGAACTCATACAGGAATTCAGTAAAGTAGCAGGATATAAAATCAATGCACAGAAATCAGTGGCATTCCTATACACCAACAACAAGACAGAAGAGAGACAAATCAAGGAGTCGATCCCATTTACAATTGCACCCAAAACCATAAGACACCTAGGAATAAATGTAACCAAAGAGGCAAAGGATGTGTACTCAGAAAACTATAAAATACTCATGAAAGAAATTGAAGAAGACACAAAGAAATGGAAAAACTTTCCATGCTCATGGATTGGAAGAACAAACATTGTGAAGATGTCAATGCTACCTAGAGCAATCTACACATTCAATGCAATCCCCATCAAAATACCATCCACCTTTTTCAAAGAAATGGAACAAATAATCCTAAAATTTGTATGGAACCAGAAGAGACCCTGAATAGCCAGAGGAATGTTGAAAAAGAAAAGCAAAGCTGGCGGCATCACAATTCCGGACTTCCAGTCCTATTACACAGCTGTCATCCTCAAGACAGTATGGCACTGGCACAAAAAGAGACACATAGATCAATGGAACAGAATAGAGAGCCCAGAAATGGACCCTCAACTCTATGGTCAACTCATCTTTGACAAAGCAGGAAAGAATGTCCAATGGAAAAAAGACAGTCTCTTCAAAAAATGGTGTTTGTAAAATTGGACAGCCCCATGCAGAAGAATGAAACTGGAGCATTTCCTTACACCACACACAAAAATAGACTCCAAATGGTTGAAAGACCTAAACGTGAGACAGGAGTCCATCAAAATCCTAAAAGAGAACACAGGCAGCATCCTCTTCGACCTTAGCCACAGCAACTTCTTCCTAGAAACATCGCCAAAGGCAAGGGAAGCAAGGGCAAAAATGAACTATTGGGATTTCATCAAGATTAAAAGCTTTTGCACAGCAAAAGAAACAGTCCACAAAACCAAAAGACAACTGACAGAATGGGAGAAAATATTTGCAAATGACATATCAGATAAAGGGCTAGTATCCAAAATCTATAAAGAACTTATCCAACTCAACCCTCAAAGAACAAATAATCCAATCAAGAAATGGGCAGAAGACACGAACAGACATTTTTCCAAAGAAGACATCCAAATGGCCAACAGACACATGAAAAATTGCTCGACATCGCTCGGCATCAGGGAAATCCAAATCAAAACCTCAATGAGATACCACTTCACACAAGTCAGAATGGCGAAAATTAACAAGTCAGGAAAGAACAGATGTTGGCGGGGATGTGGAGAAAGGGGAACCCTCCTACACTGTTGGTGGGAATGCAAGCTGGTGCAACCCCTCTGGAAATCATTATGGAGTTTCCTCAAACAGTTGAAAATAGAGCTACCATACGATCCAGCAATTGCACTACTGGGTATTTACCACAAAGATACAAATGTAGGGATCCGAAGGGGTACGTGCACCCCAATGTTTATAGCAGCAATGTCCACAATAGCCAAACTGTGGAAAGAGTCAAGATGTCCATCGACAGATGGATGGCTAAAGAAGAGGTGGTATATATACACAATGGAATATTATGCAGCCATCAAAACTAATGAGATCTTGCCGTTTGCAATGACGTGGATGGAACTGGAGGGTGTTATGCTAAGTGAAATAAGTCAATCAGAGAAAGACATGTAGCATATGACCTCACTGATATGAGGAATTCTTAACCTCAGGAAACAAACTGAGGGTTGCTGGAGTGGTGGGGGTTGGGAGGGATTAGGTGGCTGGGTGATAGACATTGGGGAGGGTATGTGCTATGGTGAGCACTGTGAATTGTACAAGACTGATGAATCACAGATCTGTACTGAAACAAATAATGCAATATATGTTAAGAAAAAAAAAGAAGAAGAAGAAGATGACAGGTAGGTAAGAATGAAGGGGCGTAAGTCGGAGGGGGAGACGAACCATTAGAGATGATGGACTCTGAAAAACAAACTGAGGGTTCTAGAGGGGAGGGAGGTGGGAGTAGGGTAGCCTGGTGATGGGTATTAAAGAGGGCACATTCTCTGTGGAGCACTGGGTGTTATGCACAAACAATGAATCATGGAACACTACATCAAGAACTAATGATGTAATGTATGGTGATTAACATAACAATTAAAAATTATTAAAAAAAGCAAGCAGACTTTGTGGATCACCTTTATAGAATATGGCCTTCAGTATTTGGAGCTTTCCATGCAACCAAACTAAGGATAACACTGTCCTGCGCTTCTCATAAAGACATTGGACAGGATGGTGAAGCATCTTGTTCAGTCTCGTTTCTTTATTCTAAAAGCATGCATTGCATCCCTTTAAGATAGAAGAATGGGAAATCCTCCAGCCTCGGTTTCTTTCTGTTCATTTGCTTTTAGGGCAGTCTTCTCTCACATCCACATGTACCTGACCACATACAGGTGATTCTTGCAGGAAGTCTGTGATAGTAATTTTTAAACTGGGCTTAGCGAGGCAAATAATTCCATTCTGCTGGGCTATTACCAGAATGTTCTCTTCTAATGAGTGTGGTAGTGTTTCTCTTCTGTGGATTTGTTGTTGTTGTTGTCTTTTTTTTTTTTTAATCCCTGTGGATTTTGAAAAAAAAAAAAGCCTCTAACTTATTGAATTTTAGAAACTCAAAATAGTATGGTGAGAAGATTCGTAATTATACCTATCTCTCAGGGCATAATGACTTAATTAATATACCCTTCATGAGACTTTGCACTGTCGGAAGCGCACAGCTGCACAGGCTGATGGAAATTAAGGTGTTGTGAAGTGCAGAAACCTGAGTGTTTTGATTGTGTGTGTTTTAAATGTTTAATACAGATTTCTTTTCTTTCTTTTGGCTTAATTTGTGCACAGACATCAGCGCCTGCTTTTCTTCAGTCTGTAAATGATAAAAGTGGAGAAGGACAAAAGTATGTAAAGTTGAAGCTACTAAAGTTGATAATGACAAAAATCAATCTTGTCTGGATATCCCTGGCTCAAGGCGATTTCAAAACTTGCATTTTATTATGTTTGTTGTATTTTTCTCAGCTATTAACCTAAGAGTATTTCAAAAGGGTTTAGGGGTAAGTGTTTTATTTTTAGTTTCACCACCTGCATGGATTTTTAGGAGCCATGTATTTCATTTTTTAAGTCCCTTAGAACTCCTGTGAATTTATACTTTCCCCTCTTTAAAAAAAGTTACTGTATCATATTGCACCACTAAGTGCCTTTCATTTATTAGAAGTGAGAGTTGAATTTGTTTGAGCCATTTGAACTCCCTCTTAAAAAGACTCAAATGTCAGTGAAGTTCAATCAGGCCCCTGAGCATTTCTTATGGAGGAAAATTGAACTGAAGCAGCCTTATCGAGGCTAACAATTGAGCATAGGCCAAGAGTTCTAGGTCTGTCTGTCTCTCTCTCTCCTTCCCTCCCTCTCGCTCTTTCTTTCTCTCTCTCCCCACCAGCCTCCTCCCCCAAGCTTCCACAGCCCTCAGGCTTGTCATCTCTCTCTCTCTCTCTCTTTTATGCAAACCTTTGGGAAGAGGGAAATATATGTGTGTGAATGCTTTTGCCTGTTAAGCTATATTTATGTGCTGGGAACCTGGGTGACAAGAAGCCAGGAAAAGCCCAATCTAACAATTTGGTAAGACTGAAAGAAGAGTGGTCAAATAATCAGAGAATAGATGTCTGTGCCAAGTTCCCACTCTAATGTAAGAACTACCCATAAATTTGGAAAAGTAAATAAGAAGAGAAATGCCAAGTTATAGTTCTATAACCTCAGGCACATCCAAGCCAGCTGCAATGCAGATACTGCACCAAAATGCAAAACCATGATGAAGCCATTAACTCTCACAACAATTTCTAAAATTTGGGAATCCCAACGCTCATAGAAGGGAACTTATTACTAGACACAATTTGATAACTCGGGTAGTTTGCAAAAACACTATTGTCTTTCCCTTTTTACAACCAATTCCCCATATTTTTTAAACATCATACATCTCTGTGCATCTTCTGTTCAAAGATATCTCAAATAATATGAAAATCTAAGTAAACAGACTTTAGTCCATTCTGTGCAATGATTGTGTCTATGTATAATGGGAAATAAATATTTATTCGTGGTATTTACCCTAGATACATGAATGAACCCAGTATATTTACAGCCAATAAATATATATTAAATGAAAGTTAGAAGAATTATAGAGTACACAATATTTTGATTTACTAAATTAAAGAGGCAGAGTAGTGCAGTAGCACAATGCTTTACACTTAAACATACCTTTATTTGAAGATTCTTCCTTGTACTCTCAGAATGGGCTTGAGCATATCACTTTTGTAACCTCACCATCTTTGTCTGAATGCTTAAAGTGACGATAGACATAGGAACTTTCTGATAAATAAATTAGATAATACAGTTATTATCTTTAATTTTTTAAATTTATTTTTTAAAGATTATTTATTTATCTGAGAGAGAGATAGCAAGCATGGGGGAAGGATAGGGGGAGAGGGAGAGAGAAAGAGAATCCAAAGCAGACTCCCTGCTGAACATGAAGCCCAATGCATCCTGAGATGACCTGAGCCAAAACCAGGAGTCAGATGCTCAACTGACTCACCCACCCAGGAGGCCCCAGTTACTATCTTTAATACTCACTAAATGGTATATAAATTATTATATACTGATCATATGGTCATATGCATAAAATATAAAATAAAATCATAAGTACTAATTGATAACTACTAACAATCCAGCTTATAGTACAAGGAAGTCTTTACTAAAGAAACTTACAACATATTTGAAAAGATGATACATACATACCTAAAATAAGATTTCTTATTTTAAAATTCTTATGAGCAATGAAGGTCAATTCAACACATTTCCATGACTAATGGTCTTGTTGTGGGAGAACCTAGGTATGCTGGGGAAGAAATGATATGTAATAGGTTCCCAAACTTCAGTAATAAACATATTTGCTATCACAATAGCTTTAGTGTGTTTGGAGTCCAAGAAACTGCATGGAGAACTGTATTAACTCTGATGATTAAATGAGAAACCAAAATTCTGTTTTTTTCAGTGGGAGATAGGCCCTTGGAACTGGCTTTGGTAGACTATGATTGAGTATCCAAATGTCTGGAAAAGAGAATTACAAGTTGAAATAGGTTCTCTTGGCACGTGGCCTTGTAGAGGTATGGTGGTTAGGAGAGGCTGACTGTTTGGGTAGTAAGGCAACCTGTGAAGTGGCAACTCCCATGGTGAAATCTACCATCTGTTGGCCCCCAGCCCTCCAGATCTGGAACTCAGACTTGTTAGCACCCCATTTGATGGAACTAACAGATGCCAGTTGATGGTAACAAAGTTCATGTGACCAACGTTTAAGACTAGGGTGCCAACTAAGTAATTCACAATAAACAGAAAGAATAGCAAAGTATCTTGCACAGAAGACACTAAAACATTCTGTCCCTAGTGGCAGATTATATTGATGGGAAGACAAATGGTATTTCAATATCCATTTCCCCTATGTCTTTATATATTCAGAACCCCAAGTTCTAGCTGGACATATGTGTGTCTGACTAAAGACTTCCATGCGGTTTGGATTGGCCATGCAATCAAGTTCTTACCAATGCTCCTATGGATAAAGAAGGAGTTGTGCCATGTAATGCCTGCTGGGCTGAATGTATGGTGGCAGGAGCTATAACAGCCACTTTACTCCAAAAGATGAAAGTCACACACTGAGCCTGGCAGAGCAATACATTTGAAGAATTATGGAATCCCAATGCATGGAGTCTCCTTGTTAGTACTCTCTCTTTATGTTGGACTGCTTTGAGTGAAAGACAAATAGGTGTCTATCTTTAAACTACTGATATTTTCCCCTTTGTTACAAACAACCAAATTCATTCCCTAACTAATAAGCATGTTGACACCATTCCATTTTCTTGAGGTGATCACCTCTTGCCCGATCCATGTAGCATCTACATTAATTTAAGTGCTATGGAAGTTGATAGAAGTTTGCAGCCAATGAGTTTTGGAGGGATCAGAGAGTTATATATAGAAGGATTTGTCAAGAGAGGACCATGCTGAGCAGAGGCCAAAGAGGGAATGAATGTGGCACAGAGAGAGCAGTGTGGAGCCTATTGTGCCTGAAGTGATGAAGTTAATTTGGCAAATAAAGTCAGATAAGTGAGGGAGGAGCACACTAATTTTTAACTAGATGATTTGGTTAAAGTATTCTGTTTTTCCACAATTTTGAGACATTTCCAGGAAACATATGCAATGAAGAAATTGAGAAATCTATTACAGATCTCCATATTCCTGTGACCTATTTCATTATGTGTTACCTTGTTTAACTATTTTGATGTTTCTACAAAATAAGCCTGGAAAGAACATATAGAAGCACAAAGAACAATGACATGAGTACAGACTATAACTGCTCATTTCCTTTAAGCTTCTAGGAGAAAAGCTGTTATATAAATCACACACACACACACACACACACACACACACACACACACACACACAGCAAAAACAACCACAAAAAAGTGCATGTGTGAACTTCATGCTTAAAATTTGATAATGATTCATAATTTCAGACAGCTTTAGCCTGCCAATTGTCTAAAATAATTCTGTTGCCCCACTGATGATTAATCATATTCAAAAATAGGAAAGTTTAAAGCAGTGGATAAAAATAGGAAGAGGAAATGAAGAATGAAAGGATCATAGATGAAAATGTAATTTTTGTGGAAGAATTAGTTACCTTCCCTGTTGGGATTTTTAAAGCTGTCCTCTAAAACAAAGCCATCTGGGTTAGAAAGATTTAGTATTTCTCTGTCTCTGCCTTTTCCAAGCCAGTACCTTATGAAATGGTTAGTCATGCCCACTCAAGTCTCCACTTATTCTCTGTGCCAGACAGAGAATGGTAACCTTGGGAAGAGAGGTTTATTCTGCCTCGTCTCTCTTTATCTTATTGCTCTAAGTTTGCTTCAAGATAATCTCTTAATGGAAGCACTGGCTCTGTTTTATAAATGTAGGATTTAATGCATTTGATAGTAATTAAAAAAGTGCTTAATGGGGACCAAATATTTGTTGGACTGTGTGGTAGACCTGTACAATTTACTTTAAATTGTACTAATAATCTTACCTTGTCTTACTCAATTCTCGTGTGATGCTATTTTCATATCAAGTAATTGTCCCATGATCTCTCAGCTGGAATATGATATTGCTAGACTACATGTCCATGTGTCTGACCTCAAAGCTATGTTCCTCATTTATATTAAGTCTGTAGTCTAGCATTCATGTACTCCTGTTTTCCTCCACCTCTATATATGTCACTGAAGGTAAGAATCTCAGTCATCTGATTAAGGATATTTATATATGACCCCTACCCATTCCCTACCTACAAAAACATACACATTCTCTTTTTATGAGTTAGAAGCTAGCAGCAATGAGTGAAATGGCAGCCATTGGAGGATTATGAGGTTGAATGATATTATCTAAACTTTATTAAAACAGGATCACTCTGACTGCTGGCTTGAGAATACACTTGAGGGAAACAAGGAAAGAGAAAGGAAGATGTGTTAAGAAATCACTTCAGTGTCTCATGTATAACAATAGAAGCAGGGAGAAGTGATAGGAATATGGATATATTTTCAAAGTAGTTAATAGTATCTCCTAAAGAGTAAGAAATTTTGGTGAGAGAGAGAGAGGAGTAAAGACAGAATTCAACTTTTGGCCTGGGTAAGGGGAAGGCTGCCACAGACTGAGATGGAAAAAACTCATAGTGGAAGGTGTTGGTGAATGCATGGGGGCTGGTATGAAACAGGAGTACGTTTGGAACATGTTAGGTCTGAGATATGATTTGCACAGGTTAATTGGAGATGTTGAGTGGAAAGGTAGATATATAGTCTGCAGTTCAGGTCAGTGATCTAGGATGGATATATAGATATGGTAACCCATATATAAAGATAATATTTAAAGCCATGAGACCAAATGGGATTATTTAGGGTATAAGTATAGTGAAAACTGAGAAGAGAATCAATGGCTAAAGCATTAGATATACTAATATTAGGGTACTGGGGAGAACAGATGGAGGCAGCAAAGGAGACTGTTGTGGGAGTCTTATAAGAAAGTAAATCCAACAAAGTTTCACAAAGGAGTTTTACAGGGCACCTGGGTGGCTCAGTTGGTTAAGTGACTGCCTTCAGCTCAGGTCATGATCCTGGAGTCCCGGGATCAAGGCCCACATCGGGCTCCCTGCTCAGCAAGGAGTCTGCTTCTCCCTCTGACCCTCTTCCCTCTCGTGCTCTCTATCTCTCATTCTCTTTCTCTCAAATAAATAAATAAAATCTTTAAAAGAATAAATTAAAAAATTTAAAAAAGGAGTTTTATATGGACTGCATCCACTTTTAACAAACGTGCTTTAGATAAACTTTGTCAATGGAACAAAACCTCTATGTTTACTTACTATTTCAGCAGCAAACAATAATTGAACACTTACTCCATGCCAGATATTGTCCTTCATGTTTGCAAAATAAAGATGAATTTTTAAAATTTAAAATTTTTAAAATCCCTACCCTCAAATAATTCAATCCAGGAAAGAAAAAAATGCATAACATAGGAAAATGCAATTAAAATTATCAAAGCATTATATCATAGATGTAAGTCAAGTGCCATGCTCCAGGACTCCCAACTAATGTGCCCCTCCAGTGTTTGTCAAGTTCAAGGACAGAAGTCATGTTTGCAAATGGAAAAAAGGGGTCTTGTAATCAGAGTTTAGAGTTCCTTTTTTTTTTTTCTTTCTCATTTAAAAAGCCTCTTGGGCAGCTCTGATGGTTCTGCAAAGTTCATATCTCACATGCAGGCATTTGACTTTATTAATATGGCAGAGTCCAGGAGGACAACTTGACTACTTTCTTTTCTGAAACCAAGTGACCTGCAACCTCTCTCTCCTCTATAGATGGAAGGGAGTGAAATGATCTTAAGTGATACTAAATGAAACTTCATACAGTCAAATAGGTGGAGTATTTTCCAAATTCTGGAGAGTTTTGACAAAATGGCAAATAGATATATACTTTTAAATATATCTAGCAATATGCTGAAATCTTTAAAATAAGGAGGTGTATTCTGAAGGCCCAACAAATTTCTGTAATTTAGACATCACAGTCCGGAGAGTGTCAGGGCTGCAGGCATGCTTCTCACCACATTGTGTGCCTTGGAGACACAGTGGAGAGCCCTAAATGAGGCATCAGTCCAAATTGTCCTCCATTCAGAATCAGGCTGCATATGATCCTGCATGCAGAATAGATCTTTGATAGAAAAGGGATAAGTAGCTACTGATTTCACCAACCCAAATAGGCTAAACAAAAAATTGGCATACACAAACACACTATGCCATATAGAGTTACACAACTAGCTATTGAGACATTTTTATTACTTCAAAAAGATGAAGAATATATGGATACATGCTCCCTACAATATGCTACATAGCAGAATTCACCAGAAAGTGACCTGAAAATGGAAAGAATTCCTGCTGTCTACTTCACCAGCTCATATCACAAATTCTTCTCTAAAAGATTCTTTGGGAAATAGCTATTCTGCAAAACACATTCTTCATTCAAAGATGAGTAAGAATCATGAGAGAACCAGAGTGAAGTCTTATGGCTACAGATTATGGGGAAAAATGAGAGAGAGAGAAAAAATGAATCTTAAGTCAGACATAAAATAGATATAAATGAAAAGAAGAATCATATCATAAAGTAGATGTCAAAGAAACATTTCGATTTGATATAAAATAAATTAAATAAATTAAGACCTAGGGTGCCTGGTTGGCTCCGTTGGCAAAGCATCAGGGTCATGCATTCTAGCCTAATGTTGGGTGAGAGATTACTTAAATAAATAAATCTTTTAAAAATTAATTAATTAAGCCCTTTGAAAACAGCTGCATATACAACAGAAGAATATAAATGGCAATTGATGCAATCCAGGAAAGAATTAAATAGAAAAATTAATCCAGTGATAAGAATGTCTACCTTACAAACAAAAAAAATGTAAGAAGCCACTGCTGAAGACACATTAGGGGTATGGGGAAAAAAAGAAGTCCTATTAGCATTTAGCAGAATAAATTTGAAAGAAAAAATGTGTTAAAAGCAACAATAATAGAGAAAATGATAGATATTAAAAACAAGTGATGCTAATCCAAATATCTGTTATCCCTGGAACAAATAATACATACACCTATCAAAAATATAGTAGAAGAAACCCTCTTGAAATAAAGAATATGTGAATCTGTAGATAAAATCATGTATGACATCTAGGAAAAATTTTTCAGAGAACAATTAATCTAAGATATATCCACTTGAAGCTACAACAATTGTAACAAAAAGAGGATGTTCTTTTTCAATCCAGGCCCAAAGTACTTACATCAAATAACTTAGAAAAGGGAATGGCTAGCTATAGATTTTCCAGCAACAATAGAACATAGTGCAGGAAACAGTGGAAGAAAATCCACAAAATATTCATGAACGGAGAATTGGATACTCACTAAAAAAAAAAAAAACAACAACAACAACAACAAAGAAACAAAGGAAGAATTTAATACTTAATAACTATGTTGTTCAAATGTAAAGGCAAAAAAAAAATAAAAACAGTGTCCATATGTTCAAGAATTATTCAAAACCGTAAGAATTCAAGAAACACAGCACACTTGATTCTTTTCTCAAAATTGGCTTTAAAAAAATCTAGACAGTTATGTTTTATCTAGAGAAGAGCATTGAAAATTAAATGGATTTAAATACATAATTAAAGCACAATAAGCTATGCAAATTATGTTGATAGAACACAATGTATTTTTTTTCATACTAGTCAAACCAAGAAATAAAAAGAAGATGGATCTAGTGTAAGTTTGCTTATTTCCTCATTATTCATTTCAAAGTCAATAAATACTACTCAAACCTAAATCAACAGAGATATGCTTAAGTATATACTTTAAAGTTAGAAAAGAATCAACTAAAAAATGAAAGGAATAAACTGTCAATCTTCCAAAGTATAAAAATATGACAAAGTTTAAAAAGGTAAAATTAAAGTGTAAATAAAAATGTTTAAAATGTAATAGAAAATAAGGTAAGATAATTTTGCAAATGAAATACAGTTTTGTCTTTCAATTTAAGTACAGTGTTGAACAGTAGTTATGGTAACAATATGGCCCCAAGAGACTAAAGTATTTACTGTGTGACCCTTTCCAGAAAATGTTGTTGACCACTGCTTTATTCTAGAAAAGCATATTATAACTATTAAAGATCTAAATGCCATGAATCTTTATTCCCCATATATCATGGCATCAAAATATATGAATAAAAGCACTAATAAATTAAATTTAAAAATAGTCCAATGAGTAATGAATAATTAGCCTGCCTTCTAACTCCATGATGGGTAAAGTAGCAAACCATAAGTAGGCATATAGCAGATCTAAATAACATAACTGACAAAGCCACCTAACAGCCCAAACTATGATAGAATGTGAATACAGGCACATTGTATATTGTTAGCGAATTTGGGTGTAGACTCGATGAAGAGCTATCTGGCATTACCCACCAACAGTGGCAATTCCATTTCTAAGAATTTTTTCTGAATATACACTTTCATGTGATACAAAAATTTGTGTACTAGAATGTCTTTTGGGGGTGCCTGTGTGGCTCAATCAGTTAAGCTTCTGTGTTTGGTTTGGGTCATGATCCCGGGGTCCTGGGATCCAGCCCTGCATCAAGCTCCCTGCTCAGCGAGGAGTCTGCTTGTCCCTCTCCCTCTGCCCCTCACCCTTGCTTGTGCTCTCTCTCTCTCTCTCTTGCTCTGCTCTCTCAAAACAAACAAATAAAATCTGAAAAAAAGTGTCTTTTGAAGCATTGCTTGTGCAAACACAAATTCAAAAAATAAAACAAAACTAGAAATAACCAAAATATTAACCAAGAAAAGAGTAGTTAATATATAAACTTTATGAGAGATATAATGTACTCATTAAAAGAATGAGGAGAATTTATATGCTTCAGAGAAGTATGAAGTGAAATGTATAAGCAAGAAGAAGAATTACAAGAAAACACTCCTATATATGTAAGTACATGCATGGAAAGTTTCTTAACAATTACATAAAAATTTTAAATGAGCTTATCTTTTGGAATTAAGAATCAGGGCTGGGGATTAATTCTTTTTAGTTTTTTTAAATTATTTTTGACAATATTTTTATAATAATGAATCATTTAATTAACTTAAAAATGCAGATGTCAAAAAAAAAAGTAAACATGGGGCAACTGGGTGGCTCGACCATTAAGCCTCTGCCTTCGGCTCAGGTCATGATCCCAGAGTCCTGGGTTAGAGCCTGCATCAGGCTCCCTGCTCAGTGGGAAGCCTGCTTCTCCCTCTCACACTCCCCTTGCTTGTGTTCCCTCTCTTGCTGTCTCTCTTTCTGTCAAATAAAAATATATAAATAAATAAATATTTTTAAAAATGTAAAAATAAAAAATAAAAAAATGTAGATGTCACAGTTAAGTGGTAGTGGTATTGGGCTGGATTTCTGCTTTTTATGAACATAGACTATGTTAAAACCAAAAGAATGGCTGAGGCTTATGCTAGGATTTCACATGGTTAACTGTGGACACATTCCTGCCCTCCCTGGATCCTGGTGAGGCTGTTTGTCATCGTGAACATTTGTGTAAAGGAAATGTATCATCTACTGCTCTTGGAGAAGTTGTGTGGACAGAGCAGAAAAGCTTCAATTTCCTGCTTTGTTCCCGGGATATCATGAAATCCTGCCTGTAAAATTTTTCAGTATCCAAACAATTCATGTCCAGAGACAGTAGGCTGCAGGACCTCAACTTCCTCATTTCCCTTTAATGAGATACCCAATTTGGACATCTCATTTCACACTTGTTTTGTCTCTCTGCCGGTGATATGGTGCTCATTGCATGCTCATATTCCTAAATGTAAACACATCAGCACTTACTGACTATTCTTACAAAATATTTTCTGGGTACTCATTCAACGAATTGTTTATGTGTTGTGGAATTTCTTTTTCTTTCCCAATGCTGTGAGTCATTTCTCTCTCTCTCTCGATCCTAAGGGAACCTATAATTAGGAGAGCAAGCCTATACTTAAAAACCCAATGAAGAAACTTTTTATTTAGTTCTCATTAAAAAGCAGAAGACATGTACAGACACTTCTATAAGAAGACATGCAAATGGCTACCAGACACATGAAAAAATGTTCATCATCATTAGTCATCAGGGAAATTCAAATCAAAACCACATTGAGATACCACCTTATACCAGTTAGAATGGCAAAAATTAACAAAACAAGAAACAACAAATGTTGGAGAGGTTGTGGAGAAAGGGGAACCCTCTAATTCTGTTGGTGGGAATGCAAGTTGGTGCAGCCACTTTGGAAAAGAGTGTGGAGGTTCCTCAAAAAATTAAAAATAGAGCTACCCTATGACCCAGCAATTGCACTCCTGGGTATTTACCCCCAAAACACAGATGTACTGAAATGAAGGGCCATATGCACCCCATTGTTCATAGCAGCAATGTCCACAATAACCAAATTATGGAAAGAGCTGAGATACCCTTCAACAGACGAATGGATAAAGAAGATGTGGTCCATATATACAATAGAATATTACTCAGCCATCATAAAAGATGAATACCCAACATTTGCATCAACATGAATGGAACTGGAGGAGATTATGCTAAGTGAAATAAGTCAAGCAGAGAAAGTCAATTATCATATGGTTTCACTTATTTCTGGAACATAAGGAATAGCATGAGGACATTAGGAGAAGGAAGGGAAAAATGAAGGGGGGGAAATCAGAGGGGGAGATGAACCATGAGAGACTATGGACTCTGAGAAACTGACGATTTTAGAGAGGAAGCAGGGGGATGGGTTAGGCTGGTGTTGGTTATTAAGGAGGGCACATATTGCATGGAGCACTGGGTGTTATTTGCAAACAATGAATCATGGAACACTGCATCAAAAACTAATGATGTACTGTATGGGGATAACATAACATAATAAAATTAAATTAAATTAAAAAAAAAGAATATGGCTTCAGTGTTATATTTTGGACATATATGGAGACTCAACATTTAGGAAGTATAATTTTGATAGGTTTCTTACATATCTGCACACTAGACTTCCAGTACTAAAGACATAGAGGTGACTGGCAGAATGACTTCAATCACCTGTAAGCAACTGGACCAATGTGCAAGATCAGAGCTGACGAGACCGTCAGTGCGACTTCTCCCACTTGGCCAGTGATGAGCTGGTCATCAGCACAAATGCCTTTCACATTGTATAAGGTTTTCTTTTCCATCTCAGCTGAAGCTTCTCTAGCAATACGGTTGATTCTCCAGAAGGATGATTTTTTGTGATTCCACAGCTCCCAAGACTAGGGTGGACTTTTAAATTAATTTTACTTAATGATATTTTATATTAAGAACACTTGGAATAAGGAAATTGAGGTTTGGGTCAGTTGGCTATTGATTTGGAGCAGTAAGATCCTGGAGCTTTCCAACTACAACATGTGCATGAAAGAGACAATAAGACAAGAAGCAGAGAGAAAAGCATGAAGTGGATATACAGAAAGAAAGGAAGGGAGAGATTATATGTCCAAGGAGGGGCAGAGAAGGGTTCCTGATGACTTTCTAGTACAATCTTGGTTTCCACTGAATTCTTTATTTATAAGTGACCTAAAACCTAACTGGGGCTTCCTCAAGCCAAAATGGGTATTACTTACTCATTGGGATTAAAATATCAGAGGGAGCCCTCAGGTAAAGTTTCACCTAGGACCCAAGTATTTTTCCAACACCATTTTTTTTTTCCATTCTCTGATTCGACTTCCTTAAAATCTACTCACCAATTCTGAGACCACCTTGTCTCATTTGGTGTCAAAATGATTACCAGTATTTCCTGTATTTTTTTTTTAAGATTTTATTTATTTGACAGAGAGCAAGAGAAGGAGAGAACAAGCAGGAGGAGTGGCAGGCAAAGGAAGAGGGAGAAGTGGACTCCCCGCTGAGCAGGGAGCCAGATATGGGGCTCCATCCCAGGGCCCTGAGATCATGACCTGAGCTGAAGACAGAGACTTAACTGACTGAGTTACCCAGGCTTCCCGGTTGCCAATATTTCTTGATGACAAATTCAGGTTAAAGTCAGAAGGAAAGAGAGAAATCTCTTTTTCCAGATGTCCACTGAAATTCTTATGTGTTTTAGGAGCTCAGATTGAGTCCTCAAACCCAAATTTGTTATCCAGGCTCACTATGGACTGGATTCTGTCCCTATGTTGAAGCACTAACCCCAAAAGTGAATGTATTTGGAGATAGGGCCTTTAAAGAGGTAACTAATGTTAAATGAGATCCTAAGTGTGGAGCTCTAATCTAATAAGACCCAGTATTCCTATAAGACGAGGAAAAGACACTCTCTCCCTCTCCCTCTTTCTCTCCCTCTCCCTCTCCTTATCTCTCCACCTCTTTCCACACAGAGAAAATGCCATGTGAGCACACAGGGAGAAAGTGGCTTTCTACAAGCTTTGAGGAAAACCTTGAAACCAGCCCTGATGGCACCTTGGACTCCCAGCTCCAGAACTGTGAGAAAATGCATTTCTGTTGTTTAAGCCACCCAGTCTGTGGTATTTTGTTTTGGGAGCCCAAGCAGGTGAATGCAAGGATATTATGATGCTCTCACAGAACTAGGTCTGCTCGGTGTGTTTTTTAGAGTGTCATTGGATGAGTTTCAGCTTTCCACAAACTCTTGGGTATTGAATATAAAATGTTTATTTCCTGAAGTAACCTGACCCCATCCACAACAAAGTGTATAAGTTTCATCAAACACTCAAAATATCCATGGCCCCCAAGCTCCCCCAATTCTCACACTTTAATGTATATCAAAATGACCTGGAGGCCTTATTAAAGCACAGAATCTCAGATTCTACTGGGCTTGGCTGGGGCCAAAAGTATGCATTTCTAACAAGTTCCCAGATGCTACTACTACTGCCTGTCTAGGCACCCAGCTTGAGAGTTCAAATATACCTCTCACCTCAGCAATCTTTCCTGAGAATCAGATCTGGCTTCTGAACAACTGCTTAGTTACCCCAAAGGAACCACAAACACAATACATGGACAATTGAAATCAGCATTTCCCCTACAAACCTCTTTTCTCATGTGCATGCCTCTGTGCACTCCTTTCCACCATCTTCCAAGCCTGCAATCTGGAAAACAGCCTTGAGATTCCTCCAAGGTCACATCATCCTACCTCCTTAATAGGTTTTCATTCATGTTGCATGTTTTTCATCCTCTCTGACACTATTTAAATGTAGGCCCTCGCCTATCTCACCTGTAGCCTGGAAGACTGTGGAAGCTGCTCTCATAGAGAGCATTACGATACCAGAGACATTTGACTGTCATTTCTCTGGTGAATTCCCTCCATGATTCATTGTTGCTTATCGAATGCAGATTCCTAACCATGCATGCAAGTGTCTTTATGATTTGCCTCTAGTGGCCTTTTATCTTCTGTTTCTACTCACTTCATGCCCTCTGCTCTACCAAATGGATTATGTCCTTGGATTAAAGCTTGTTCTTCAGAATTGATCTCAAATGTGGCTTTCTTCTGGAGGTTTCTTTGGCTCTATTCCCCCACAGATCTGAATTAGTCAGACCTCCACTGTGCGTGCAGACCCCAGTAATGCCACACACCATACTGCATCACACTGCATTTTGTCTTGTCTCCCCTACTGATGAAACCATGTGAGAGGCCACAAATAGTTTGACTGTGGATGCTTTTGTTAGTATTTTAACTTTTTGTATCCCTACTAACCCACTCACTAAATGGCACACAGCAGAGGCTCAGTAAGAAGAGCCACCTTCCCCTACATCCTTAGTCCATGATAGGAAAATAGTAGCCATGTCTGCAGGGAGCTTTGCTGCCTATTGACTAATGTCTTACAGCATCATACTGAGGACTATGCATGTATGTATAACCTATTGGTTAATCTCCCTATAGCTTGTTTTCATAGCTCTCGAGGTGAACTGTGAGATATTAAATATCTTGGTCAAGTGCAGACAGCAATTTGGAAGAGAATCCACCTGAATGCTCTTTGTAATATCTTGTTACTATAATAGTATAGGATGTTTTGTAACACATGCAAATTGATGACTTCTAAAGTATAAAAAATAACCTGAATTTATGCATACTTAGTTCAATTATAGTAGCTTATTCTTGAGGCTAGTTTAGGAGGGAAGATAATCATCTGTAGACAAATGCAATTTTGCAGTGAATAAGCCTCTTAAGATTAGGGAATTAAGACTGACATCAATTATACATAAGTCATTATTGTATTTAACTCCTTGGTTAGGGAGAAAAAGACATATATAATGATGGTGAAAATTACCAGTATTTATTCAGGTTACAGTTAGAAATCTCTCACATCCTTGAGGAATACCATCTGGCTTGAAATATTGGAGCTTGCCAAATGCTCTCTAATTATAAGAGTATATTGAATTGATTTGAAGAGTGTTTTAATTTTTTTTCTTTTCTGAAAGCAGGAATGAAAGTAATTTTTGTAATTCTAATTATTCTATTACATTTTGGTAAAGGAGGTGGTTTTCTTTTAATTCTCTCTAAGTTCTCTGAGAATACATATTCCAACCAAAGTGGAAATCTAGGATTGACTGAATTGATCTGAATCACCTTTTTTTCCTGCCAATTGTTGTTTAATATTCCTGACACTTTGTCATATTTGATGTTGACTCATTGATATATCATAATCATTCTAAAATGTCCACATAATTGTATGGGTAAAAATTAAATTCCTCTTTCCCTGTAATTGGTTATGGTGATATGGTAGAATGGAAAGGGACTGACTTAAGTTAGAAATAGGTTTGCTTCACATTTGTGATACTTTGGCAAGCCGCTAAATCTCCATGCAGCCAAACTTCTTTGATAGCGAAAGAACAGTAAAACTATCTTGTATTGCTTTCCATGACAAATTACATACTTTGGGAAATATAATACATCACATGAAATATCTTCTGTTTTCCCTTCTAAGAACTTGCAACAGTTTCAAATTTATACTTGTTTTGTGATTATTTTGTAAATATCTGGCCCACCATTTGGCTATGGTCTCCATGTCAGTACAGACACATCTGCTTTGTTTGTATTGTAGTTTTGACATCTAGCAGAGTGCCTGGCACATGGCGGCAGCTCAACAAACATTTGTTGAACAGTTAATGTTAAATTACAGTCTTAATCAACAACCGTGGACCGATGTTTGGCTTCATCAGTAAATGAAGAAAGTACCCTTAAGGTTTTCTAAGGGCAGAAAGTGCATGATATTTTGAGTGTTTGATGAATCAGAGAAAGACATGTATCATATGATCTCACTGATATGAGGAATTCTTAATCTCAGGAAACAAACTGAGTGTTGCTGGAGTGGTGGGGGGTGGGAGGGATGGGGTGGCTGGGTGATAGACATTGGGGAAGGTATGTGCTATGGTGAGCACTGTGAATTGTGTAAGACTGTTGAATCACAGACCAGTACCTTGGAAACTAATAATACATTATAGATTAAAAAAAAAAAAAAGAAGAAGAAGAAGAAGAAGGTAGTAGGAAGGGAAAAATGAAGAGGGGGCAGAATCAGAGCTGGGAGACGAACCATGAGAGACTATGGATTCTGAGAAACAAACTGAGGGTTCTAGAGGGGAGGGGGGTGGGGGGATGGGTTAGCCTGGTGATGGGTATTAAAGAGGGCACGTACTGAATGGAGCACTGGGTGTTATACGCAAACAATGAATCATGGAACACTACATCAAAAACTAATGATGTAATGCATGGTGATTAACATAACATAATAAAAAAAAGTGCGAGAAAGTGTAGTTAAGGATGTGTTTCACAATTCTATCTAGTTCAATGCACAAAAATATTTAAAATATTTACAATGAAAAATCATTATTTACACTTGGAGCTCATTGCAGTAGTATATACATTCTGGGGATCTCTTTGAGCTGAAACCACCAGGAGATGTTGGAACCAGAACTTACATATATTTAGATTGTCCTACACGAATGTCCCTATAATACTGGAATATCAGACTTCTAAAATTAAAATGATAACTTGAAACATTTTCTAGTTGAACGCTTTCCTTACAGAGACAGATACCCAAAGTCCTAATACATGAAGAGACTTGCCTATCACAAAGAAGTAATTGATATGGGCCGTGGTGGTCTCAGAGGGCTAGGTTTCTCCAAAGATTGCCCTCCCTGAGAGCATCAGTCATTTTAAAATGATATTTGAAGCAGAGGAAATATGCTAAGCCAGGTGCTGTGGAGCTTAACTATTTGAATAAGTTACATGGATGACATTTGCAAGAGGAATGGAAAGGTGGCAGTTTCATTCATAATATGAACTTAAATGTGACACCTTAACCTTAAATATATTGCATTTTTAGCCACCTCCTTTTAAAAGAGAAATTAAGATATTCTCCTTGGCTCCATAGTTCTTTATGCAAACCTCTGACCCAGGACCCAGCATATAAATTTGAAAAATTTATTTCAAACAGTGTAAAACATTCTGAAAATTTTTAATTTTGTCTTTAAATTAAAAAGAAAAAGAACAGTACAATTTACCTCTTTGTGGTATGCATTTCCACAAATCTTGACAAGTGCGCAGATTCTGCTAGCACCATCGTAATCACAATACAGAGCAGCTCCATCACCCCATGACACACCACTCCCCTTCACTCCTAATTCTGGCAACACTGAGATGGTCTCTTTCTGTACAGCTGAGCCTTTGTGAGAATCAAAAATCGTATTATATTATAGGTATATAATATATATATTATAAATAGCATTATATAACATGAGACCTCTTGAGACTGGCTTCTTTCATTCAGTGGAATGCCATTGAAAATGTCTTTGGGAGTCACTTAAGTCATCCCCTATATCAAGAGTTCATTCCTTTTTGCTGCCAAGTAGTATTCCTCGCTTAGGATGCGCCATACTGTGCTTATCCATTCACCTATTGAAGGATATTTGGGTTGTTTCCAATTTTGGCAATTATTAATAAAGTTGCTATATACTTTCGTATACAGATTGTTTCTGTGAACACTCATTTTCATTTCTCTAGGACAGGGATTAGAAAACTAAGGCCTACAGGCCAAATCCAGCCTACTGCTTGATTTTTTAAATAAAATTTTATTGGAACACCGCCATGCTCAGTTTTTTGCATATTGTCCATGGCTGTGTTCGGTCTACAGTTGAGTAGCTGTAATAGAGCCTTATGGTCCTCAAATCTAAAGCCTAAAATATTTATTAAATGTTTTAAAGTTTTCTTACCTCTGTTCTAGGATAAATACCCAGGACTGTGCTAGCTAGGTTTTTTGGTGTGGTGGACAGACTGAAGTGGATCTCAGTAATCTCTGCCGGTAGGTGTTCGTTCCTTTGATCGTGGACAGGACCTCTGACTTGCTTCTAACTAACAAAATAGGAAAAAGATCTCATCCTCTGATTGTATTAGACTATGAGACTCTCCTTGCTGACTTCGTGAAGTAAGCAGCCATCTATGGAAATCCCATGTGGCAAGGAATTGCCCCAGCAGCCTTCAGCTGATGACAAGCCAAAAACTAGTCCCACACCTACAAGAAAAGGAATTCTGCCAATAGAAACCTTGGAAGCAAATTATTCCCCATAAACCTCCAAAGGAGAACACAGCCTAGCTGACACCTTGACTTCAGCTATGTGAGATATTACGCTGAAGACCCAGCTGAGTTGTCCCTAGATCAACCCAGAAACTATGCAGTATGTGTTATTTTAAGCCAATAAGTTTAGGGTAATTTGTTATATACCAATAGATACATATAGTAAATGTATGTAAGACTTTATAAGAGTCTGTCAAATTGTTTTCCAATGTGGATCTACTATTTTGAATTCTCATCAGTCATGTATGAGATTTCTTTCCTGCCTTTACCTGCTGGTGTGTGTGTGTGTGTGTGTGAGTGTGTGTGTGTGTGTGTGTGTTTAAAGACTTTAATAGGAGGTAAGGATATCTAATTGTAGCTATAATTTGAATTACTCTAGTGATTAATGATATTGACCATCATTTCAATTGTGTATTTATCATCCATATGTTGTCTTGATTAAATATCTGTTCAAATACTTGATTCATTTTTAATTGCATTTTTTCTTTTCTCTTATTGAATTCTGAGTTTTTTATATAGTGTAGATACAAGTCTTAACAGATGTGTGATTTACACTTGTTTTAAATATTTTTTTCATTCTCTTAATAGTGTACTTTGCAAAGCAAATATGTGTAATTTAATGAAATATGATTTTTACCTTTTTTATTATGTTTTGGTATTATGTCCTCAAATTCTTTACTTAAACCCAGATCAGAAAGGGTTTCTTTTGTTTTCCTTTATGCTTTATATTTAGATATATGGTCAATTATGAGTTGACACTTATGTGAAGTATGATGTGTATCAAGATATATATTTTCATATTTGGATGTCTAATTATTCCAACACCATTTGTTAAAACACTCCTTAGCCTCACTGACTTGTCTTTGCATCTTTGCCAAAGCAAATTGGCCATATTTGTGCAGGACTTTTCTTCAATTATTTGTTCCCTGCCATCAGTCTATGTTCATTTCTTTGCAAATACCACAATATCTTGATTGCTGTACTTTTATAGTAAGCCTTAAAATCATGCAAAATAATTGCTTCTTTTTTTCTTCTTTTTCAAAACCGGTTTACCTATTCTATTTGTTTGTTTTTTTCTGCATAAGATTTAGAATCAACTTGTATATATTTATAATAAATCCTTCAGGGATTTTGATTGGAATTGCATTAATTTATAGATCATTTGGGCAAAATTGACATCTTTAAAAGATTGAGTCTTCTAATACATGAATATGATGTATTCCCTGGCTATTTAGGCCTTTGATTGCTTTCATTAGCCTCTTATAGTTTTCAGCATAAAGAATCTGAGTATGATCTCTTAGATTTACAATTTTAAAGTATACAAGTATAAATTTTATACAAGTATAAATTTTAGCTTAGATTCAAAAAATATTTCTCAATCTGTTAAAAGTAGTATTATTTTTCTTATTTATTTCTAGTTGCTCATTGCTAGTAAATATAAATACAATAGATTTTGGTCTGTTGACTTTGAATCCTGTGAAGTATATTTTAAAGGTATCATGAGATATCCTGTATATACAATCTCATTGTGTGCTAATAGGGACAGTTATTTTAGTTGTTGTTTTAACCTATATGTCACTTATTTCTTGCCTCATGGCAAAGTAAGCATCTTTGCCTTTGTTCTCTGTCAGGGTATACACTGAAGGTGCTTTGTCCATGTGTGAGTGTCAGATTCAAAATCTTTAGTCATTTCCTACTGTGGCAAGCTTGACTGACAGCTTGGGATCTTCAATGACTTCCTCTGCCCTCCCCATCCCCATAAGCCAAGCCCATGCCCAGAGGACTGCTCCCTCAACCTCTCTCCCTTTGGAGATTTTACTATGGCTTCTCTGAGTCACTCTTGGTTGAAGGAATAAATCACCCTGGCCCTGCATCACACAACAACAAGCAAAGGCAGAAAGATGCATTTGAGGACCTGCTTTTGTCCTTGATTATTCCAGGAGCTCCTTCTCTGAATGGCGATATGGGGCAATGGAAGTGGGGTAGGCAATGATACAGTCAGGGGGATGGGAGTGAGGAGAACAGGGTGTGTGCGAAGCAAATTAAGTCATCAGCCAAAAGCCCGGGATCGTATCTCAGTTTTCCTAATTCAAACTGCTTCATCTTTTTCCTTTCTTCATTTTGTTTTGGATTCCTTGGAAATTCTACACAGAGAATTGATTACTCTCTCTACCCTGGCCAACTAAACATGGTTTCCTGTGATTCACTCTCCTAATGAAAAAATCAATAGATGAATACTAAATAGTCACTCAACCCTGGCCACACACTGGAATCACTTAGGGTTCACTGGACCAAACTGTACAGATTCTGATTTAATTGTCTGAATGAGGCCCACACATAGGTATGTGCTAGGAGCTTCCTAAATGAGATTAATATGTAGGCAGTCTTGAACACCACAGATCTACATCATGCCTGGCAGGGTAAAGTTTGGGAACCCTCTCACAGGTTCTAACAGCCCACTCAAGTGATATTACCAAATTTGTAGATGCATAGACACCACAGGAAATGCTTACCTGATATACAGTGTTTAGGTTGCAAATGAAAACTTCTACAGTTGGTGGAGAAGGTTGGTGAAACATGAATGAGCTTTGGCCAACTGTATTCTCTTATTTTCTAACAAGATTTTCATCTGTACTTTAATAAGCTTCAGGCAATTCCTTTGATCTGACCAATGTTTGGGAACTACTGGTAAGTAACATGGTAGTGTATCACAAAGCATAGACAGGAAGTTTAAGATGGGAGAGGGGACTGGGGCCAGAGGTAATGAAGGAAGGTTTGTTGGAAGAATGGGAACTGACCTAAGAACAGAAGTTCAGGTAGGCATTTGACAGGCAGAAAGGGCTGAAGTTTGGGATGTACAAGCCATATTCCAGGAGTAATGAAAGACAACTACTGTTCACCTTCTGGCTGTAGCAAGCCTCACACTGATACATAAGAGGTCTTTCTATCCACCTAACATCATGCTTAATTACAGAGAACAAAAAGTTCTGCATTTCTTTTTGACATTCTCTCTGAAAAGTGGACATTAACATCTCATTTATGCTTTTTTTTTCCTAAAGAAGAATTTTTTTTATAAAGAATAATTCTTTAGAAGGTACTATGGTGCTTTAAATTATTAGGCCATCTTATTTTTATTTCAGATTTATGAAATATTCTTATTTCCATTTTACAAGTAGAAAAAAATCTAAAACTCAGAGAAAATATGTAATTTGCTTAATACTCTGCAGCAAATAATAAGCTAGGTGAAGATCTAGACCCTGATATGACTGGTTTTAAAGTCAAAGGAAAGCCAAGTATTTTCTTTAATTGAATAAAAACCAAATCACTTCCATGAATGCAAATGAAGTTTTGAAAGCATAGGATCCTCATAGCATTGGAGAGTATCTTTGATTAATTCAGCAAAATGCAATTATATCAAAAGATAGGAATGTACTTTGAATTATAAATGGAGAGATGTGATAAACCATGAAACAGAAAAGGGGATAAATGAATTTTGGTCTGATAGCACTTCACTCCCTTTATTGCCAAACCTTGAGGGTTAACTGACCAAACAACTATGAAAAAAGAAAAAGCAAACCATCACTAGCAACCTCAACAAACAAAATTTCTGTGAGGCTTCATATGTCTGAGGAAATAATTAATGATGTACATCACGAGCAAGAAAGGGATGGCAGCATAATGAACTGTCACGCATGGTCAGCAAAGTTAAAGAAATGGGTACAATGCAATAGATGTCCTTCTTAATATCAATGCAGGAAAATGAGCAGCACTCTTTCGACTTTTTGTTCAGATTTTTTTTTCCCGACTCCTTGCCTTTAAGCTGTCTGAGGTGCCAATGAAGGATCTTGTCCCCCAGGTTTGGGGCTACATCATTCCTATGGACATAAATGACTTAACTGTGGCTTGCCCGGCTTGGCCAGCCTTGAAGTTTATGTGAGGACATTGACTTTCGGTCTCTACCCATTCATGGCCTCACAAGAAAGGATGCCCCATCATAACTACAGCACCCAGGATTCAAACTCCAAAACAGACCCAGCTGAGGCAGAGTTACCATGGTAATTATAATAACAAGTTCTTAGATCTGTGTATCATTCTCAACTAATCCCTATAGAGAGGAAAATCCCATGGGTTAACTCTGCCTTCTGTATGAGAAAATTTTGGTATAAAGAAAGACCAATGTTTATGGCTATTAAGTGACTCCTAACAGCCTGGTCACTGCTATTTCCATGATGAAAATTTGCCAAATCAGATGAGAAGTGTCACTGTCAAGTCATTCCCCTAGTGGATGTTGAAGCTTCTGTGGGGGGGGGGGGAATGCCACTGTTATCTTCAACTCAGGTTTGACGACACTGCTGGAGGATTTATAAAATGACAATTAATTGTACATTCATAATGAGCTCTTTTCCTCCCCCACAGAACATGTAATTAAATTATAATAATGCTTTTAACAATAGCGCAGCACTTTAATGTGAGATTACTTTGCCATCATTAATTAATGCATTGTCTCAAGGACATGCATCTTTATGCCTCATATTCCTCCAGCCTATCTCCTGCAGTTTCAAGAAAACCACTCAGCAGAGCCATCCTTTGTACAAACATCATGACTCATAGCGTGGGGTCAAGTTAGCTTGTTTCTGTCAGTATTTGCAACGAATTTCACAATCATTGTCAAACACACAACTTAGGTCGGCATTTTTTTTCCCCTAAATTTATTTTCCGTAGCTCGCTTTTAATTGGAGATTAAAAGTCAGTGAAAAGATTAAGTTTAATTCCACTCAGATGTGAACAGTTACTTGCTCAATCAGCTCCTGCTGCTGAATTCCCGGATCCCAGGCTAGGTACACATTAACCAATTCCACTTTATTTTTGGTTCCTGTCTTCTCTTCCTAGATACTGTAATGCAGAGTCCCAGCAAAAAAACTCACTGAAAATATAATAAACTGTTTCATCACCTTCAACAAAGTGCCTGGGTACACAAATCTCTTGGGAGCTTTATGTTCACACTGAGAGAGATCTACATAGGTAATGCAGTGACAGGGAGAAGTAAAAATATTATACAAGACTTTAAAAAATATTAAGGTAAAGGGATGAAGGTAATAAAAGGGTCCTTGTGAATTGAACGATGGACTTAATCTTTTCATATAAAAATGGAATGCTGCTATGAATTTATTGATATTGAGAATTTCTCTGTCAGGATGTGTTTTCTTCACGTCTAATATTCATCAGGGACCCTGTCTGCCAAGCACTGTGCTGAGTACTGCAAGGCTAATAATTCCCAAACCCACTAAGCATTAAAATCACAGATACCTTTAGGTTTTTGTTTGTTTGTTTGCAAAACAGATATCCCAGGTCCTTTCTGCTTGAATATATCAGAACCTGAGTAGGGGGTAGGATAGCCAAGATGGGAATTATCAATATAATAATCTTCTCAGGTGATTCTGATGCAACCCACTTGGTCCTTAGACACTTCTGCTGGAGGGGACAACAGAGCAAGGCTTTATTGTCTGGTCATCTGTATACTGGTAAGATAAAAGCATTTTGTTTATCATTTGATGCATTAGATGCAAGGATTTATCCTTGGTATTAACAAGGTGAGACTTGTGGGCTGACCCCGGCTCTGTTCCTTGCTTTTTTTATGTCCTGAGAATTAAGAATCTTTTTCTATTTTTACACAGGGGTACAAAATCAAAAGAAGAGCTGTGTTTCATGTCATATTAAGATATACGTGAAATTCAAATGTCAGTGTCTGTAAATAACATTTTATTGGAACGCTGACACACCTGTTTGTTTACATATTGTCAATGACTGTTCTCACACCACAAAGGCTGAGTTAAATATTTGCAACAGAGACTGTATGTGAACCACAAGGCCTTAAATCATTAATATCTCATCCTTTACAGAAAAAGTTTACCAGCTCCTTATTTATCCCTTATTCTGCACAAAAATTCAAAGTTCATGTTTTACCAAACAAAGCATTTTAGTGAGAAATTGGAAGTGCAAATGCATCCAAAATATAGTATGGAATTTGTCGCATGTCAGGAAAGAAAACTCAGACACTTTATCCTCTGTTTCCAGAAATCCACAGCAAGAGAGATGTCCTCCACGACAGTGGTTCTCAAAGTTTATCCCTGGAACAACAGCAGCAGCACTGCTTGAGAAGGTGCTGGAAATGCACATTCTCAGATCCCACCCCAGACCTACCAAATCAGACATTCTCAGGTTGAGGTCCAGCAATCTATGTTTTAACAAGCCTTCCAGAGGATCCTGATACACACTGAAGTGTAGGGGGATCACTGTTTGGCAATCATTGTGCGTAGAATGATTTAGAAACAAATCAGAAAATACTTATCACCAGGTGGAGAAAATGCTATGCAACCAAATGTATAAGTCCTTGCTTCAATGTTGACAGAATAAAGACATTTCTAGAAAAACATAAAAGAAAAAAAAAAGAAAATTCTATTCTGTGTGGTAGCACACAAACTTAGTTTCTTAGCTGAGATTTCAAGATAACAATGGTCCTAAATTTTATGTTGACGGGAGGTTTCTGATAGAGATCAAACACTGAGCGAAATTGAACATGTTTCTGACATCTGACATAAAAAGCCAATTTCTGGGAAGTGAACTACGCTCATTCAATATGCAAAAGACAGAATATCATTAACCTAACCACTCCTCTGCAACTATTCTCTCTCCTCACATTCTCAAGAAACCTAAGTAATTCACTGTGAAGATTCTCACCTGTTCCAAACACATTCTTTTCAAGTCATCCTAACTCCCTTTCACAAATGTAATCCTGAAAAGACTTAAAAGGACAGAAATCTTGAAAGATGAGATCATCACAGTGAAGAGGCTCTCCAGAGACAGTGGAGACATTTTTAGACAGTAACAGATCACAATTTTTTTCCCCAGGACTCCTGACTATGTCATGTTTTAATTTCTAACTAAAAAAGCCAAACCAAACAAAAACAAAATCAAAGAAATCCACAAATGTGTTTCTTGGTGGCGATGATAATCCTAAAAACAACAATGAGAATGTGTCTCCCATTTCTGGAACATTCTCTGTGAACCATGCACCGTTCCAGAAATTCTCCACAGAGTGTCACATTTTATCTTAACAGAAATTCAGTGAGGTAGGTATTGTGTCTACTTCTTAAAGATAAGAAATTTGAGTTGGTTTTTAGCTCTTTGGTGAAAGAGAGGTTTGAAGGAGATATTCAGAAATATTAAAGTCTCTGGCTATAAAGAAATTCTTCTGGGAGCAAGAGACAAAATATACCCAAACTGTCCTACCTGCCTCCAACCTCTCCAGCAGAGAATACAGCATAGCTTTGTCCTGAATCCGACATTTTCATCCCCCTCCAAGGCTCAGAAGCTGTGAAGGGGTCTAGCAACTTGTTCTTGGCACCAACATTGATGGGCCTTTCTCTCTGGATGGCACTGCCTATAGCCCATGGGGACAAGCAGAGGCCAGAGCAGGGGCTGTAAGGCAGATCAGAGTCAGCACAGGAGAGGTGCTGGCAAACAAGGGAGCCATCACTGTGGGGCCTCCCTGAATTTCTTGGGAACCTAGGGAGCTGGTCTTCCTCCTACTCAGTTGAGAACCAGTGGATATATGGGGTATGGTGTGTCTTTCAGAATTATATTATTACTGAAAATTGAAGGTGATCCCACCAGGTCCTCTTGCACTATAATTTAGTAGTTTCACATATGCTAGGATTGAAACTGATAGTAGCATCTATGTCAGTCACAAGGACCAACAACTTCAAAAATCATCTCTGGGAGTAGAAAGAAGACTTCCAACCCTCATCCCTGGGTCAGATCAGAAGGCTGAAGAGCAGAATGGCTTTCTACCACTGATTTGCACCACCTCCATCAGAAGTTGGACCTTAACCAAAGTGTTGACAAGAGAGCTCACCATTTTCTCTACCAGAGAGAATTTCTTGTTCTCACATGCTCTTTCCCAGTCCCTTCTTTTTTGCTCTCTCTCACACACATTCACAGTCAGAGGTAAACATACACACACTAAAATTCAGATCTACAAAAAAGAGTGTACTCCTGAAATCAGTAAGTATATTTCACTGATAGTGAACTGCTTTGGACTGTCCATGCATTATTAGTGAAGAACTACTCTGTGCCCTGTACGTTAATCATCACATTCAATCGGCAATCTAGCTCAGTAAATATTATTATCACTATTTAGAAGAGAAAACCAAGTTCACAAAGTCAAAACAATTTGCTCAAAGTCACACCTAAATTTGACTTTGGGTCTTTTGAGTATATATGCTCATGACGAAAATTCTCTTGGCTGTAAGTAGGCCTCTTGAAATTGCTACTGAAATAAATGTTATGTTACCCTCACATGCTACTTCCACTTCACTGAAGATGTTTGAGTGGTTTTAATTCTTCCAAAATATTTTCAACCTGGTTTTGTCATTTGAAATTCTACAACAAATTCTTCCTTTGAGCAAACCATAGATCCAAATTAGCACGAATAACCAAAGAATTTTTTGTTTAAGACTTTATTGTCATTGGGCTTTTAACCATATTATTGATGGTGATGCTTCAAAGAAAGAAAGCACACTTTGGAATACACAACCCAAATTTGAACTCTGAATGTCTAGAGATTGTCTCTCTCTAGGTCCTTTGTAATTATGGAAGATGAGATCATCTTGTCTTGAGACTCATCATTTCTGCCCCTGGGCACCTTTTAGAAATAGCTATTTCATCAAAGAAACAATTGTCAGACTAATTATTTAAATAAATACAATAAAATTATGTTGACATATGACCAGAGGGAATATCATGGCAGAGCAGTCTTGGACAGGGGTGTGCGTTTGGTGGCAGGCTGCCAATCCCAGAACAAGGCCTTCCCCATGATTTTAACTTGAAAGTGAATCTACTTTTTTTGTTATTGCGCATTAATCTCCTAAGTTAATTTTAATGTCCTCAAGATGTAAATCTTTTACAATGTGGAGATGAACTAATATAAAATATTCATTGGTTCTGAATAGAACTGGATAATTTCAGCTCTGTCCTACAAGCTTTTACAAATGAAAGATAATCTCCATGAAGAATTTAGATGCCAGCTTGAGTTATGACTCTTGAAACAAAATAACCTCATGCATATTTAGATCTTGTGTATTCATGACTGTTTTTTTGTAGGAACATTTATTATTGGTTACAATAGTATTCAACTAACAAATCAGCCCTGAACTGTGACTTACCAGACTCCTTGTTGTCAGTTAAAATGTTAATCTTACGGAAGTCTGTCCATTTGCAAGAGTTTTTAAATACACAAGCCCTTTATTTGAATGGTATTGTATATATTGACTCGTTGTTTTTGTCAAGAAATGGATCAAAATTAACATGGCTTCTTTTTTTTCCAATAGAAGAAAAGATACATAATTTTTATATATCTTTACATAAGATATAATTTAGCTTATTTTCAAAAGTTAGGGCCAGAAACATCTCCAGTGACGAAATCCTTGAATGATCTTAAACTCCACTTAAAGTGGTATTCACATATATTATAATTATTCTGCCAAAAACCTCTATGATTTAAACATTATTGTGCCTATTTTACAAGGAGGAGTCTAAGGCTCCAGCTCCTATCTGCCTAGTGTAGGATCATACAGCTGTATTTTCTGTAAATATCTTAACAATCCCCAAAATTGATCCTTTTTAGTTGCATTTTCTAAAAGAGAATCTTATTTTCAGGTTTTTATACCCCTATGAAACAATTCTCAAACAGAATGTGATGGCCAACAGCTATTCCTCTTTCCTAAAAAATAAAAGACTATTCTGTTGCTAGAGACATCTCATTTGTAAACAAGTCTCTCTAAGAGACACATGGAGCAAGGTGTTTTCCAAACAATTTTAGTCACAGTCTCCTCTTCTTGGCACAATCCCTTATTAAACTCATTAGAACACAGTCTTGGTCTCCATGGAATTATTAGAAATTTCTAGAGATTAAACAAAACAAAACGATTTCCAAAAATTTGAGTACCTTTTAAAATTTTTGTATTTTCTTTCAAAAAAAACACAGAAAGAAAACATGCTCTTAAAAATGTTGAGTGAGGATATTATCTTAATATTTAGCAAGGAAATAGTTGTTCAAGCGAGTTTTAGGGTTTTATGAGGATTACCCAACCCCTATCAGTGTTTTCTAATAATCATGACTACATATCCAAATGGATTGATCTAGATGTTTTAAAAACTGAGCTAAACATTTATGTTTTTGTTTTCTATATAATACCAAATAATTTATTTGACTATAACTGATCATTTACAACCTATTTGTCTCCTCTTGGTCATCATGAAGAAATGTCTCAACAAACCTTAAACTAAGTCTGTGCTACTTGGTGTCACATCAAAATCTGTCTTTCCGGAAGGGAGGGAACATAAGCTATTATTCTTAGGCAATCTTCACAGCCTGTTTCAGTGGTCACTATGTTTAAAAATAAAGAAAGGAAGTAGAAAAAGGAGAACAATGGTAAAAAAAAAAGTAATGAGAGGATAGACTTCACAGAACTTAGAAATAGGATCTAACTATCTTCTGGAACCAATTTCCTAAACTTGACACAAGTATTTGCTCCATTCCTTCCCCTGATGGTGCCCCTGTAAATCATGCTCCCTCCTTGGCGCTGGCACTCTTCAAATGCCATATGTTGTTTTCATTATTGTAACTTGCCTGGGGCTGTTATGACAAGTGCCAGATACATGCAGAAATGGAAGCGAATAAGAATGCTTAAAGATACTTTACCCCCAGCTACTGCTAGGTCATAATAAACATGTTAATTCTTTCAATTTTACTTCATAAACTCCATCCTTCCAGCTTCCACTCAATCATTTTTTGGTATGAGTGATCATCAATGCCATTAACATCCAGAAGCACTTACTGGATGTATGCATGTAAATGCAATTTGTTATTCAAAGCAACTTATACAGCCTGGATTCATTCACCTTGCATTCTAATGTTAGGAGGGAGGCTAAGGGCAGGAATGTGCATCTTCCAAGCCCTCTTCCATGTCAAAAGAAAGAAGGACTGTGAGACGGTACAAGTTAAGTTGATGGACTTGTGTCTCACTTTCTGCCCTTTAGGTTCATAGCTGAGATAGTATAAAGTTGTATGAGGAATTCTTTGTAATTTTAAATAGGGGCTGGAGTAGTGGAGTAAATTGATTGATTTACTGAGCTTTTTTTTTTTTTTTACTTAGAACTGCAGCCACACTGTAAAAGGTCCAGAGAAAACGTCCTTCCCTCAAAAACTGTACTGTATAAGTGGAATGTAACATACACTCATGAACACACAGATAAACCCTATGTCACCTCTTCAACATAATCCACATGCCATCCATATGCTTTCCCCATTTTGGGGGTGAGAAATTTAGGCTTGGAAAGCAAATTAGAAGTGGAATTACAATGTAGCAAAAATCTTGGGGTTTTGAATTATGTTTCTTCTTCATTGTCTCTGCACAAAAGATAGTTCTAGATGGCAAATACGTAAGTCTTTAAAGGAGGAGAGCCGACTTTACAAATGATGTTGGAAATCAAAGGAGGGAGAAATCACAGAAGGACAAAAGAGCTAAGAAGAGAAAACAGAACCTGAGAAGTACTGAAGTTGTAGGGTTTAGGATGATTTATTTGGAGGGAGAAGCCACAGGATTCCAGATTGAGAAACTAGCCCACACAAACCCACGTATCAGAAGGAACAGGTCCCTAAGGGGGGAAAAATGTGTGTGTGTATTTCAATCTGTTCTGTTTGAAGAAAAATGGTAATGACAAATAAATACGATTTTTTTTTTTTGCCAAGGAAGACCAGCCCTTTGAACACTGTAAACCCTTGTTTACAGCTTGAAACAAGAAGTTGTTGCTGTCTGCGAAGCTCATGGAGCAGAAAGTGGATGTTGGAATTTCACGTGTCCTAAATCACTTTAGGATTGACGTTCGTGGCTTCCACTCTGCTCACAAAATGAGGAAGATTAATCCACAGCAATTCTCTTCCTACCACCCAGATGTTATCTCACTTTGTGGGAAACTCAACTATCTCTCAGTTTACCTAAGAGCTGCACAATTTTGGGTGTATGTTTCTGAGTCTGACATGATATAGGATTGGAAGCCCATAAAGCTTCCTTTACCGATCAGGAAAGAAAATGAGAACAATGCACTGAGCAGATCTCAGATGATGAAGACTAAGTCCACACATCAGCCGCCAGACCAGAGTGCTGGCTTCCACAATCAGGCTGCCCTCCACCATCAGGCTGCCGGTCCTCTGCCTTTCAGCATTACACAGGATTTTAAACTGCTACCTGTTTCTTCTTCTTCTTCTTCTTCTTCTTCTTCTTCTTCTTCTTCTTCTTCTTCTTCTTCTTCTTTGTATGAAAGAGATAGCTCAATTAAAACTTGGATGGACTTAACACTACTTTGGAAAACAAAATAAATATTGAGGCACTTTTGGCAAAATCATGTCACTGAGCATGGCTTCTGTTTAGCTAGCAAATGACCTGTGGGCCCAGGGACTTACAATTCATGACAATGTGGTAATTACAGAGAAGGAGTCTCTCTTCTGGAAGCAGTGCTCACTACAGCACCACCTGGTTAGCTGTCATCATCTGCTGTTGCTCATATAGATTCAAGTCTCAGGGGCTTTGAATTTTATCTAACAAATCCTTCTTACTCATCTGCTCCTTCCAATCTTGGTTTACTTCTCTGACTTTCAGATGACATAGCATGATCTAGGGGCACTGGGTAAGGCATGAGTGGTTTATAGACTGCCATTGATTAGCTGTACATCACTTCTAATTTCTTTACCCCTCGAGTCCTCTGTGGGTTTAAGTTTCCTTCCCTGTATAATTCTGTGAGACCAATTCAGTTTTGAGATCCTGTGAACTAAAACTTTAGGTCCTAATCTACTGAATGAAAACAAAATGTCTAGAGGTAAGACATTTAGTTTTATAGAGGTAATGCATTATTATCAAAAATGATGTTAAATTTAGATAGTACTTTCTCCACAATCAATCATTTTTCTCTACCAAAATGTTGATTACCAGAACCATTGACCAATCTGAGTGATGTCTTTCCTCTTCCCAGGCCTAAAAAATTTTGAAAAACTCCTAGGATGGCAAATAGCTGGAGAGAGAGAGAAAGAGAGAGAGATATATGAACACATAGCTATCCATTTCTGAAGACTTCTTGTGGGCCACTGTTTTACCATGTTATCAACAAGTACTGCAATATAGCCAGAAGTATCCCTAACTTTTAAATAAGCTGTTAGAATGCAGAAACCATATCTTATTTGAATTTGGAATCCTAGTGCCCCAATGCTGGCATATGCCAGTATTCAAAAATATTGTTTTTTGAATAAGGGATGGAGGGAGGGAGAGAGAAGAATGAGTCATTAAGTTGCTTTCTCTAGGCTAACAGGACTAGAGTCGGTGTATCCAAAATGCTCAGTCTTTAACCAGAGCCTTCGAAGTGTGGGGTTGTCCTGTCAGTCTTTACTCAGAGCTAGCTGGTAAAGCTAAGCCTCATCCTAAACAAAAGACAAAACAAAACTATGCCATCTTCAACCTTTTAAACATACTCCATAACCAAGCATCCTATTCACTAAAAAACAGTTGGAACTAGAGGGTATTATGCTAAGCGAAATAAGTCAATCAGAGAAAGACAAGTATCATATGATCTCACTGACATGAGGAATTTGAAAAACAAGACAGAGGATCATAGGGGAAGGCAGGGGAAAATGAAACAAGATGAAACCAGAGAGGGAGACAAACCATAAGAGATTCTTCATCTCAGGAAACAAACTGAAGGTTGCTGGAGTGGAGGGGGATGGGAGGGATGGGGTGGCTGGGTGATGGACATTGGGGAAGGTATGTGCTATGATGAGTGCTGTGAATTGTGTTAGACTGATGAATCGCAGACCTGTACCCCTGAAACAAATAATACATTGTATGTTAAAAAAAAAATCTCAGGCCATACTGTTTTTGCTGACAGCAGACCAAGTGAAAAAAAAGACATATGAGGTGCATACAAACAATTCCTAATATCTCAGCTCAGTGTGGTCATATTGATATATTTTTCAGTGAACTCTACTGAAATTGAAACTCAATTATTTAAAATGCACTGCATTTTAATGGAGACCGTTGTTCTGCAGGGTATTTGGAGAGACAAATGACCTTCTGGGTAGTGCTGATGGTTTCAGGTAGAGAAATCCCATTAATATCAGCTGGCCATTTGTCCTAAAGAAATATCTTCTGTGAGAAAGTTATTGCTAATATAAGCTACTTTTAAAACTATAAACACATGGATGATTCAGGGACTTACTGGTGTATAAATTGGGTTTTTAGAGCAGGCAACATGTTGATGAGCCCGTTGTAAAGTTTGGTAATTAATATCATCCAAATGACTCAAGAATCCTCAAGTGGGGTGACCTTTGCCAACACTCACAAAGGCATTGCTTCTGCTCATGTTTTCTCACAGCTGAGAAAATCACAAGGTCTCCCATTACAGTAAACCCATGCACTTACTCATTCTGTCACTCATTTATTTTTTTCTTTTGCTTGTTTCCTTTCAACAATGAATGTCTTTTAAATATCAACTATTTTTAAAAACTTAGGGATTCAAAGATGAGAAAGGTACAATTATTTTCCCTAAAGACTCAATGCGGACAGGGAAAAAGTGATATAAACAAAAATGTATGATACAATGTGGTACATTCACTGATAGAGATTATAAATAAGATCATAGAAGATCACAGAACAGGGACAGGGACACTGAGCTCAGCTGGACTCCTATGTGTGTAGGGTGTGTGTGTGTCTGAGTGGGGGGAATAGCGGAGGGAATGGCTGAATGGCACAATATTCCATTTGAGCAGTTCCTGGAAGCAGTGACATGTGGATGAGCTTTCAAATATGTATGAAGTTGATGTAGCTGAAGGGAAAATGAAAGGTAGGATTGGCAGTCCCGATAAAGCCAATCAAAGGAAGGGACAAAAAGTTTGGTATTTCCTTGGAAATATAAGGAGTAAACTCACACAGGGGGAAACAAGGGGATTCTTACTGCTAGAATATAAAATTCAAAGCAAGAACAGGTCAAAGATAATTCTGGCTCAGTAAGATGGGATCAAAGCACAGATAATCTTTTGTACCATTTTACAAGTTTTGATTATCCATCATGCAGTAATTGGGAAGCATCCGTTGAAATACCAGAAGCAGGGGAGTGGCAGGGTCATGTGAGGTTTGTAGAAAAACAAATCTAAAATACCTTCTTATTTGTTTTTACAAAGTCAAAAAATAATATTTTTTTAAAATCTGAAAAACATTTGCTGCTAACTCATTTTATGATAACACCTGACCTGAAATGATGCAAGCTATTTATAGTCCTTATTTATTCCACATAGAATGCATAGTAATTTGTTTTGCTGGAGAAATATTAACAGGTTATAATATGAGATGCTTCTCCAGAACTTACCAGCTTGTTATAAAATTAACGATATAACACTGCTTTGTAAACTACTAAAGATTTTGAATTCTGAAATTATCTGGCCCATGAGTATGGGATAAAGGATGTATAAGTGGACCACCCTGGAAGCTGTGTAGCTTGTGGGAAGCAAAATAGTCAGCAGTTAATAACATCTAAAAGGATTGTTCTTTCGCAAAAAGATTCAGCAAATTATCGACCAAACCTTATGGAATATTAAATAAATAAAAAAACAGGTGAGTTGGCACTAATAAAACTGTGGAGTACTTTTGGAGAGGAGAATCTCATTATAAATGATACAATCCTCAATACATGGTCAGGACATTTGGAGAAGAATGGGTCATGGAGAACTTTTTTGTAATTCTTCTTGTCCTATGTGAGACAATCATATCAGAGCAATGCCCATACTTATAAAGACATTAATTTCAATTTGGTTCCTAATTTTTAAATACTTAATAATAATTAAATTTTGCTCAAATGGCCCAAAGGGATGAGATTTCTATATGCATATTGTACCCACTGAAACTGAACTTGACCCAAGTCTGATGCACACAAATACCTGAAAATCAAAGGCAGAGAGAGTGATCTGTACTGTTTTATCCATTTTCTCTGTTGGAGACCTAATTTAGAATGCATCAGGATTATTTAAACTCTCTCCTAACTGGACTTTTTACCTCCAGTATGGCTTGCCTCCAAATAATTCTTTTAGTTACAGGCAGATTTGGTGAAGCAGTGCTGTGAGTATTATGCTTTGACTTGATTGTTTTTTTCTTGTGGTCTTTTTGCTCAATCCCCTTTTTGGCAATATCTTTACATGGGTCCCATGCTGATCCATTTCTTTTTATTATACGTTTTGGGAACCTTTTATGCCCCACTCATTTAATGACAGGCAGTGAAGAAGAAAGGCCAAGGGAATGAACTGGACCCAGAGATTATTGGATTCTGTTGCACTGTCTCTGAACCCTGTCACTAAGACTCAGCTCCATGAGCTTGGCTCCTCTCTGAGCCAACAGGAAATTACTTGGGTAGAAATGATACCTTATATGTCACAGGTCCTTTATGACACCACTTGGCATTTATTTCTCTTTGGCAAAGTAAGATCCTCAACTGATTGCTATCTTCTATTCTGACAACTTTCTTTTGCACAAATGGAGTTCTTGCCTGTTTCTTTATTCAGCTGTACCTTCCACGCTACTCAGCCGTGTCCAGAGATTGCTGTGGAATGCTCTGGAAACTTTTTCACTCACCTAGAGCCTATTGATCTTCACGATGGATTCTTAATAAGCATATAAACTTTGGAGATCTGTGTTGTCAATGCCTCTATGGCATGAATTTATCTTCAACGTCCTTACATGAACAATTTTCACTATAGTTGGCAGAACTTTATCGATTATGGTTTGCAATTGGATAGTTTTACATAGTTTTCATAGATGACATTTTCCATGTCTTATTCTTTTGATTTTGATTTGATTGCAGAGAGAAGGTCTTAGCTACCATTTACTTGTAGCCCACTTGAAACAAAATCCTGATTCCATTGTTTAAAATCCTTCAGTGACTCTACTATCTTTAGGGCTCATCTAAAGTCCTTACATTGACCTTCAGTAGCCTTCATGATCTGATCCCTGCCAACTCTCCAGCATTATTGTAAAAATTCTCCTGTCATATTCCAGGCTCAAGACATCCTGAGTCATAACCACTCAAAATTTCCTTCAAATATCCCAATTCTGTTGACCTCTAGGTCTCTGTCATTTGTCTGGAATTTCCTTTAAAGTGAGACAGACAATTTTAAGTTGCTTGTGGGTAGAATGCTGAGATAATTATTCCAAATAGTAATTTCTTTTTATAATGACATGCAAGATAGAATGAACACATTTTTATTCTCCAGGGACGTAGTTTTAAAAATTGGATTCATTTCCATTTCAAAAGGCAAAATATTATAAAAAGAATTAAGGTCCATCTACTTGTTCATTTTCCCAGTAATGTGTTAATAATAGGATGAACAGTGATACTTCGAAACAGCTGATATAAAAATTATTCCATCTTCATTTGATTTTGTATTAATTAGAGTACCAGCAACTAGCCAATAATCAAACCACCAATTTTCAAAAGTTTATTTCTTTCTTATGTATTTGTCCATTGTTGGTGTTTCCTAGTGACTAGGGCCGTTTACCATCATATGGTGATTCAGGGACCCAGGGTGCCTCCATTTCAAAGCTTTGAAATCTTTTAGTCCTTAGAGTTTTCCACATCCAGATGGCAGATTAAGAAAAAAAGATTAGAGATAGCACAAACTTTTGTTAGAAGCCCTGACCACAGAGCATATATAATTTGGGATATATTCATAGGCAAGATCTAGTTACAAAGTCAAGGAAAACAGTTACATGCAAGGAAAGAGTTGGGAAATTGATCTCATGACTGAGAATCTTCTTAGGGGCAACTTAGTAAATACTACAGAAGAGGAAACATGACTGTAATCATTTCTGGCATAGTTACATACTTGTCATATATATCTTATAACTTCATTTTTCAATAGATTTCTCCTTGAAAGTTTATGTCACCAAATTAACACTTTGCTTTATCCATCGATGTCAAAAAGTTAGTTGAAAAGAAAAAAAAAGTGTGATTATAGGGAGGATTTTTTTTTTTTTTTTTACTTTTCAACCTAGCAAATCAGTGTGCCAATATTCCTTCTCTTAAGCCAGGCTGGGGTAGTCATAGCCTTCTCCAGTCTGCAGGTGTAGGCCCTAACTGGCTTAAGCCAACTGGCATGTCCCATATTCCAGGCAATTGCAATTGACCAAGAATGGTCATATGCACCATTTTAGATCAATGAGAGCCAGGCATGGACTTTTTTTTTTTTATGGATAGTCAAAGCTTGTCTTTTTTCTTTGATCTTGAGGATGAGAAGCTATATGGTGTGGAACTGATGTCCATTTTCCTGTCTGAAGGAAAAAATTAATCTAAAAGTAAAGTCAATATAGAGGAGGTGGAGCTGAGGGAAAGAGAAGGCAAGAGAAAGAGGGAGGGAGAGAGAAACTGGATCTTCTTAACATTTTGGGGGGCATCCTAATCAATTACTCCTGAAGTCTACCACTAGGATTTTTTTTTCTGAGAAAATGAATTTCATTTTACTAATGTTTATTTTTTATCCTTTTTTTCTATCATTTGAAATGGAATTGAGTGATACACATACCAAATAAATATTGTAGAGTTTAAAAGATCTGACTTGTATTCTGAAATCTAATTAAGAAATACAAGTTACGAACAAAAACCCAAAGAAATGCCAACAAACTATTAACATTCCAGATAAGATTGCTTATGGACTTTTATTCATTGATAAAGATCGTCCATCTGAATAAGATATTGATTAAGTTGTCCAATATCTGATAAAAAAAATGGGTGGAAAGAAAATAATGAATCATAATCTATTCAAATTTGAAAGGAATGAAGGGATATTTGATCACTGTTTTCTGGTCACAAAAAAAAAAAGCTGGATAATATCTATAAATTTCTTACTTAATCCTACTTTTGTCTAGACAAGGACTTGCAGGCACACAATTAATTGGAACAAGATCAAATAAGGAATTGCATTGCAATTATGCAAGGTATCAGGATATGAATTTTGTATGTCTGTATGCATTACATATTTACATATTATATATTATATATAATATATATTTTATATATGTATGCATATATATACATATATGTGTGTATATATGTACATATGAACAGGTGAGAGTCTTCTATATCAGTCAATAATATACATGCCAACATGCTACAATCTTTGTTGACTCACATCTGGTGTGGAAAAAAGAAGTTGATAGACAATATGAAAACACTACAAAGTATTAAATACATGACAATTATTATTACCGTAGCTATGATTATGCAAGAAAAAAATTAACATCCACCAAAATTCAAGTGTGGGAATACTAATAACATTTTAAACAGACTAAAGAAAAGGAAGTCATTTCTGTAAAACCATTGAAAACAAACATTCAAATTCTTTAAAAATGAAATTGTTTCCCTTACATGCAAATACAAGATTTCAAGATGCACTTAAACCTATAAAAGAAATTTACCAAAAAGCATTATCTTGTAGACCCTGAGAATCGTAAATGTGAATATATAATTGCATAATTAACATTATAATGTATTTTTTAAAATCGCTAAGCATTTATGCAAAACACTCCAAAAATGACATAAAATCATACAGAAGATATGATGCTGCTGAACCACTGCAGGAATTAGAAAGAATCAAAACTTGTAAAAGGATCACTGATTAAGAGGTACTTTAATATATTTAAACAAACTGTAAAGCAGAAGAAAACAGTGTTGAAACATCTTAGATTGCCTCCCTGTGATTCACATTATGTGTGAGACTTTTCAGTCATCTTTGGTTAGCACCGGCTTCTGAGTTTCTTTTATTTCAAACCTTTATGCTGTAAGTAAGGCAATTTGGTGAACAGTTTTAAAGGTGGTTGCAACATATCCTGTTAAATTGTCTTGTTTTTTTCCCCCACAAAACACTTAAATAGCACAAATACTTTGTCAGATCAATAGTAAAATACTCTTTAAATGAAAGACTGAAAACCATTAATCAAACCTAAATCAAAGTGAATGGCTTAACTTTGCTCTATTTGGAGATTAAATGTAAGCATTTAAATACACACACCATAAAAAATACATGGTTTTCGATATTTTCCATCCATTGACTTTCTATATGACAGTAATAGTGCCAAATTTGAAGCTTTATTTTATTCAAGAACTGTCTTACAAATTATTTTGCAAAATATTTTATATACTTTAATAGTGGAGAATCAGAGTTAAAAAATAATTCTGGAAGAGGTAGGAATTGAAATCTAGAAAGTTGAGGGCAGTAAGTCAAAAATCAAACTGAGGTGGTATGTGTTTGTGGCTTTAGGAATTCCTCAGCTTCTAGACCCTCCATCTGCATGGGAACTGCATAATTCACTGTTTTGCTTTTAGTGTTTTTTTTTTTTTTCCCCATGCTCATAGGGCCACCTCACGTAAAATTAGGTCCTCTTCAATAAAGGCCCAACAAAGAAAACTCTGGCTCAGAAACCCACCATATGTTTTTCTTGATTTGGACCCTGTATTCCTCTCCTTTCTGTGTAGTTTAGGGCTATTTGGCACCTGCCCTCCCCTTTTTTTCCAGACCTTTTTGTTTTGTCATCCCTTTCTGACTACATTCTGTTTACTTAGCTGAGAAAGGATTGATTATCCCTCCCAGTGCCTAGAGTTTTTTTTTTTTTTCTCGCTCTGACTTTAGTCATACTCTTCTCTGTATGGATCCATCTAGTTCGGGGCTAATTCCCAGTCTGATTTGCCAGAGCTTGTTATACAATACCTGCTCCCCTGTTCCTTTTATTTAAAATCGACAGCCTAGAAAGAGGTCCTCAGAGTAAACCCTTCCCAACAGTATAGAGACATCTTCACTTTCTACTAAAGATTAAAGCATGTTTGCCATTTTTTATTTACTCAAACTGAAAGAAGGCCAAACAACAAATAGATCTTTTACTTAAAAATAAAATAATATCTACAATCATTTTATTCAAATAAAGACTTATTCCCAAAAATTGTGTTACAAACTTTCCTAATGATGTTTCTAATTATTATATAAAAGGTTATCAGCCTGAAACTAAGATCTAACTTTTAATTGAAATATATATAAGTAGATTATGGTGAAGTTAAAAATAGTACATAAGACCTATGATGAGTTTCTATCTAGTAAGCAGTGAAGCTAAATTCAAACTGGGAAGAATTTTTCTTTAGCTAGGGTTGGGGCCAGCTTGACGTAGATCTTTTGGTAACAAAAATGTCAAACACGTATTCCCATACTCATTGTTATTGAAGAAAAATTGAAGTAATCCTGAATGTGTGTTGTTGACTGAGGAGTCCAATGTGGTTTGATAAGGTACATAATTTTATATCTGCTTTAGCTGTCACAGGTAAGTCTTGGTCTACTTGGTAGAGATTTTTGTTTGTTTTTGTCTGATGGGTATATATAGTGTGCAATGTGACCTATACATTACTGCAGGATCTTGACACGTGTGTGCTCTTACTTGAGCAGTTCCTCCTCGGAAATGAGAAGCTGAGGTAGAAATTGCTGGAGAGGGGCATGAGAGATGCTTCTCTCTTCCTGCAAGAGGAAAGGTTGTGACAAGGAGCTCAAAAGGGTTTGCCATGATTGAACCTGGGTTGGAATTTGAATACCCTACACATGGCATTATTAAGGAAAGTGATGATGTTGGACTATGCATTTTGCTGTTATTGTATTGGGACAGTGTAGGAGAACATGACTTATGGGTGAGGTTTTCTCTGAAGGAGACTGATGTTTCCAACAGAAGTATCCTGAGATGAGACTTAACTTTGGATGGGAGGTGAGAAATGGGGAAGCCAACCATAGATTAAATGGAGAGAGAAAATACTTCCCCTTTTAGGAATTTAAAGGTGGTTGAACTCCTAGAGGGTGAGTATTCTTAAAAGGATTCACTTTGGTGGGCAATAGCTGATTCTCCAAAAACTGGAAATAACTTGTTCTAAACGATTCCAGATACTTTTTGCTCCAAAAGTTAATTGGGAACAACGGCAATTAGTCCTTCCAGTTGCTTAGGCCAAAAGCTTGAAGCCACCCTGGATCCCTTTCTTTTGCTCACATCACACATTTAATCTTCAGGAAGCCATTCTGGCTTTAATATATCCAAAGTATAGACACTTCACATTTTCACTGGTACTACCTGGGCTTGATTGCATGATTATTACAATAGCTTGCTAAATGCTTCCATCTTACTCATGGACAGTCTATTATATTCACATGTCATTCAGTGTATTACTGCTAATTTTAACTCGGTTCATGTGACTATGCAGCCTCTACACCGTGGTGGCTCCCCATTTCTCTCAAAGTAAAAAACCATGTCTCTTATGGTTTAAATTGTCTAAAATGTGCTATATTATCTTATTAACTGGCTCCCCATTACCTCTCTAAACTTAAATCCCATTTTTCTCCTTTTTATTCATTCTGTTTTTACCACTTTTTGTACTTTTTTTTTTTTTAATGCCAGGCTAGGAATGCTGTATTCAAAAGGGTGGATTGAGGAACATCAGGCCCTTGTTCTCCCATGGAGACATAAAATAAAGACCTAGACAGTGACTAACATTATAGGAGTTTTGGGCATGATTAAAAGAACTACAGCAACCAAGAGAATGCCCAGTTGAAAACAAAATTCAAATGGTAGGAAGTTTTGTTGTTTTTACTTGCCCTTGTTCCACCTCTTCTCTGGCATAGCATGGCACAGGTTGGAGATAGCAGTGGGCTGGTCCCTAATTCCCATCCATGAGCCACAGAGAACAGAACAAATAGAATTTGCAAATATATACCTTGTGCACAGGCTGCCTGAGTGATTTGTCTCTATATCACCTAACTCAGAGCTCAAGTGGCCAAGACCTGTGATTAGCAGTGGGCCTGTGTTGTGAAAGCCAAAATGGGACTACAGACCTGCAGACACAGGGGGAAGGAAATTACACTTCATCCAACAAAGGCAGAATACACAGTTTTCTCAAGTGAATATGGAAGATTATCCAGGAGAGACCACATTTTAGGCCACACACAGAAACGAATCTTAACAAATTTATAAGGATTCAAATCATACAAAGTATCTTTTCCAATCACAGTGGAATGAAACTTGAAATCACTAGCAGCAGGAAAACTGGGAAATCCACAAATATGTGGAAATAAACAAAACATTCTTTTTTTTTTTTTTTTTTTAGTATTACCATTTGTTGGTGACAAACACTAAGTTTTACTTACATTCTATGGGGAGAAAAAATTCCAGCGCAAACAATGAATCAAAGCGGTACTTAACTTGCAAGGCTATGGTGCTTTTCATCTGGACCTTATGCAGGACCTTAACTGCACAGGATTCTGTGCACAGTAACACAACATCAAAAGCAACAGTTTCAGAGATAAACATGGGTCATTCTTTTCAGCCCTACAAGGAGATGTAATCAAGTACAAAGCTCTCAAGGAAATCCATCTGTGGGTTTATATGTACTACATGGAGACCATATCCTGTAGTGTAGTGAAAGCTATGTGTCCTCAAGAGCCATATGTATGTACACATGATTTTTTTAAATAATCTTTAAAACAAAGATCAAAGTTCATTTGTTTAAGTTCTGTTGCATTAACAAAAATAAAATAGAAAAGGAACCAAATGATCATTAAAGTTTAAAATTCCTAAATTGTCCTATTTATACAACTGTGGGAGACTTCATCAAGGACTCTGAGAAGTCCAGGACTGTTTTAGCTAAACCAGAGGGCACATAGTTTGCATCACTGAAATGGTCCTGGGTTAGTCCAATAAAATCAAAACGTGTAACCACATACACATGGATGTGATCTTTGCTGATTAGATTACTGATAGAGTCAGTCTCAGACAAGGTTCTAAACTGTGCTATGTAACTAGACACAATTGAGAAACTCTCAGATGAAAATTTATATAGTGTCATTTCAGTCAAAAGAAAATAATAAAACTAAGAACATCTATCTCTTTTGGGAGAGAAAGCAGTGGTGATGACAGTGTTGGTGCCATGGGAGGTGGGGGCCAGAGCACACTAGAATAGTTAGTTGGTACTGAGTAGGAAGCATTTGATTTTCTCTGGTGCTTTCGGCTCTGGGGCTGGTCTACGGCCCCGCTCCCCGGCGTGGGTGTCCAGGGTGTGTCCCAAGCGTTTGAGTGAGCCACTCTGAGAAAGGGTTGTGCTCTGTTCCCGGTTTCCTTCACACAGCCCAAAGAGCAGTGGCCACAGCAAAGCACGGAGGGGTCCGGGGCCACTTGGCAGACCCCACTGTGCCCCCCAAGCAGCTGCCTGTGTGTGAGGACAAAACAGCACCTGCGAGCGCAGCCGAGACCACCTCCTTGTGTTACCAGCTTCGTCACCACTGCCGCCTCTGTTCTTTACCCAGCATGTCTCTCAGCCCACTGGAGGTATCAGAAATTCCAAATTCTCAAACCTAAAGTTTCAGTATTTTCAGTATATATGTTGGGGTTTTACAATTGTTTGTGGCCAGAAAAGGTTCAGCACCACCCACACACAGACATTAGCCCATTTCCTGTTCTTGGCATCTCTGTACTCGGTTGGTCCAACTCAGACAGCAACTTTAAGATGTTCAGTGCAGCCATGTCATGGCAGGACTCTACATCCTTTCCAATACGGTGGCTGATCAGAGGTGGCTGAAAGGAGCAATTGATAAGAGATACAAATTCATTCTTGTTGTTTTTGGGGAAGTCTTTGTATTCAACCTGGAATCCCTGGACGCTGGAAAGATAGTCCAGCTGCTCAGAGGGTCCTGTAAGAGGTCCATGGGGTACTTGGCCTGAAGAGATGTTATTCTTTAAAATGGTATCGGCTGGGCGCCTGGGTGGCTCAGTTGGTTAAGCGACTGCCTTCAGCTCGGGTCATGATCCTGGAGTCCCGGGATCGAGTCCCACATCAGGCTCCCTGCTCGGCAGGGAGTCTGCTTCTCCCTCTGACCCTCTTCCCTCTCGTGCTCTCTATCTCTCATTCTCTCTCTCTCAAATAAATAAATAAAATCTTTAAAAAAAAATAAAAAATAAAATGGTATCGGCTGTGGGCAAGGTGCCCCCATACAACAACTCACAGGCTATCATGGCAGTTACCCTGGCCTTGGCAGGATTTGGAGCTGCCCTGGTGAAATCTTTGGCGTGGTGTCCTTAACTGATTCCTACGGCCTGGGCAACCTCGAGCACCATGGGAAGAATCCCCGCGGGCAGCTGCTGATGACTAAAATAAGGCATCCTGAACTCATCCTCTTTATTGCTAATTCCATTTTCATCCCCAGAGCCAGGTTCAAAAAAGGTTACTTTTCTTCCATCCCCTGGTTTTTTTATTGGCGTCTTCTCCTCTGATTTGAGGGCTGGTTTGGTGGGCTGAGCCTGTGGGACTTTGAAACCAAAGATCTCCAGCATGTTCTCAGCTGTGTTGCATTTAGCCACCTTCTTGTTGGCGCCTGTTCCTACTGTGGTATGGTTTCCCACCTTCACCTGCATCACAAACTCTCTGCAGCGCGGGAGGCTTTGCTCTGTGAGGATCATGTACTCTGGCTCCTTCTCCTTTTTCGCCTGCTGGATCTGGGCCAGTCTGCTGATTGGTTCATCCCCTGGCCGCAGTCTGTGCTGCTCTGTAGCCTGACTATGGATTTTGTTTTCTTTTTGATTCTGGGCTTCACTCGCTCGACCGTAGGCAGCAGTGGTAGTTTCTTCAGCTCCTCGAGGACGGCGATAGTAGCGTTTTTCTTTGAAATCTTCTTGCTCTTCCCTTCACCTTCCCCCACAAACTCCCCAACTTGTCACAAAGCTCTTCAAATGGGGGTGGTCCACTCTCCCTGGCAACCTCAAAATTCACAGGCAAGTTCCGTTTAAGTGCAATCTCAAGCATTTGACTTATTTCCGATTTACTGAGATTTTCTTCTTCTGATTCTCTTCCATTCACCTGCTCGCCTGGCTGCCTTCCCTCCGGCCTCTCCGGCAGGGGCAGACGGGGGCTCATTCTGCAGGGTCTGCAAAGCTTTCGCAGCGGTGTCATGTCTCGCGACCTGCCTCCTCTTGCCTTTCCCGTTAAACTGCTCTCCTCCCACAGAAAGCTCAACTTGAAAAAGTAAAGGAGGTACTGGAAATGGGTAAAAGTACCTTGGGGGATAAGCACCTCCTCTCATGTAGTTATAGGTGGACTGCATCCTAGAGTAAGGGTCAACAGGCTTCTACATTGTTTTTTTTTTTTTCCAAGTTTCATGCACAGTGCATTTAGTTCTACAGTAGGGGTTATGCTTTCTTAAAAAGCGGTGTTCCGGGAATAATGCTGTTTTGGTTCAGTTCTGAGAGGTTATGTGGTTAGGAAACTCCTGGCTGCTGCCCTGGGCTTGTCCCCCAGCCGGCGGTCCTGGGCAGTGGAGGTAGCGGCGGGGGCAGCTAGGGTGGCGAGGAGGAGAGGGAGGAAGGAAAAAGGGAGAGGAGGAAGGGAATGGCGGAAGGAAGAAGCAGAATGGCCATGGAGGAGGCGGGCCCGCGGGGCAGAGGGGTCGGAGGAAGGGGGAGCTGAGCTAGACGCAGCAACCGCTGGCGCAAACGCTAAGAGTAAACAAAACACTTTTAATCAGCGGGTCGAAGAAACAATAAAGGAAACTTTAAAATATCTTGGAAAAAATGAAAACAACACATCGAAACTTACGGGATGCAACGAAGACAGTGGTAAGAGGGAAATTTATAGCTGTAAATGTTTACATTAAATAAAATATAAAGGAAAGGAGACCTAACTCAAATCAACAACCTGAATTTACACCTTGAGGAGGTAGAAAAAGAAGTTAGAGCCAAAGCTAGTGGAGGAAGGAAAATAAAAACAAAAATAGAGATAAATGAAATATAAAATAGATAAAATCAATAATCAAGTTGGTTCATTGACAATAACAACAAAATTGACAAACCTTTAGCTAGACTGACACAGAAATAGAGGACTCAAGCAAATAACATCAGAAATGAAGTGGGGACATTACTACCAATTTTACAGAAATTTCACTATGATAGCTATAGCCTCGCAAAATGCATTTTTTAAAAGTAATAAGACATGAAGGTCAAAATTATTGCTTGATACATGGGCTTTAGAAATGATGTTGCATTAGCAGCCATGAAAACAACATCAGTCTCCTTGTACATCTCCATCAGAGCTCTTGAGTGACTTGGTACATTGTCAATGGGCAGTCATATTTTTTTCTGAATAGTAGGTCTGGAAAGATCTCTGCACCTCTATATTTATTGTGTGTTATTCCCAAGGGCCAAGATATTGAAGCAATCGAAGTATTCATCCATAAATGATTGGAAAAAGAATGGGATATTACTCAGCCATAAAAAAGGATGATATCTTGTCATTTGCAGTAACATAAATGGACTTAGAAGGTATAATGCAAAGTGAAATAAGTCCATCAGAGAAAGACAAATACCTTATGATTTCACTCATATGTGGAATTTAAGAAAAAAAAAAAGACACAGATGAAAAGGGGAAAAAAAGGGACAAACAAACAAACAAAAAACAGATTCTTAAAAACAGAACACAAATGAGTGGTTGCCAGAGGGGAGGTGGGCAGGGGGAATGGGTGAAATAGGTGAAGGGAATAAGAGTACACTTATCTGGATGAGCACTGAAAAATGTATAGAATTGTTGAATCATTATACTGTATACCTGGAACTAATATAACACTGTATGTTCATTATACTTCAATAAAATATAAACCCCACTGAATTGCATACCTAAGAATGAACTAAATTGAAGATTTTATGTTATACATACTTTGCCACAATAAAAACAATGCTTTAAAGGTAAAAAACAAAAGGGGTATCTGGCTGGCTCATTCAGTAAAACATATGATTCTTGATCTTGGGGTTGAGAGTTCAAGCCCCACGTTGGGCATAAGTGGGCAAGCCCCACTTAAAAAAAAATATTTAAAAAATGCAAAAAAAAAATCCAGCATGATTTCCACTCAGTCTTTGCACTGCCTGTTTCCTCTGCATAGAACATTTTGTCCCAATTTATCTACAGAATTAATTTTCTTAGCCCTTCCAATCTACACTCAAATGTCATTTTTTAAGTGAATCTATCCTTGAGCATCCCATAAAAATTATCCTACCCAGAAACTCCCAAACTACCTGAACCCAGTCTACTTTTTAATAAGTACATGTATGTTGTCATGCCTTAACCCATGAGTATTGAGACATATTAACGTTAACTATAAGCTACTGTGTAGGTTTTACTTTTCATTATCACTGAGTCATATCAAAGGTCCACCATGACCTCAAATGATATATTTGGGAAAGAGACAAACAGTGTCCATCTAAGCTTTGAAATACTATGGGAAAAAAATACCCTAGGGAAAATTTCAGTGTAGAACTCATACATATGGTCACAACAAAGCAAACAGGAATGCCAAGAGGAAAGAGATCAGTCCTGAGTCAGATGAATGATCAAGGTGTGAAGAATAACTAGATTTTACTTATGGTTATCCCCAGGGTGTACCCAGAAATATCTGGTGTTATAGAAACTAGTGAAAAACTGGTTTCCAACAGTCAAGAAGGATGGGATCCCAAAGCCACTGTGTTTTGTAATATTACCAGAAGTATTACTTCATAACCTGGTGAAGGGGTGCCTGGATGGCTCAGTAGGTTATAAGTCTGTCTTCAGCTCAGGTCATGGTCCTAGGGTCCTGGGATCAAACCCTATGTCAGGCTCTCTACTCACCTGGAAGTCTGCTTCTGTCTTCCACTCTGCCTACTTGTGCTCGTGCTCTCTCTCTCTGTCAAATAAATTAATAAAATCTTAATAAATAAATAAATAAATAAACGTGGCACTTCATTTAAAAAAAAAGAATAGTCCACTAATCTCATAATGATGCTACTGTAAAATAGGTGTTAATATATTTTAATTTTATAAATGGAAAACCTAAAGCCCAGAAATATCCTACAACTTTTTAAATTACATTGTACTTCCATTTATCTGATTTCATCATAAAACATTCCCAGGAGCAAGAAAGAAGTTTTCTGTTTTAATTTTTCTTTCTTTCTTTTTTTTTTTGCATCAGATTTTTTTTAATTTAATATAATTTTACTATGTTATGTTAGTCACCATACAGTACATCATTAGTTTTTGATGTAGTGTTCCATGATTCATTGTTTGCATACAACACCCAGTGCTCCTTGCAATATGTGTCCTCCTTAATACCCATCACGGGGCTAACCTATCCCCCCCACCCCCCTCCCCTCTAAAACCCTCAGTTTGTTTCTCAGAGTCTATAGTCTCTCATGGTTTGTCTCCCCCTCCGATTTCCCCTCCTTCATTTTTCCCTTCCTTCTTCTAATGTTCTCCATGCTATACCTTATGTTCCACAAATAAGTAAAATCATATGCTAATTGACTTTCTCTGCTTGACTTATTTCACTTAGCATAATCTCCTCCAGCCCCATCCATGTTGAGGTAAAAGTTGGGTATTCATGCTTTCTGATGGTTGAGTAATATTCCATTGTATATATGGACCACATCTTCTTTATCCATTCATCTGTTGAAGGGCATCTCAGCTCTTTCCACAGTTTGGCTATTGTGGACATTGCTATTGTGAACATTGGGTGCATATGGTCCTTCATTTCAGTACATCTCTGTCTTTGGGGTAAATACCCAGAAGTGCAATTGCTGGGTATAGGGTAGCCCTATTTTTAATTTTTTGAGGAACTGCCACACACTTTCCCAAATGGCTGCACCAACTTGCATTCCCACCAACAGTGTTAGAGGGTTCCCCTTTCTCTACAACCTCTCCAACATTTGTTGTTTCTTGCCTTGTCAATTTTTGCCATTCTAACTGGTGTAAGGTGGTATCTCAATGTGGTTTTGATTTGAATTTCCCTGATGGCTAATGATGATGAACATTTTTTCATGTGTCTGTTGGCCACTTGTATGTCTTTTTTTATTTATTTTTTATTATTATGTTATGTTAATCACCACACATTACATCATTAGTTTTTTTTTTTTTAAAGATTTTATTTATCTGACAGAGAGAGACACAGCGAGAGAGGGAACACAAGCAGCGGCAGTGGGAGAGGGAGAAGCAGGCTTCCCGCCGAGCAGAAAGCCCGATGTGGGGCTCGATCCCAGGACCCTGGGATCATGACCTGAGCCGAAGGCAGACGCTTAACGACTGAGCCACCCAGGCGCCCACATCATTAGTTTTTGATGTAGTGTTCCATGATTCATTGTTTGCATATAACACCCAGTGCTCCGTGCAGAACATGCCCTCTTTAATACCAGGCTAACCCATCCCCCCACCCCCTCCCCTCTAGAATCCTCAGTTTGTTTCTCAGAATCCATAGTCTCTCATGGTTCATCTCCCCCTCCACTTGTATGTCTTCTTTGGAGAAGTGTCTATTCATGTCTTCTGCCCAATTTTGACTTGCTTACTTGTTTTTCGGGGGTTGAGTTTGAGTTCTTTATAGATCTTGGATACCAGCCCTTTATCTGTAGTGTCATTTGCAAATATCTTCTCCCATTCCATGAGTTGACTGTTTCCTTTGCTGTGCAGAAGCTTTTTATCTTGATGAAGTCCCAAAACTTCATTTTGCTTTTGTTTCACTTGCCTTTGGAGATGTATCTTGAAAGAAGTTGCTCTGGCTGATGTTGAAGAGGATACTGCCTATGTTCTCCTCTAGGATTTTGATGGATTCCTGTCTCACATTGAGGTCTTTCAACCATTTTGAGTTTATCTTTGTGTATGATGGTAGAGAATGGTTGAGTTTCATTCTTCTGTATATAGCTGTCCAATTCTCCCAGCACCATTTATTGAGGAGACTATCTTTTTTCCATTGCATATTTTTTCCTGCTTTGTCGAAGATTATTGGACCACAGAGTTGAGGGTCCTTATCTGGGCTCTTTATTCTGTTCCATTGGTCTATATGTCTGTTTTTGTGCCAGTGCCATGCTGTCTTGGTGATCACAGCTTTGTAATACATCTTGAAATCAGGCAACGTGATGTCCCCAGCTTTGTTTTTCTTTCTCAACATTTCCTTGGTGATTCGGGGTCCTTTCTGATTCCATACAAATTTTAGGATTGTTTGTTCCAGGACTTTGAGAAATGTCACTGGAATTTTGATCGGGATGGCAATTTGAATACTTTTATTTCTTTTGTTGTCTGATTGCTGTTGCTAGGACTTCTAGTACTATGTTGAACAATAGTGGCAAGAGTGGGCTTCCTTGTCCTGTTCCTGATGTTATGGGGATGGCTCTCAGCTTTTCCCTATTGAGAATGATATTCACTGTGGGTTTTTCATAGATGGATTTTATGAAAATAATGAATGTTTCCTCTATCCTTGTACTCTGAAGAGTTTTAATCAGGAAAGGATGCTGTATTTTGTCAAATGCTTTTTCTGCATCAATTGAGAGGATCATATGGTTCTTCTCTCTCCTCTTATTAATGTGTTCTATCACATTGATTGATTTGCAATTGTTGAACCACCCTTGCATAACAGGGATAAATACCACTTGGTCGTGGTGGATGATCTTTTTAATGTATTGTTGGATCCTATTACCTACGATTTTGTTGAGAATTTTGGAATCCATATTCATCAGGGATATCAGTCTGAAATTCTCCCTTTTGATGGGGTCTTTGCCTGTTTTGGGGATTAAGGTAATGCTGGCCTCATAGAATGAGTCTGGAAGCTTTCCTTCTCTTTCTATTTTTTGAAACAGCTTCAGGAGAATAGGTATTATTTCTTCTTTGAATGTTTGGTAGAATTCTCCAGGGAATCCATCAGACCCTTTTGTTTTTTGGGAGGTTTTTGATCACTGCTTCAATCTCGCTACTGGTTATTGGCCTATTCACGTTGTCAATTTCTTCCTGTTTCAGCCTTGGTACTTTATAGGTTTCCAGGAAGGCATTCATTTCTTCCAGGTTGCTTAATACATTGGCATATAGTTGTTGATAATAATTTCTAATAATTGTTTCTATTTCATTGGTGTTAGTGTGATCTCTCCCCTTTCATTCATAATTTTATTAATTTGAGTCCTCTTTTCTTTTGGATAAGTCTGGCCAGTGGTTTCTCGATCTTATTAATTCTTTCAAAAAACCAGCTTCTAGTTTCATTGATCTGATATACTGTGTTTCTGGTTTCTAATTCATTGATCTCTGCTCTAATCTTAATTACTCTTCTAATGCATGGCTTAGACATCACTTGTTGCTTTTTCTGCAGTTCTTTAAGGTGTAAAGTTAGTTGGTGAATTTGGGATTTTTCTTTTCTTTTCTTTTCTTTCTTTTTTTTTATTTTTTTCTTGAGTGAGGCTTGGATGGCTATGTATTTCCCCCTTAGGACCAACTTTGTAGTATCCCATAGGTTTTGGACCAATGTGTTTTCGTTCTCATTGTTTTCCATGAATTGTTTAAGTTCTTCTGTGATTTCCTGGTTGACCCAAACATTCCTGAACGGAGTGGTCTTTAGCTTCAAAGTGTTTGAATTTCTTCCAAATTTTTTCTTGTGATTGAGTGCCAGTTTTAAAGCATTATGGTCTGAGAATATGAGGGAATAATCTCAATCTTTTGGTATTGGTTGGGACCTGATTGGTGACCCAGTATGTGGTCTATTCTGGAGAAAGTTCCATGTGTGCTCGAGAAGAATAAATATTCTGTTGTTTTAGGGTGGAATGTTCTGTATATATCTATGAGGTCTGTGTGTCACTCAAAGCTCTTGTTTCTTTATTGATTTTCTGCTTAGATGATCTGTCAATTGGTGAAGGTGGAGTATTGAGGTTTCCTACAATTAATGTATTATTATCAATATGACTCTTTATTTGGTTAACAGTTGGCTTATGTAGTTAGCTGCTCCCAAGTTGGGGGCCTATATATCTACAATTGTTGGATTTCTTGTTGGATAGATGCTTTAAAAATGATATAGAGGCTTTTTGTGTCTCTAACTACAGTCTTTAGCTTAAACTCTAATTTTTCTGAAACAAGAATTTTTACCCCAGCTTTCTTTTGAGGTCTGTTGGCGTGGAAGATGCATCTACATCACTTCACATTCAGTCTGGATGTATCTTTACATTCAAAATGAGTCTCTTGTAGACAGCATATGGATGGGTCCTGTCTTTTTTTATTATTATGTTAATCACTATACATTAAATTATTAGTTTCTGATGTAGTGATCCATGATTCATTGTTTGTGTATAACACCCAGTGCTCCATTCAGTATGTGCCCTCTTTACCAAGAATATTTATTTATTTATTTATTTATTTATTTATTTATTATATTATGTTAATCACCATACATTACATCATTAGTTTTTGATGTAGTGTTCCATGATTCATTGTTTGCGTATAACACCCAGTACTCCATGCAGTACATGCTCTCTGTAATACCCGTTACCAGGATAACCCATACACCCACCACTCACCTCTAGACCCTCACTTTGTTTCTCAGAGTCCATTGTCTCTCATGGATCAGCTCCCCCTCTGAGGTCCCCCCCATCATTTTTCCCTTCCTCCTATCTTCCTCTTTTTTTTTTTTAACATACAATGTATTATTTGTTTCAGAGGTACAGGTCTGTGATTCAACAGTGTTAGACATTAAAAAAAAAAAGCAGAAAACAATGTTAGACATGTCATAGCGCTCAACGTAGTACATACCCTCCCTAATATCTATCACCCAGGCACCCCATCCCTCCCACCCCCCACCATTCCAGCAACCCTCAGTTTGTTTCCTGATATTAAGAATTCCTCATATCAGTGAGATCTTATGATACATGTCTTTCTCTGATAGACTTATTTCGCTCAGCATAATACCCTCCATTTCCATCCACATTGTTGCAAATGGCAAGATTTTATTCCTTTTGATGGCTGCATAATATTCCATTATATATATATATATATATATATATATACACCACATCTTCTTTATCCATTCATCTATCGATGGACATCTTGGCTCTTTCCATAATTTGGCTATTGTGGACATCGGTGCTAAAAATTTCAGGTTGCACATACCCCTTTGGATCCCTACATTTGTATCCTTGGGGTAAACACCCAGTAGTGCAATTGCTGGGTCATATGGTAGCTCTAACTGCAACTATTTGAAGAACCTCCATACTGTTTTCCAGGGTGACTGCACCAGCTTGCATTCCCACCAACAGTGTAGGAGGGTTCCCCTTTCTCCGCATGCCCGCCAACATCTGTCGTTTCCTGACTTGTTAATTTTCGCCATTCTGACTGGTGTGAGGTGGTATCTTATTGAGGTTTTGATTTGCATTTCCCTGATGCTGAGCGATGTTGAGCACTTTTTCATTTGTCTGTTGGCCATTTGGATGTCTTCTTTGGAAAAATGTCTGTTCATGTCTTCTGCCCATTTCTTGATTGGATTATTTGTTCTTTGGGTGTTGAGTTTGATAAGTTCATTATAGATTTTGGATATTAGAGTTTCATAAGTTCTTTATAGATTTTGGATACCTTTATCTGATATGTCATTTGCAAATATCTTCTCCCATTCTGTCGGTTGTCTTTTGCTTTTGTTGAATCTTTCTTTTGCTGTGCAAAAGCTTTTTATCTTGATGAAGTCCCAATAGTTCATTTTTGCCCTTGCTTCCCTTGCCTTTGGCAATGTTTCTAGGAAGAAGCTGCTGTGGCTGAGCTCGAAGAGGTTGCTGCCTGTGTTCTCCTTTAGGATTTTGGTGGACTCCTGTCTCACATTTCGGTCTTTCAACCATTTGAGTCTATTTTTGTGTGTGGTGTAAAGAAATGGTCCAGTTTCATTCTTCTGCATGTGGCTGTCCAATTTTCCCAACACCATTTTTTGAGGAGACTGTCTTTTTTCCACTGGACATTCTTTCCTGCTTTGTCGAAGATTAGTTGACCATAGAGTTGAGGGTCCATTTCTGGGGTCTCTATTCTGTTCCATTGATCTATGTGTCTGTTTTTCTGTCAATACCATACTGTCTTGATGATGAAAGCTTTGTAATAGAGTTTGAAGTCCGGAATTGTGACGCCACCAGCTTTGCTTTTCTTTTTCAACATTCCTCTGGCTATTCAGGGTCTTTTCTGGTTCCATACAAATTTAAGGATTATTCCATTTCTTTGAAAAAAGTGGATAGTATTTTGATAGGGATTGCATTAAATGTGTAGATAGCTCTAAGTAGCATCGACAACTTCACAATATTTGTTCTTCCAATCCAAAAGGATGGAATATTTTTCCATTTCTTTGTGTCTTCCTCAATTTCTTTCATGAGTATTTTATAGTTTTCTGAGTATAGATTCTTTGCCTCTTCGGTTAGATTTATTCCTAGGTATCTTCTGATTTTAGGTGGAATTGTAAAAGGGATCGACTCCTTAATTTCCCTTTCTTCTGTCTTGTTGTTGGGGTATAGGAATGCCACTGATTTATGTACATTTGTTTTATATCCTGCCACTTTCCTGAATTCCTGTATGAGTTCTAGCAGTTTTTGGGTGGAGTCTTTTGGGTTTTCCACATGAAGTATCATATCATCTGCAAAGAGTGAGAGTTTGACTTCTCTCCTGATTCAGATGCCTTTTATTTCTTTTTGTTGTCTGAATGTTGTGGCTGGGATTTCTAATACTATATTGAATAGCAGTGGTGATAGTGCACAATCCCTTCCATGTTCCTGACCTTAGGGGGAAAGCTCTCAGTTTTTCCCCATTGAGAATGATATTCACTGTGGGTTTTTCATAGATGGCTTTTATGATATTGTGGTATGTACCCTCTATCCCTATACTCTGAATAGTTTTGGTCAAGAAACGATGCTATACTTTGTCAAATACTTTTTCTGCATCTATTGAGAGGATTATATGGTTCTTGTTCTTTCTTTTATTAATGTATTGTATCACATTGATGGATTTGCGGATGTTGAACCAACCCTGTGGCTCAGGGATAAATCCCACTTGGTTGTGGTGAATAATCCTTTTAATGTATTGTTGGATCCTATTGGCTAGTATTTTGGTAAGAATTTTTGCATCCATGTTCATCAAGGATATTAGCCTGTAATTCTCCTTTTTGATGGGGACTTTGTCTGGTTTGGGGATCAAGGTAATGGTGGCCTCCTAAAACGAGTTTGGAAGTTTTCCTTCAATTTCTATCTTTTGGAAAATTTCAGAAAACTAGGTGTTAATTCTTCTTTAAATGTTTGGTAGAATTCCCCTGCAAAACCGTCTGCCCTGGGTTGTTGTTGTTGGGAGATTTTTGATGACTGCTTCAATTTCCTTAGTGGTTATAGGTCTTTCAGTTTTGCTATTTCTTACTGGTTCAGTTTTGGTAGTTGATACATCTCTAGGAATGCATCCATTTCTTCCAGATTATCTAATTTGCTGGCATATAGTTGCTCATAATATGTTCTTATAATTGTTTGTATTTCTTTGGTGTTGGTTGTGATCTCTCCTCTTTCATTCATGATTTTGTTGATTTGGGACATTTCTCTTTTCTTTTTGATAAGTCTGGCCAGGGGTTTATCAATCTTGTTAATTCTTCCAAAGAACCAGCTTCTAGTTTTGTTGATCTGTTCTACTATTCTTTTGGTTTAAATTTCATTGATTTCCTCTCCGATCTTTACTAATTCTTTTCTCCTGCTGGGTTTAGGCTTTATTTGCTGTTCTTTCTCCAGCTCCTTTAGCTGTAAGGTTAGGTTGTGTATTTGAGACCTTTCTTGTTTCTTGAGAAAGGCTTTTATTGCTATATACTTTCCTCTTAGGACCGCCTTTGCTGCATCCCAGTTTTTGAACAATTGTGTTTTCATTTTCATTTGTTTCCATGAATTTTTTTTTAATTCTTCTTTATTTTCCTGGTTGCCTCATTCATTCTTTAGTAGGATATTCTTTAGCCTCCATGTATTTTTCTTTCCGACATTCCTCTTGTGATCGAGTCCTAGTTTCAAAGCATTGTGTTCTGAAAATATGCAGGGAATAATCCCAATCCTTTGGTAGTGTTTGACACCATATTTGTGACCTAGGATGGGATCTATTCTGGAGAATGTTCCATGGGCACTAGAGAAGAATGTGTATTCCGTTGCTTTGGGATGGAATGTTCTGAATATATCTGTGAAGTCCATTTGGTCCAGTGTGTCGTTTAAAGTCTTTATTTCCTTGTTGATCTTTTGCTTAGATGATCTGTCCATTTCAGTGAGGGGATGTTAATATCCCCCACTATTATTGTATTGTTGTCAGTGTGTTTCTTTGCTTTTGTTATTAATTGGCTTATATAATTGGCTGCTCCCATGTTAGGGGCATAGATATTTACAATTGTTAGATGTTCTTGTTGGATAGACCCTTTAAGTAGGATATAGTGTCCTTCCGCATCTCTTATTACAGTCTTTGTTTTAAAATCTAATTTGTCTGATATAAGGATTGCCACCCCAGCTTTCTTTTGGTGTCCATTAGCATGGGGAATGGTTTTCCACCCTCTCACTTTCAATCTGGTGTTGTCTTTGGGTCTAAAATGGGTCTCTTGCAGACATTATATTGATGGGTCTTGTTTTTTTATCCAATCTGATAGCCTGTGTCTTTTCATTGGGGCATTTAGCCCATTTACATTCAGGGTAACTATTGAAAGTTAGGAATGTCATGCCATTGTTTTGCCTGTAAGGTGACTGTTACTGTATATTGTCTGTGTTCCTTTCTGGTCTATGTTACTTTTCAACTCCCTCTTTGCTTAGAGGACCCCTTTCAATATTTCTTGTAAGCCTGGTTCCATGTTTGCAAGTTCCTTTAGTTTTTGTTTGTCTTGGAAGCTTTTTCTCTCCCCTTCTATTTTCAATGACAGCCTAGCTGGATATAGTATTCTTGGCTGCATATTTTTCTCATTAATGCTCTGAATATTTCACGGCAGTCCTTTCTGGCCTGCAGGTCTCTTTGGATAGGTCTGTTGCCAATCTAATGTTTCTGCCATTTTAAGTTTCAGATCTCTTCTCCTGAGCTGCTCTCAGGATTTTCTCTTTGACTCTGAGACTCGAAAGTTTTACTATTAGATGTTGGGGTGTTGACCTATTTTTATTGATTTTGAAGGGGGTTCTCTGTGCCTCCTGGATTTTGATGCCTGTTTCCTTCCCCAAATTAGAGAAGTTCTCTGCTATAATTTGCTCCAATATACCTTCCTCCCCCCTCTCTCTCTTTCTTCTTCTTCTGGGATCCCAATTATTCTAAATTTGTTTCATCATATGCTATCACTTATCTCTTAAATTCTGCCCTCGTGATCCAGTAGTTGTTTATCTCTCTTTTTCTCACCTTTATTTTCTGTCATTTGGTTTTCTATATCACTAATTCTCTTTTCTGCTCCATTTATCCTAGCAGGTAGAGCATCCACTTTTTATTGCACCTCATTAGTAGCCTTTTTTATTTTGACTTGGTTAGATTTTAGTTCTTTTATTTCTCCAGAAAGGGTTTCTCTAATAACTTCCATGCTTTTTTCAAGCCCAGCTAGTATCTTTAAAATTGTCTTTCTGAACTATAGTTCTGACATCTTACTAATGTCCTTATTGATTAGGTCGCTGGCAGTCGGTACTGCCTCTTGTTCTTTTTTGAGGTGATTTTTTCCATCTTGTCATTTTGTCCAGAGGAGAATAGATGAATGAGAGAACAAAATACTAACAGGGGTATAGCAACCCCAGAAAAATATACACTAAACAAATCAGAAGAGACCTGAAACTGGGGGAAAGGAAAGGGAAAGAAAGAAAAAAGAAAAAGAAAAATATTAAAATAAAACAGAATATGATCCAAATGATCAGACTGGTGCATAGATCAGTGTTACACACTAGATTTTGGGTGTATTTTTGTCTGTTAGAAGAAAGTGCCTCCCAAAATTTTGAAGAAATAAAAACTTATATATGTACAAAAATATGGGTAAATATGATGAAGGGATGGAATATGAATGCAATGATGAAAATTATGAAAGATTTTATAAGAGGAATTGATAAGATAAGAAGTTGGTTGAAAAAAGAAAGAATAGGAATTTTAAAAAAAGGGGGACAGAATGTGATCAGGCAGGAGACTAGAACAAAGCCATACACTAGAGATTTAGGGTATATTTTGATCTGTTAGAAGAAACTGTATCCCAAATTTTAAACTGAGAACAACTTATATATATATACCCAAAATAAGGTTAACTACTACGTAGGGATAGAATATGACTCTAAAAATGAAAAACAAAAAAGATTTTTTAAAAAACGATTGATAAGATGTTGGTTGAAAGGGGAAAAAGAAAAAATTTAAAAAAGAAAACAATAGAATAAGAAAATTTTAAAAATTAACTTTGAAAGTCTGAAGATTCAAGGGGAAAAAAGCCATGAATTTTATGTGCTGTATTCCCCTAGTGCTGTCATTTTGCCATTCTCATTGATCGGTAAACTTGGTCTTGGCTGAGTGTTCTTGCTGATATTCTGGTGAGTGGCCTGTTGCAGTGATTCTCAAATATCTTTGCTGGAGGCGGAATTGCCCTACCCTTGCCAGGGGCCGGGCTAAGTAATCTGTTGGGGTTTGCTCTCGGTAGCCTTTGTTCCCTGCAAGCTTTCCCTACAGCTTTGGAGGACTAGAGTGAAAGTGGCGGCCTCTCAATCTCCCCCCTAGAGGAGTCCAGAACTCAGGGCCCCACTACTCAGTGCTCCCTCGGGAAAAAGCAATCAATCACACCTGTCTTCCCCATCTCCAGCCGCACTCTGTGCTCACCCAGTCTGTGACCAAGCTTCTCTATATCTGGCACACGACCCTGTTTGGAGTCTTCAAACCCAGCAGATTCCTGCAGTGTGCTCCCGTGCTGCTCCTCCCGGGTGAGGAAGGGGAGTCTCCCCGGATCTGCCGCTTGTTGGGTCCCTGCTGGAAGAGCAGTGGCCCGAATATGCCGCGGATCATGGTTTACGGCAACCCGGAGCTAAGAGCCCTCTCCTGGGCTCCTTCTTTGTAGCCGGGTTCCCTGCTCCGATACCTGAGAGCTCTGCCACACTCAGACACCCTGGTCTTTCTGTGACCCCAAGGGTCCTGAGACCACACTATCCCAGTGAGGGTTCCCCCCCACCCCACTTAGTCAGTGGAGGGACGTCCCTCAGCATAGCTGACTTCTAAAAGTTCCGATTTTGTGCTCTGCTGCTCTATCACTTGCCAGTTGCGGCTGACGGAGGCCCCGTCCCCTGCCATCTATCTTCCTGAATATTGCCTCGTTTTCACTTCTCCACCCGTTCTACTTTCCAGAAAGTGGTCACTTTTCTGTTCAGAGAGTTGCTTCTATTCTTTTCTTTGATCTCCTGTTGAGCTCGTAGGTATTTAGAATGATTTGATCCCTTTCCAGCTGAATTCCTGGGACCAGACGAAATCCAGTTTTCCTACTCCTCTGCCATCTTTCTCCTCCCCTCCTAACTCTGGGTCCTGTCTTTTTATACAATCTGCATCCCTGTGCTGTTTTACAGGAGAAGTTAGGCCATTCAGATTGAGAGTGATTATTGAAAGATATGAATTTATTTTTATGATGTTGCCTGTGAAGTCCCTGTTGCTATAGATTGTCTCTGTAAATTTCTGTTCTATATCACTCTTGGGGTCTTTCTCCTTTTAAAGAACCCCCTTTAATATTTCTTGCAAGGCAATTTTAGTGGTCATATATTCTTTCAATTTCTACCAATCTTGGAAGCTCTGCATCTCTCCATCCATTCTAAATGACAGCTTTACCAAATAAAGTATTCTTGGCTGCATGTTCTTCTCATTTAGTACCCTGAATATGTCTTGCCAGCCCTTTCTGGCTTGCCAGGTCTCTGTGGATAGGTTTGACATTATTGTAATGTTCCTTATTCTGTACGTAAGTAATTTCTTCCCCCTAAGTGCCCTTAAGATGGTTTCCTTGGTTCTAAGATTTGTGAGTTTTATTATTATATGCAGGTCATTGGTATGTTTCCTTGATCTTGGGAGGGGTCTTCTCTGTTCCTCGGACACAAATGTTTTTTTCATCCACCAGATTAGGGAAGTTCTCAGCTATAGTTTGCTCAAACATATCTTCTAGTCCTTTCACTCTCTCCACTCCCTCAGGGATCCCAGTAATTCTGACATTGAATGTTTCATGGTGTCACTTATTTCTCTAATTCTGTTTCATGGATTTTGAGCTGTTTTTCCCAGGCCTCCTCTTTTTCCTTATTTTATTATCAATCGGTCTTCTAGATCACTAATTTGTTCTTCTGCCTCCTTTACCTAGCTATTAGAGTATCTAGATTAGATTGGATCTCATTGATAGCATTTTTAAGTTCTGCCAGTTCAGCTTTCATTTCTGGCCTTAGAAACTCTATGTTGCCATTAATCGATTTCTCCATTCTAGCTGTCATCTTCATAACTGCTACCTTGAAGTCTATTTCTGACATCTTGGTTATATCTGTATCCATTTGTAAATCTATGGCAGAAGTTACAGTCTCTGAGTCTTTCTTATTTTGGGGGTTTCTCCTCCTAGTCATTCAGTTGAGGGGTGGTTGAGGGAGTATGGAGTCCAAATTATTGACGACAAGCAAGATGCACCTGTTTTATAGGGACCTTTGAGTTGTCGGCCTCTTGTTCTCCCAGCCTGTCTTCTGGGGGAAGGGCCCGCTGCACTGTCACTCAGGCAACCCTGTCTAGGCAGAGTTGCCCTGCCCCCTGTGTGGGGGACAGGCTCAGTGAAAACCAGTTTTGGGGGGCTTTTGTTCTCTGGCGGATTTCCCTGGTGGCTTTCCACATCTCTTCTGAGAGTCAGAGAAGAAGAGACCATTTCCAACCCTGTGCCTCTGAGCAGAGAGATCACAATCTATTCCTCAGTGAGCTTTCCAGGCCACACTATCTCTGTTTCTGTCTGTGCTGCTAAAAACTGCAACATCCTGGGTTGTGTGCCCCACAGCAGCACTCCAGAGTTGCTGGACAGTTCCCACTCAGACAGAACAGTTCCCAGTACTCTCCTCCAGGTTGGGGCACATCTCTGCCTTTTGTGTTTCTAAAACCACCAGCTGCCCCCAGTTTGCATTCACAGCCCCACTGCTCCAGGTTTCAGTGTGTGGTAGGGGAGGACTGCCCTAAAGTCCTTTCCCCACTGCTACCGGTCTGCGAGTCTATGCCCCATACCCAGTGCAGGAGGCTTTTGTGCACAGGCTGTGCAGGATCCCCATGGCTCCCTCCCCCTTCCGTTTATCTACTGATATCTGCCTGCAGAATCATGGCTCCCCGCTTCATACCTCAAAACCAACTACCTATGATATTCTGTTTGTAGAGATCCAGATATATCTTCTTATATCTCAGGCTGATTTCATGGGTGTTCAGAGTGGTCTGGTAGATATCCAGCTCAATTCAGGGGACCAGTTGGAATAGGGTCCCCTACTCCTCCACCATCTTTTCCCCACTCTCCCCTTTTTAATTTTTCAAGAAAGCATACAATTTAGTTCTAAAATTTAATTTTACTTTTAAGGTAGCTAAGAATTAAAGAGAAAATTATGACATGAGTCAAAACTTTTCTGATGAACCAGTTATATACTCTTCCATACTGAAAGTGTAAATGTGGAAACAAAACAGCCAAGAAAATAGAATAATGCATAAAAATATGTAAAAAGACATAAAAAGGACATAGAAAACAAGTCACATAATTCATGAGTTAGATCTTTCAAAATATATATTTTAATGAACATCTTTTGAAGATCATCATGTAATTTTTCTAAAGCATTTTCCATTTGAAATTGCAATAAACTGTTGGAGATAATGTCACCAAATACCTATTTCAGCTGCAGAACACAATGCATTTGGGTATAACTTAATGGTTTACATATTAATTTTCTCATCTCACTCTGATGAGCAGAAAAATGCTTTAATATAAGTGCAGTTAAGTTTGTCATTTTATATCTACTCAACATTGTTCCCCAAATTTATTATGGGTATCTTCAAATTATTCCTAGCAATTTCAAAGCATTCGGGGAAGAAAAATGTGTCAAGTTGAAAAGAAGTAGACCTTTCCTCAACATAATTAATGTCCATCTTTATTTTTATTTTGTGATCAATTATTTTAAAAGGTTACAATATAATGCAATAAAATTTTGATTGATACACATAACCAATATCTTAGCACTTCAGGAGGTAAAACAAATTTCAATAAAAACTATCATAATAAATTCTACAGAAAAGAGAAAATAACTAGTTCAACTGAGATTTCTCACTGGGCTTAAAAATGTATGAAATTAAGGGCAGAGGAGAAAGCATTACAATATATGGCTATAGGATGTCCCAAAATGTGATTGATTTACTTTGTTTCAGGACAAATTTTCAAGCCTATTACTTCACCTTGTGTTACACAAAGCGATTATTTTATTTGAAGGTTTCTTGTGATTGTCTGATTGTATATAAATGTGCCTCTTCTGGCTAAAGACTCACCCTAGGCTCAGGTATAAAAACTGTAGGCAAATCTTAACTCAGTCCTGATTCAAGTGCTTGTTTGTAGTTCTGCTCTTATAAATAAGACTTTGCTGACTTAATCTGAGATCCTGGGCATTCCTAGATATACTAATTTTTAAAAATCCTGTCATGTTTTAAGCAGTTAGATGTGCAGAATCCATGTATAATTGTGTATCTGTATACATAAATACTTTAAGTATCCCTGACAGTCCACCAGACCTGATTCAAATAATAAAAGGCTTCCTGTTTTACAATTTTTTAAAAAAGTACAAAACTATGTACATTAATTACAAAACATAATAAATAAATAATTTTCTGAACACTTTAGGCCATTTGCTAGGCCCTGGAGAATAAGCACTATCTGTGATGTCCAGTGGTAATAATCAGAAATGTTGGGAAAATGTCCTATGGGAGGCAGTCTTGTATATTAAGGGGATGGCAGGAGTTCACTGTTTTAGAGCAAAGGTCAGGGCTAGAAGGTAATGGTTATGATTCCTAGTAAAGTCATTGAAAATTAAAATGGCATAGCATACACAGGGAACTGATAATGTGGTTATGAATTGCTGGCCAATAAAATGTAAGGCAGGAGAAAGACAAGAAAGGAAATGTAGGAAGGAACCAGAGAATTGGAACTATAGAGGGAGCTTGAATTATATCCTGTGGGTAATGCAGAGCCACTGAAAGATTTTAACCAAGGAAATTACATCATTGGACATAAAGAATAAATTTTGTTAGGTGAAAGGAAACAACTAAGGACCAAAGATTCCTAAAATAACTATTATGAAATATTAGGGACATGTTTTTGGGGGGTGGACATATTTTATACTCTAACTTTATGATTCTTAGGAATTTTTTTCTTTTAAACATCTATTGCTGTTATTATGTAACTATAATTGATAGCTGTCATCAACCAAATCATCATGGAATCAGGAAAAGATCTATGAAGTACTTAAGATCTCAACAGTACCTTAAAATCTGCACAGCATAAAATCTTCACAAGCTCATGGAGGACTACAATGAGGTTTAACTGAATGTATATTCATCAACCACTTATCCATCCAATCTTTCATCCACCCATCCATGCACCCATCCATCCACCCATCCACACCCATCCATCCACCCATCCATCATTTGTCTATTGCTTAATTCATTTAAATTTATTCATTCCTTTCTCCTCATCTTCTTGCCCTGCACATGCTTTCCCTTCCTAATGTGTTTGATTCTGAGTTATAAATCATTTCAGGCTCATCTAATACATTTCTTGCTCCAGACCTGGAATTGGCCATTTATCTAAGAGTTCCTGGTTCCTTTAGGTACAATATTATATTATCTGGGTGCAAGAGATGCTCTTTGTTACTGACTCAGTCATTTTTTGTAGGACTTGTCAGTGCACAGAGCTTATATATATATATATATATATATATATATATATATATTCAAAGAGAAAACACATCATGAATCCATAGTGATATTTTAAAATGTTAATGTTGATTAAAATATATAAATATACACGTAACATGAGGCCATTTCTATATAACCCAAGAACACGCAAAACTAAATACTTTCCTTAGTGGATGCATAAGGTGGCAAAACAAGGCAAGTAAGTGATTTACTTTCCAGGCAGGATATGGTTACCTCCAGAAGAGGAGAGGTTGTGATCCAGAAGGGGTGTTCAGAACCTTCTGCGAGTGCTGACAATGCCTTTTCCCTTGATGGAGGTAGTTATATAAAGTGTCTGTTAACTTTAGAGTAGTTTGCTAGGTTATACATATGTTCATACAATTTACTGTATGTATTAAAATTCACAGTATAAAGTTAATTTTTAAAAAAGTTGCTGTGGCCTGCTCTTCTCAACTTTTCGTAAGCATCACTGATTTTACTCTCCCAACTTTCTTTTCCCAACTATTTCAGTGCTATTTTTGAATATTCCATGCTTTAAAAATTTCATGCACAACATTTGGAGCTTTTTGGAGGAATGACACCAAAGACTTCTAATAAATATGCCTGGCTTGTTAGATTAGCTTTATTAGGACTTTTTTTTTTCTTGCCTTGCACTATTGGTCCACACATAGGTACTAAATAATTCCATTTTCTTTCATTAACTGAATTATCAAGGCCCACCATCCTGGTCTCTATATCTTTCACTTGTGCTTAATGTATTTTATTTATTTATTTATTTATTTTTTAAAGATTTTATTTATTTATTTGACAGAGACAGAGACAGCAAGAGCAGGAACACAAGCAGTGGGAGTGGGAGAGGGAGAGCAGGCCTCCCATCAAGGAGGGAGCCCGATGTGGGACTCGATCCCAGGACCTCGGGATCATGACCTGAGCCGAAGGCAGAAGCTTAATGACTGAGCCACCCAGGCGCCCTGTGCTTAATGTATTTTAAACCAAAAACATTAGCTGGGCATTTTGTAGTTGTACAGAACTGTGCCACACACCTCGCAAGCAGTATTTACCCCATCCTTGAAAACATTTGCATTATGTTGATGAAATATGGTTGGAAAATTAAATTATTGGGAATTGCTTTTCTACTCAAAATCTATAATTGGGTAAAAAAACAAGTGCTATTTTTATTTGTTCAGATTTAAAATTATAAGAAATAAATCTGGTTCCTGACATATATTGTATTTATAATAAGTGCATGGTATTATAAAGGAAAGGCAAATATTATTTTTTATTCACTTTAAATAGGCTCAGAGGAGAAGAATGGTTTCATATTTTTGTGGTTTTGTTTGTTTTGTTGTTATTGTTTAGAAATAATTGGTAATTGGTGGAGCTGGGATTTGAACCCTAGTCATAGTTCTCTTACTTTATTCCAAGATTTTATTCCAACTTCCTCTATCAAACATACTTGATGCATCAGTCCTACTAATTACCACAAACATGATCCAATCCTATTTGCAAGCCAAGGTTTCATTACATCTATTTGGTGTCTCTGAATCTTCTAAATCCCAGAACACTGGGCAAATTGGGCTCTCATTTGGATGGATACAAACCAACATACTGACTAAACCTGAAAATATCACTTACTTATAAAACTTGGAGATTTTAGAGAAGACTTTGTTGCCATTAAAAATGGGATAAAAGCTAAATTCAGTGATTTTTGAGGCATACTGAGCAGTAGATAAAATCTTGGTTTAGAAGCTGGAAAACATGAATTTGTATCCAGTCTCTGTTGTTTATGTGAGGTAGTAGTAGGCAGACAAACTGACAGCTCCCTATTGTTTTACAGCTCCAAATCCCACTACACTCTTTCTCTAACCTAGTTTTCCAGGCTCAACACCTCAGTGCTCTCTTTCTCCCTTCCTTTTTGTCCAGTGCGTGCACACACACACACACACACACATACACACACACACTCACACATATCCTAGTCATTCTGAGTTTTGCACTGAGCATACTATGAATCTTTCAGTCTCACTGCTAACATATGGGCAGTTCCCAGGAACTGTTTGATTTCTTCCTGAATCAGCAAAGCAGTGTTCTTTTGTCTTTGTCAAGGTTACACACACATGAAATAAACTGACCTAAATAAAAATGGGAACATATTATGTAAGGGCTTTCAAAGGAACAAAACACAGCTGAACCTTTTGAGAATATTGGCTGAAGACATCAGATACTGAGGTAGGATCTCATCCCTGAGGTAATGCTGGGGTGGAAAAATCTAAACTATAGTTTGCTGGAAGCTTAGTGTGTATGAATCTGGGAGTTAAAAGTTCCAGAGGGGGTTTACCTCCTAGAGCTCTATAGGGTTCTCACATTGAAGATCAGAGAAAAATCTCCTCATGCTTCTGGTGGGGAAAAGGGAAAAGTGGCCATTTTGAAATATGCTGGAGTAGTCTGTTGTTTTTAACAAGGTCTGCCCTTAAAAGAAACTATTTTACCAGTGCCTAACCTATTGGGGTATTGTCAGATCCTAACTGACCTAGCGGAAGGGAAATACCCAACTCCAGCCCATTCTGGCTTTCCACATAGGGAACAAAACTACTCCAACTCCCTCCAGTCATCCTGTTCCATCAGAGGGAGTAGGAAAAAACAGAGAGTCACTTGTAAGTTTTACAGCTAAGAGGCGGAGGCTCATTAAGAGAATGTGCCTAATCATAGGAGTACAGAACAGTTCCCCTCTCCACACACCTAAGCACATAGCCAAAGACATCTATTTACCAGAGTTACTTTTGCCTATGACATTCTATTGAGCTTTCAACAAGATAACACAAGACATAATAAAAGGAAAAAAACACAGTTTGACGAGTCAGGACAAGCATCAGAATCAGACTCAGATATGGCAGCGATTTTTGTATTATCAGACAAGGAATTTTAAAAAGCTATGATTAATAGACTAAGAGCTCTAACATAAAAACAGGTAACATGCACAAACATGGATAATGAAAAACAGAGAGACTGAAATTCTAAGAAAGAACCAAAAAAAAAAGGGGGGGGGCTAGAGATCAAAAACAGTGGTGGAAATGAAGAATGCCTTAGATGAGCTCATTAGTATACTGGATGTGACTGAGCAAAGGATCTCTGAACTTAAGAATATATACATAGAGTTCTAGCAGTTTTGAGGTGGAGTCTTTTGGGTTTTCCACATACAGTATCATATCATCTGCAAAGAGTGAGAGTTTGACTTCCTCTTTGCCAATTTGGATGCCTTTGATTTCTTTTTGTTGTCTGATTGCTATGGCTAGGACTTCTAATACTATGTTGAATAGCAATGGTGATAGTGGACATCCCTGCCGCGTTCCTGACCTTAGGGGGGATGTTCAAGACTGCTGAATCACAAATCTGTACCTCTGAAACAAATAATGCAATATATATTAAGAAAAAAAAAGAAGAAGATAGCAGGAGGGGAAGAATGAAGGGGAGTAAGTCGGATGCGGAGACGAACCATGAGAGACGATGGACTCTGAAAAACAAACTGAGGGTTCTAGAGGGGAGGGGGTGGGGGGATGGGTTAGCCAGGTGATGGGTATTAAAGAGGGCATGTTCTGCGTGGAGCACTGGGTGTTATGCACAAACAATGAATCATGGAACACTACATCAAAAACTAATGATGTAATGTATGGTGATTAACATAACAATAAAAAATTTAAAGAAAAAAAAGAATATATATATAGAAACTTCCAAAACTGAAAAGAAAGAGAAACATACTAAAAAAGAAAAGAAAAGGAAAGAAAAGAAAAAGCAAAAGAAAATCCTAGAAATGAGGGACAACTATCTAAGATGCTTGTAATGGGAACACCAGAAGAATAAGGGGAAGGAGAAGGAGGAAGGGGAGGGGAAGGATGAGGAGGGGGAGGGAGAAGGTAGAAGGAGAAGGAAAAACAGATAAATATTTGAAACTATAATTACAGTGAATTTCCCCTAATTCAATGTCAGAAACCAAACCAGAAATCCAGAAAGCCCAGTGACCATCAAACAAGACAAATTCAAAAAAAAAAAAAAAAAGAAAGAAGAAAGAAACCAAGACAAACAAACAAACAACAGGAAACTACACACCTAGGTGTGTCATATTAAAATTGCAGAACAATGAAGATAGAGAAAAAAAAAATTCTGTAAGAAACCATTGGTAAAAGATGACTTTATCTATACAGGAGTAAAGATAAGAATTACATCTGACTTCTCCTCAGAAACCATACAAGCAAGAAAAGACTGGAGATAAAATTGTTGAAATAAAAATTCACCAACCTAGGATTCTGTACACTGCAAAATTATCCTTCAAAAGTAATTGAGGGGACACCTGGCAGGCTCAGTCGGTAGAGCATTCAACTCTTGATCTCAGGGTTGTGATTTGAAGACCTACCTTGGGTGTACAGTTTATTAAAAAAAAAAAGTAAATGAGAAATATAAGAATTTCTCAAACATTGAAAGAATGTGTTGCACATAGATCCACCTTGCATAAAGTGTTAAAAAGAAATTCTTTAGAGAGAAGGAAGTTAATATAAGTGAGAAATTCAGAACTATGTAAAGAAAGGAAGAATACTAGAGAAAAAATATGTGCTTTTCTTTTTTTTAATGATTTTATTTATTTAACTGACAGAGAGAGAGAGAGCGCGCGCGCATAAGCAGGGGGAGTGGGAGAGGGAGAAACAGACTTCCCACCGAGCAGGGAACCTGATGCAGGGCTCATTCCCAGGACCCTGGGACCATGACCTGAGCTGAAGGCAGACAATGACTGAGCCACCCAGGTAGCCCTGTTTTTCTTTTTCTCAATTGATCTAACAGAAGAGAATTTGTTTAAAATATTTATAACCTTATATGTATGTTAATGTTTGTTTATATACCGTAAAGTATATATATGTTATATATATAAACCATATATATATATATATATATATTTACTTACATAAGTATAAATTAAATCAATGACAGCAGTGGTACAAGGGATGGGAGAGAGCAATTGGAATATTGTATTATTATAAAGTACTTGCATTATCCATGGAGTGGTTATAGTGTTATCTGAAAGTGAATGACTAGGCAAAGCCCAAAGGATTTTTAGGGCACTAAAATTATTCTATATGATGCTATAATGTGGATACATACCATTATACACTTGTCAAAACCCATAGAATGTATAACACCAGGAGTAAACCTTAATGTAAATTATGGCATTTCAGTGATAATGATGTGCCAAAGTAGGTTCATCAATTATAACAAGTGTACCACTCTGGTGGTGAGGGAGACTTTGCATGTATGGGGGCACGGGGCATATGGGAACTCTGCAGCTCGGCTCAGTTTTACTGCTTTTGTGCTAAAACTGCCCTAAAAAATAAAGTCTATATAAAAAGGAAAAGATTAAGGAAGAACAACCATGGGGCTTTTCACTTTGGATGAAATGTCAGTCCAGTTGCCTGCCACTACTGCTAGAGCTCTGGCTGGGATCTAATCTGATCTTTTCTGATCCAATCATTGGAGCTACAATCAATGATGAGATTTGAAGATTATTGAGTTCTCTTTAGTTGTAAGAATAATAAGAGTAAAGATTAATCCTTCAGGTTAAGGCTAGGTGCCTGGGCTAGCTTGACTTAAGACCCAAATCTGATGGGCAGGTTCATTAGAGCAAATGACCATTGACTCATTCTTTCATTCCTTCAAGCAAATTTATTTGGTGCCTATGTATCAGACTCTGCTTTGGGGAAAAACAAGACACATGGGTTATTATTGCCTTCTAGGGCTAATCTCTTCAACTTTAGACACACCCCTTTCTTTCTCTGGGTGCTGACACAGGACCTACACTGCTTAGATTCAAATTCTAGTTTTGCTTCTGTCTATTATGTGATTGTGTGAAAGTTAATTTGATCTCCCTGAGCCTCAGTTGACTCATCTGTAAAATGGAGATAATATAACCCATTTCCTTGGGTTGCGTTGAGGCTAAAATTAAAATAACCACTGACAGATAGTTTCAAACTAGGGTAGTTATGAATGATTGATTGATCTTGCTGACTCTCTGGCCCCAGAGTGGGGCAGCCAGCCCAGGGACCATTGATAAGTATTAATTAAGACATGACTAAGAGAGCTTTGCAGAGGTGCAGGGAATATGTGGTTAGGATTTGTAAGTCCAGAGTCTGGTTCGGGTGTTTCCTTCAGTCTTGGATGACAAACTGGAAAGTTGTTCCACCAATAAGTGTGTCTGCCCAAAGGCCAGCAAGGAGCCAGCAGGGCCAAGCGGAATGGTTCCCAGTGGCATGTGCATCCAGGCACAGGTGTGAAGCCCACATGAGGCCAGGAGCACCTCAGTCTCCACCGAGGATTCATGGAAAGCAGAACTGTGATCATAGGACTGCTCTAGCCCACTTCCATTGAGGAGGCACTGCTGGAACAGTCATAGTGCTGCCCACAGGGTTGGCACTCCAAATTGTGGAGCCTACGGCCCGGTTGTGAACTTGAACCCTAAGAAGCAATGGGAATATTTAAAGAAACTCTCCATCTTGCCTACTAGAGTAGCCATTGTTGTGGAGAGCAGTCATGAGAACAGTAAATATTTTGCGAAAATGTGAACACATTGGAAGTTTTACCAGGGACTTAGTGACCCAGTGGAAAAAGTTGGTTTCTGCATAACAGAACACTGAGACTGATAAAAAGGACTTGAAAAAGAGCAATTATTGAAAGTGTCCCAGGGAGGAGCTTCAGAAGGAGGAGAAAATGAAGGACTACCAAGAAAATTGGAAAGCCTCCAGAAGCTGATCCACATCTTTGACCACAGACAAGGGAAAAAACAAAATTTAGAAAACCCAGAGCTGGAGAGACCTCACAAAGTGTCTCACAGTTGTGAGAGGAGAGATGAGGGAAAAAGGCATCCCAGAGTTTCACCAGCTTATTCTTATTCCTCAGACCAGGGATCTGCTGATGACTACCATTTTCAGACACCTTTATCATCTGCCTGTCCTCATGAGATATCTATGGACCATTACAGATCTCCAATGGAGGACCACCAGCACACTCTTCCACACCAGAAGCCTGGCCACATAATGGATCCCAGGACAGACTGGGACTCAGTCAGTAATGGCACCTGGGTGAGCCCCGGAGGAAAGGGGCTGTGCCCACAAGGAGAAACTTTTGGAGGATACCAAGGTGGTGAGAATTCCCCTGCTTTGATCATCAAGAAATCACACAAGGTGGTCTCCAAAGAGGAAAGCCAAAGGCAACTCTCGGGGATAGAACAAAGGAGAAATCACTCCCTAGTGGTGTCAAGAAAGGGAAGGAAAGAAAGGCATCAGCATCAAGAAGTTTTTACTCCCCTTGGAGATTTAGACAACCATCTTAAAAAGGCAAATTATAGTATCAGAGAAAACCAAATCAAACCAAACAAGCAAACTCCAGAGTAAAAACACAGGAAAGGATTCCAGGGAAAAGAGGTTTCTGATAACCTAAAAACTTAAGAAGGGAAACTAAAAACTTCTAATTTGAATAAAAAGTCAGTGGGCTTCCTCCCTGAAGTTGAAGAGGAAGATATGGATGATGAATTCAAGAAGCCCATCATGTCTTTGGAGTCAGACCTTAGCTATGACCAGCCCTGGAAGAAAAAGAAAATTTCATTTTTGTGAAAACTTTAATCACTGCACTTGGAGGGAAAAAAAAAAAAGGACTTACAAAGAAAAAAACATTCCAAAAACACTAGTTAAAAAAACATGGACCCCATTCAGAATTATCTACAGTGAAGGAAAACAAGTCAGAGAAGGTACAGCCAAGTGGAATTGATTCTGCTAAGCTTGGAAAGGTCTCCGCTGGTGCATTACCAGTATTATCAGACCTCCTATTACCCAGATTAGAGATCCATCACCATCCACTTCCTGTCCTTGAATTGATGTTCTCCTTCCAACAATGCACAAAGCACTGTCTTCACCCCAGGAAAAAGAAGCTGACTTAATCAACTCAGACTGAATTCTAAGATGCAGGTATATTCTGATTCTAAGAATGCCTATCCCCCCCCCAAAAATAAGAGCAACAATATAAATAAATTTGAATTAAACAGGTAAGTAAAGAAAACTATAGCTTTGTATATCTGTTAGTGGAATAAGATTCATACCAGTAAGAGAGAGTTGCGGGTGACTTTCTTGTGTCTTCCCTTGACAGCCAGATCATCAACATTTATGGAGTCCCTGTTTTTAATGAGCATGGTATTAGTAACTGCAAAATGAAATTCCACATTTCCTTTAAACCTGGAAATCTATTCAGGAAGGCAGTTTACATGCTAATGAAAAGACTTAGAAGTGTGATTTTTCAGTCATAACTTTTCAAGGATATTTTGGAAAAAGTGCTTCTTGGGTCCGAATTTACTTTTAATTAGCAATTTTTTTTAATACCATTGCTTTAAATGACATTTCCTACACATCATTTGTAGGTTCAGCAGCACATACATACAAAACAATCAGTAAGTGTTCTTGAATTAGTTTTTTTTTTCCATTTAAGGAATCATAGGTACATTTTAGCTTAGTTCTTAGTAAAGAAGAGAGGTTTTAAAATTACTAAAGTTTCAAAACATTTATTTAAATAAAAACTCGAAGTCCTTCAGTCAAACCAGACTACAATAAAATGATAAGACTGTCCATTCTTATAGCTGATAACCCACCTGTGTTTAAAAACAGTCTGAAAATAAAATATATTTTAATAAGCCTCGAAAATAGCAGGCATGAAAAATGGCTACTGAATAAAAAAAGAACAGATATTAATAAAAATGAGTTAATATTAAGAAACATATTTAAGAATTGAAGTGTTGCAGAGATTTAATAAATGGACTTGCCTCAGAATCATAGGCAAGTGCAAATAATTTCTCACTTGCAAGTGCCAACATATATAGTGTTCTCCTCCAGCCTAATACTTGAATATACATCACAGTAAAAACTGGAAGGAACTTAGAATGGAAGAAATTACATAAAAAGTAATATACAAAGAATGTTTAGAATAATGTGTGGCACATAAGTATTTTATGCTTTAATTATTATTATTATTATTACTGCTATTAATACTATTAATAATACTATAACTTCAGATAAAATAGAAACGTGAAATATCAACAATTTAAAGTTAAAACTGTCAAAATTTACTTGGAGTGTTTAGTTCCATATAAGATGGTTGGGTACCTGGCTGGCTCAGTCAATAAAACATGCAACTCTTCATCTCAAGTTCCTGAGTTTGAGCCCCATATTGGCTATGGAGAGTACTTAAACAAACAAACAAATTAAATAATAACAATATAACATGATTATGTTTCTAGAAAAAATTATACAAATACCCTAAGAACTAATAAGCAAGTGTAGCAAGGTCACTAGATACAAATTTAGTATACAAAATCCAATTACTTTCCTATAAGCCAGAAATGAATATTTTGGATTAGAATTTAAAAAATAATAATATTTATAATAGTACCAAAAATTGAAGTTCATGGATAAATATTACAAAACATATATGGAATCTGCATGCTGAAAACTACAAAACACTGATGGAAGATCACAAATCAAAGAAAGGGAAAGATTTTGTTCCCATTGATTGGAAGATTCAATATCATGAAGATAATCAATTCCTCTCAACTTAATTTATAGATTCAGTGCAATCTCAAGGAGGACAAAAGTAACTCTACTCATTGCTCATGAATGTTTAAAACGGTACAACCACTTTGGAAGAAACTGCAAAAGTTTCTGTTCCACTTTGGAAGAAAGATTAATAGTATTTGGAAGAAAGGAAGAAAGATGAATAGTATTGCCATAAGAACCAGCAATCATGCTCCTAGTTATATACCCAACGATTTGAAAACATCTGTTTATATAAAAACTGCATGCAAATTTTTATAACAACGTTATTCATAATAGCCAGAAAATAAAAGCAATGAAGACGTCATTCAACAGTTGAATAGAAAACAAAACTTGTATATCTGTACAAGGGAATACTACTCAGTGATAAAGAGGAATATCTCATTAAGCCATACAAATATGTGGATGATTTTTAAATGCATATTGCTAAATATCAATGTAAAAGATGTAATCTTCTACTCCAATATCATGAAACTAGGCTTCTACTATCTGCCATTTATTACATACCTTTTAATTTCCATTATAAATGAATTGTGATTTTAGAATTGTTGACCCAATATTTGGGAAATTCTAAAAAATCAAGTCTGAAGTCTACATAATGTATGATTCCATTTATATGGCATTCTGTAAATGCCAAAATTAAAAGAGATAATTACACAGATCAACATTTAACACACTTTTGGCAATAGTGAGGTTTAAATAGGGGACATACAGAGAAATTTTTAAGATGGTAAAATTATTATTTGTGGTATATAGTTGCAAAAATTTTCAACAAACTATTAGCAAACCAAATTCAACAATACATTAAAAAAGATCATATACCATGATCAAGTGGGATTTATTCCAGGATGCAAGGATGGTTCAATATCTACAAATAAATCAATGTGCTACACCACATTAACAAAATAAAGCTCAAAAACCTTATGATCATCTCAATAGATACAGAAGAAGCATTTGAAAAAAAAAACTCAACTTGTACTTATGATAAAAACTCTCAAAAAGTAGGTATAGACAGAATGTATTTCAACATGATAAAGGCCATATATGACAGCTAACACAATACTTAATGGTGAAAGAGAGTACTTTTCTTTTTTCTTTTTTTTTTTTTTAGATTTCATTTATTTTTTTGAGAAAGACACAGCGAGAGAGGGAACACAAGCAGGGAGAGTGGGAGAAGGAGAAGCAGGTTTCCCACAGAGCAAGGAACCCGACATGGGGCTCAATTCCAGGACCCTGGGATCATGACCTGAGCAAAAGGTAGATGCTTAAGGACTGAGCCACACAGGCGCCCCATTTTTTTTTAAGATAGTACTTTTCCTTTGAGATCAAAAATAAGACAAGAATGCTCTCTCACCACTTTTATTCAACATAGTATTGGAAGGCCTAGCCAGAGCAATTAGGTAGAATAAATAAATAAAAAAGTATACAAATAGGAAAGGAAGAAGTAAAACTATTTGCAGACACATGAGTTTATTTATAGAAAACCCTGAAGACCCTGCCCCAAAACTGTTAGAACTAGTAAACAAACTAATTCAGTAAATTTGCAGGGTACAAAATCAATATACAAAACTCAGTTGCATTCTTTTACACTGACATGATCTATCAGAAAGAGAAATTGAGAAAACAACCACATTTACAATTGCATCAAAAAACTCAAAAAAATGAAAAAAAAACTAGGAATAAATTTAACAAACTGGATGAAAGATCTACACTGAAAACTATAACATTGATAAAAGAAACTGAGGAAGACACTCATAAATGGAAAAATATTTCTTGCTCATGGCGTAGAAGAATTAATATTGTTAAAATGTCCATACTACCCAAAGCAATCTGCAGATTCAATGAAATCCCTATCAAAATTCCAATGGAATCTTTCAAACAAATAGAACAAATAATCCTAAAATTTGTATGGAACCACAAAAGATCCTCAAGAGTCAAGCCAGTCTTGAGAAAAAAGAATGAACCTGAAGACATCACACTCCCTGATTGCAAACTACACTATAAAGCTATAATAATCAAAAATAATATGGCTTTGTCATAAAAATGACACATTAATCAACGGAACAGAGTAAAGAGCCCAGAAATAAACCCACATGTATATGGTTAATTCATTTATGACAAAGGAGGCAAGACTATGCAATGGGGAAAAATAGTTTCTTCAATAAAGAATGTTGGGAAAAGTAGACAGTCCTATGCAAAATAATGAAACTGGACCACTATCTTATACCATACACAAAAATTAACTCAAAATGGACACCTCCCCCCCAAAAAATGGACCAAACATTGAATGTAAGACCTGAAATGATAAAACTCTTGGAAGAAAAGTTAAGGAGTAAGCTTATTGACATCAGTCTTGACAATGACGTTTTGAATCTGACTCCAAAAGCAAGGACAACAAAAGCAAAAAATAAAATATAAAATAAAATAAAATAAAATAAAATAAAATAAAATAAAATAAAATAAAATAAGTATATATACATACTGAATGGGGTCCTGCAACAGAAAAGATAGTAGTTAAAAAATAAATAAATCTAAATAAGGTATAGACTTCAGTTAAAATAATAAGTCAATATTAATCTCCTAACTGTAACAAATAATACTATGCTAATATAAGATGTTAATAATAGTGGAAACTGGACATGGGTTAAATAGGAACTCTCCACATCTTTCTTAAAAATCAAAAACTATTCTAAAATAACAAAGAGTTTATCTAAAAATACAACCAGAAGTTTGACTGAGTGATTTTGTAAAAACAAATTTATCAATTCACACAAAAAGATAAAAGTGGGAAAGTGAGGAAAGAAAATGAAAATGGGTATATTTGGAACATCCAGTATGTGCAAGGTGTTCTTCTAGACACATTGCATATTCAGTGTAATTTACTTACTTTATGTCTCATAAAAGCATGTAGGAGGACATTGTTATTTCCAATTTTTAAATGGATAAAATAAGAAAGTTTAAATGACCTAATATAAAAAATTCAACAAAGAATGTTAAGAGTTTAAACCTAGACTTGTTTATTTGTCTAAATATTTTATTGTTATTTGTGTGTGTGTGTGTGTGTGTGTGTGTGTGTGTGTGTGTGTGTGTGTTTCCATTTTAACCAATTTTTAAGTGAACGATTCCAGGACATTAATTACAATCAATGCTGTGTTAACTTCACCACTAATTCCAAACCTTTCATCCTTCCAAACATAAACTCTGTATATATTGTTCCCATTTCACCAGCTCCAGGTAACCTCTAATCTCTATGAATTTCTGTATTCCATTTATTTTATTTAAATGAATTCACACAATATATATTTTTTTGTGAATGGCTTATTTTATTTAGAATAATGTTTTTAAGGTTTAGGTGATAACATGTATGAGAACTTCATTAATTTGTATAGCTGAATAATATCCATTGAATATATATTCTTTGTCAATTGATATACACTTGGTTTGTAATTTCATGAGAATTTAAAGAATTCCTGTGTTTCCATTTTTGAAAAAAAAATAAATGGCTGTGTCAAAGCTGTAGATACCCCTTTAGGTAGTTTTGGCATCTCTAAAATATTAAATCTTCTTAGCTGTGAACAGTGGACTAGCTATCAACTAATTTTAGGTCTTCCCTGATTTTTTCAAAATGTTTTATAGTTTTCATTGTACATGTATTTCAGTTTGTAGTTATATTGATTCCTCAATATTTTATTATTTTTTCTTTAATAGATTTTATTTAGTTGACAGAGAGAGAGAGAGCAGCAGAGGGAGAGGGAGAAGCAGACTCCCTGCTGAGCAGGGAGCCCGTCCCAGGACTCAATCTCAAGACCCTGGGATCATGACCTGAACCAAAAGCAGACACTTAACAGACTGAGCCACTCAGCCACTCCTTGATATTTTGTTCTATTATATGCTATTATAAATGGAATTGCTTTTAAATTTCCTTTTATGAGTGTTCATTGTGCGAGTATAGAAGCACAATTTTTTTTTTCATTTTGATCTTATATCACTCCACTTTGCTGTATTTATTTAATAGCTCTAGTAGCTTTGGCGGGGGTTCTTGGGGGTTTTCTATATTTAGGATCATGACATCTGTGAATTGAGATAGCTTTACTTTTTTCTTTCCAATTTGGATGCTTTTATTTTGTCTGTTTTTTAACTGCCCTGGTTAGAACTTCCAGGACAATGTTGAATAGCAATGATGAAAGTGGGTATCCTTGGCTTGTTCCTAATCTTAGCAGAGAAGATTGCAGTCTTTTACCAATGAGCATAATGCTAGTTGTAGGGTTTTCATTAATGCTTCTTATCATATTGTGAAAGTTCACTTCTATTCCTTGTTGTTGAAGTGTTTTTATCATAAAAGGGTGTTCACTTTATCAAATGCATTTTCCACATCAGTTGAGGTCATCATGAGTGTTTGTGTGTTTTCATTAATTCCGTTTAAAATAGTGTGTTATATTGATTGATTTTCTTGTTTTGAACCCCCTTGCTCCTTGGGATAAATTCCACCTGGCCATGATATACAATTCTGTTAATATACTGCTGGATTCATTTTGCTAGTCATTTTTAAGGATTTGTGCATCTATATTTATAAGGGATATTGGTCTGGGGCACATGGTATTAGAAGGTGGAAGGGGGTCAGTAATGTATCTTCCCAACTGAGAAGACACTTCAATGCTGAAAAATGAAGCAAGCCACTCCATGCCATTTGCACAGAGTTTTATTCAGGGTAACTTACTGACAGGGGCAATCAGGCAGACAGACAGTATACCAGCATTCTCCGCCCCTATTCTCCACCCCTATCCAGAACTTAATCCCCAGCTTTTATGGAATGAGCGGAATGGTGGTGAGGTCACAGAGTAGTGATCTAAACTGGGGCCATCGGTGCTCCAGAGGCTCCCTTCTAGTTATATAAAGTAGCACCGCCTGTAGGCAGAGAGGAGAATAAGATGGAAGACCAAAGATGGAGTCCGTGTTGTCAGCACTCCAAACATGGTAAAGTACTGAGGTCTGTCAGGAGGTAGAGAGGGGCAAGAACCATGGGTCAGACGATTTATTTTGGTTTCTGCAGGAAAGAAAGGGAAAGCAGGATAAAGAGGTTTAGGATTGGTTAGTTTAAATCATTTCAGTGGGCTCTGGGGCACAGAGGCTGTCCCTCGTTGTTTAGAACCGGACCCCTGGGTGGTTAGAGCAAGTGAATAGTGGCCCAGAAGTGTGAAAGCCTGATCAAGATGGTGGTAAGAGTGTGGGCTCTGGATTGGTTAGTTTGTATTTGACAATTGCACTTTCAGGAGAAGAAGAGGATTGTTTATTAGCTGTAGGAATCTGCTAACTGGTTATTTTCCTGTTGTTGAATTTTAAGAGTTCTTTACATATTTTTAATAACAGTTCTTAGTCAAATACCTCTTCTATAAATACTTCCTCACAGTCTGTGGCTTATTGTGTCATTCTTACAGTCCTTCACAGAACAGATTTTAAAAATTGTAATGAAGTGCAACTTATCAATCATGTCTTTCATAGATTGTGCCTTTAGCATGATATCTAAAAAAATCATCCGTGGGGCACCTGGGTGGCTCAGTTGGTTAAACGTCTGCCTGCCTTCCTTCCTGCCTGCCTTCCTTCTTTCCTTCATTCCTTCATGATCCTGGGGTCCCGGGATTGAGCCCCACATTGGACTTCCTGCTCAGTGGGGAGTCTGCTTCTCCCTCTCCATCGGACCCTCCCCACTGCTTGTGCTCTTGCTTTCTCTCTCTCTCAAATGAATAAATAAAAAACCTTTAAAAATATAAAAATTAAATAAATAAAAAAATAAAGTCATCCTTGCACCCAAGATCATCTTAATTTTCTCTTATCTTCTCCTCTAGGGATTTTGTGTTTTATATTTATATCTATTCTGTGTCTCTTTTTTTTTTTTTTTTTTTTTTTTGGAAGGAAAGGCCTGGGCCTAGAGATTTTTTTTTTTTTTTTTTTTGTTGATATTCAGTTGTTCCAACATCATGCATTGAAAAGACAGTCTTTGCCCCACTGTATTTTTTTAATCATTTTTCAAAGATCAGTTGATTATATTTATTTGGTCCTACTTTTGGACTCCATTCTGTATAACTTAGCTATTTGTCTATTTTTTCACCAGTGCTACACTGTCTTGATTACTATGCCTTTATAGCAAGTCTTAAGGTCAGGTTCTCTCAGTAATCTTTCTTCTCTCTCAGTACTGTGGTGGCTATTATCGGTCTTTTGCCTCTCCATTTAAGCTTTAGAATCAGTTTATGGATATGTACAAAATAACTTGGTGAGGTCGGAGTTGAGATTATGTTGAATCTATAGATCAAGTTGGAAATAACTGACATCTTGACTATATTGAGTTTTCCAATTCATGAACATGGAACATTTCTCCATTTATTTAGTTCTTTTTTATTTATTTCATCATAGTTTTGTAGAAACTAGATCTTTATCTAGATATTGTACATTTTTTTAGATTTATATAAAAATATTTTATTTGGGAGGTGCTAATATAAATGGCATTACATTTAAAAATGTAATTTCAAATTCTACTTGCTGGTATATAGGAAAGTGATTGATTTTTGTATAGTAACCTTTTATTCTAAAATCTTGCTGTAATTACTTATTAGTTCTAAGAGTTTATTTCTTTAGAACTATTTTGGATTTTCTACATAAGCAATCATGTCATCTGTGAAAAAATTTACTTTTTGTTTCCCAATCTGTGCACATTGTTTCCTTTCTTTTTCTCTTCCTCTCATTATTCTCCTTCTTTTCTGTCCCTTCCCTCCCTTCCTTTCCCCTCCCTTCCCTCCATTTCCCTTTCCTTCCCCTCCCCTCTCCTATTTTCCCCTCCCTTCCTCCTTCTCTTCCCTTCCTTTCCCCTCCCTTCCCTCCATTTCCCTTCCCTTCCCATTCCTTTGTGCTTTAGCTAGGACTTCCAGTACAATACTCTTATATTCACAGGGCACATTTTGCCTTGTTCCTGATTTTGATGGGAGAACCTCTACTCTCTTACCATCAGTTTTGATATTACCAATGGTTTTTTGTAGGTTTTCTTTATCAAATTGAGGAAGTTCCCTTCTATTCTTAGTTTACTAAGAGTTTTTATTATGAATAGATATTGGATTTTTGTCACATGTTTTTCTGCATTCATTGAGATGATATTTTAATTTTTTTCTTCTGTTGATTTGACAGATTACATTAATGACTTTCAAAAATTTAACCAGCTTTGCATACCTTAAATAAATCTCACTTGGTTGTGGTAAATAATTCTCATCATTGGATTCAATTTGCTAATATGTATAGGATGTTTCTTTTTTTTTAAAAGATTTTATTTATTTATTTGAGTGAGAGAGAATGAGAGATAGAGAGCACGAGAGCGAAGAGGGTCAGAGGGAGAAGCAGACTCCCCGCTGAGCAGGGAGCCCGATGTGGGACTCGATCCCGGGACTCCAGGATCATGACCTGAGCTGAAGGCAGTCGCTTAACCAACTGAGCCACCCAGGCACCCTGTATAGGATGTTTCATCTATGTTTGTGAAAGATACTGGTTTGTGATTTTTGGTTTTGTTTTGTTTGTAATGTCTTTGTCTGGTTTTAGCGTTAGGGTAATGCTGGCTTCATAGAATGAGTTAAGGAGTATTCTCTCTGCTTCTATCTTTCTAAAAGAGATTAGAGAGAATTTGTATAATTTCTTCCTTAAATATTTGATTGATTTCATCAATAAACCCAGTTGAGTCTGATGTTTTCTGGTTTGGGAAGGTTATTTATTGAATTTCTTTAGTAGATATAAGCCTCTTTGATGTATTTCTTCTTATGTGAGTTTTGGCAGATTGTGTCTTTCAAGGAATTTATTAGTTTCATCTGGGCTATCAACATCGTGGGCATAGGGTTAATAATATTCCTTTATTATCATTATTATGCCCACAGGCTCTTTAGTTGTATCCCTCTTTCATTTCTGATGTTAGTAATATGTGTCTTCTCTCTTCATCCTGTTAAGAGATTTTTCAATATATTGATCTTTTCAAGGAACTAACTTTGGGTTTTATTGATCTTCCCTATTGACTTTCTGTTTTAAATTTCATTTATCTGTTCTAATTTTAACCATTTCTTTAGCCTACTCTGGATTTAATTCACTTGTTTGTCTAGTTTCCTAGGATAAAAGTTTAAGTTGCTGATTTTAGATCTTTCTTTCTAACATAAGCATTCAGTGCTATAAATTTCCCTCTAAGCTCTGCTTTTGCTGCATCCTACAAATTTTGATAAGTAATGTTTTCATTTTCATTTAGTCCAAATATTTTTAAAATTTCTCTTTAGAGTTCATTTTAGACTCATGCTTTATTTAGAACAAATTGGTTAACTCATATATTTTGAGATTTTCCAACTCTGTTATTGATTTCAAAATGGCTACTTCTCCATCACTCTGCCAGAAGCATAGGAAATTTTTTTCAAATCTCCAATGTGAGAACCTATTAGGATAACTAGATGTTAAACTCACAAAAGTGTCAAGGCTCCCAATTATTAGGTCACCCCATTTTTTTTAACTCATATTTGTTCATGCCAAGCCTCCAACAATTCCTTAATTATAGTTCAGGGTTTCCTTCCATCTTATGGGATCCCATGAGGTTTCTCCTCATACATATTTGCTCCAGGAAGTCATCATTCTCTTTATTCCCCTGTCTCTATTTTTTGTGGCAGTTGTTTGCCCTGTGACCTCACTTTTCTGATGAATCTAAGAAGTATTGTTGATTTTTCAGTTCATTCTGATTTTATTTCTTAGGTTAGAGTAGCAAATTCCATACTCCTGACATGCTGGACCAGAAACTGGCAATCTCTGCCTTTTGAATGGAGAAGTAATACATTTACATTTAAAGAAATTACTGATAAAAGAGGACTTACCTCTCTATTTAGATTTTTTTAAATATTTTTTCTGTATGTATCTAGATCTTTCACATATTTGTGTTTCTTATTTTCTCTATTATTGACTTCTTTTGTATTAATTTGATTTTTTTTTTTTTTTAGTAGGGAATCCTTATGTTTTCCTTATTTACTTCATGTATATTTTTTAGGGTATTTTCTTTATGGTTACCATGGGAGTTACACTTAGCATCTTAGATCCATAGCAGTCTAGTTCAGATTGACATCAACTTAATTTCAGCAGCATACAGAAACTCTACTCCTATACATTTTTACCATCCCCCACAAATATTGTTGTCACAAATTATATCTTTAAATATGGTGTGCCCAATAACATATTATGATTATTTTTATACATTTGTCTTTTAAATCCTATAGGAAATAAAGTGTAGTTACAATCCAAAAATACAACACTGACTTTTATACTTGCCTATTTATTTATATTTACTGGAGATCTTTATTTCTTCATGTGGCTTTTAGTATCTTCATGTGGCTAGATTCACTGCATTTCAATTTGAAGGACTCTTTTTTCATGTTTTTTGTAGGGCAAGTATAGTGATAACTAACTCCCTTATCTTTTGTTCATCTGTGAATGTCTTAATTTCTCTTTCATTTTTAAAGGATAGTTTTTCAGGTTATAGATTTCTTAGGTTTTTTTTCCTCCCAGCACTTTATATATTTCATTCCATTCACTTCTATCCTTCAAGTTTTCTGATGAGAAATCAGCTGCTATTAATCTTATTGAGAATCTCCTGTACATGATGAGCTGCTTCTCTTTTGTTGTTTTGAAAGATTTCTAAAAAATCCCCCCATTTTTTTAAGATTTTATTTATTTATTTGACAGAGAGAGACACAGCGAGAGGGGGAACACAAGCAGGGGGAGTGGGAGAGGGAGAAGCAGGCTTCCCACAGAGCGGGGATCCCAATACAGGGCTTGATCCCAGGACCTTGGGTTCATGACCTGAGCCGAAGGCAGACGCTTAATGACTGAGCCACCCAGGTGCCCCCAAAATCCCCTAATTTTCAAAACTAAATAACATGTTTCTAAATTATCCACAGGACAAAAAATAAATCAAAGGGAAATTAAAATATATTTTAAATTGAATCAAAATGAAAATGCATTGCATGATATCAAAAATTAATGGGTCACTGCTGAAGCAATTCATAGGAGAATTTTACATTACAGAATGGAAATATTAGAACAGAAAAAAGGTCCCAAAATTAGAACATCACCTAATTAAACTGAAAGAAAGCAGAAGAAATCACAGGAAAAATCACAGGAAATTATTGAAACAAAAAAGTAAAATTATAAGAACGTCAATGAAACAAAACCTAGGTCTTTGAGAAGATAAATAAAATTGATAAATCTCTAGGCAGGATGATCAGGAAAAAGAGATGACACAATTGACGAATATCAGGAATGAAAGAGGTGATACTGTAGATTTTAAAGTTATTAAAAGATAATGAATCAATGTTATTAACAAATTCATGCTAATAAACAAGGAAGTTAGATAAAATGTTCAAATTCCTTTTTAAAAACAAACTACCAGACTTACTCGAGAAGAAATTAATAAATTGAATGGCCCTAAATTTATTAAAAACGCTAAATTTGTAATTTAAAATTTTGTTACAAAAATACCAGTGAAGTATATCAAACAATTAAGCAAGAAATAATATCAATACTATACAAATTCTTCTAAAAAATGAAGAGAATATTTCCTATCCCATTCTTTGAGATCAGAATTACCCTAAAACCAATATTGAATAAAGAAAAATAGAGATCAGTATTCCTCATAAACATGTAAAAATCCTAAATAAAATTTCAGCAAATCAAATCCAACACTATATTAAAGAGATAAGATATAACGACCATGTGCCATTTATTTCACGAACATAAGATTGATTTGTCAGTTGAAAATCAATCCACATATCACAATATTAATAAATATGAGAAAGATAAAACCCTATGCCTATCCCAATATGCAGAAAAACCATTTGTCACTACCTAGCACATTTCCCCAATAACAACTTTCAGCAAATTGAAACAGATTAAGACAGAGATTAAGACAGAGATTTTGGCTCCTGCATTGGTAATATAAAAGATCATTGTGTAGTTAGAAATGAAGAGAAGGTTCAAACCTGGCCTGTTTAAATCTATAACAGGACCCCTCTCTGTCAGGCCGGGTATAGCAAGCTCTGAAGCTGACACAGAGATCTCTCCTGTGATTCACACTTTAAAAAATTTTTGGGAGTGTGAATTATGCAGGAACAAGTTTTCAGTGGCCAAACATAATTACACATTATTTCAAGCTCTTTGTATTTCTCAGACTTCATGAGCAGGGAGGATATGCACTCACTCATTCTCCCCATGCCCCCCCCTTTTTTTCAGGTTTTGTTGATTTACATGGGATCAGGCTTCTCTGTTTCTGTGCCACCCCTCCTTCCCTCTTCTGTCCAGCTCTGTAGGGGTGAGATACTGTGAATGTGTATGTTTAATATGTGTGTGTGTGTGTTTATGTACTGATACAGAGTGAGCAGGAACCAGACACACTTAATGGCCTAGAATAAATGGCTGATCAATCAGAACAGCTAAGTATCTGCTCTCTGTATATACTTATGGTGTATATTCGGTGTCTAACCATATACTTACTTATATAATTCTATAATTGTATCATGTGTATATGACTTTATTATTGATACAGACTTTGAAATATATTTTATTGTGATAAAGATGCATAACATAAAATTTATCATCTTAACAATTTCTAAGGGTATAGTTGAATAGTGTTAAACATATTCACATTGTTGTACAACCAGTCTCCAGAACTTTTTTATCTTACAAAACAAACTCTATACCGACTAACAACAGCTCCCCAATTCCCTCCACCCCCACCTCTTGGCCACTATCATTCACCTTTCTGTTGCTATGAGTTTGACTGTTCTAGATATCTCATATAAAAGGCATCACATAGTTTTTTTGTGACTGGCTTATTTCACTTACCATAATGTCATCAAGTTTCATCTATGTTGTAGCATGTATCACAATTTCTTTCCTTTTAATACCAAATAATATCCTGTTGTGTGTATATAGCACATTTTGTTATCCATTCCACTCTAGATGGACAATCTGGTTACTTCTACCTTTTGACTATTGTGAATAATGCTGCTACAAATATGGTTATACAAATATCTCTTTGAGGGGCGCCTGGGTGGCTCAGTCGTTAAGCGTCTGCCTTCAGCTCAGGTCATGATCCCAGGGTCCTGGGATCGAGCCCCACATCAGGCTCCCTGCTCAGCGGGAAGCCTGCTTCTCCCTCTCCCACTCCCCCTGCTTGTGTTCTCTCTCTCGCTGTCTCTCTCTGTCAAATAAATAATAAAATCTTAAAAAAATCTCTCTTTGAGATCTTGCTTCAATTATTCTGAATATATATTTAATAAGGAAAATCTATGTCCTAAGATGGCCGACCAAGCCAGCGAGAGAGTCCCAGTCCCTGCTCCAGGGCTCTTCCTAGTTCTTCTCCCTGCTCTGCTTCCCACATGCACCAATCCGGATTCTTCTCCCTGTCCCGCTTCACGCACGCACCAAAAGTGCCAAATATGCGGAAGTAAAAGTGTATAAATTGTCCCCTTTGTTTGTGCTCAGGGCTCAGACCTTTGGAGATCACTCTCCTCTGAGCCTGCCAGCATTAAATAAACCTCCTGTCCTCCAAGATCTCTGGGTGCCACTTGGTTCTTTCATCGGGTGATCCAGTCCTGGTTCTATAACTTTTGGTTTCCTGACCGGGAAACCCAACCGCAATGACCCATTGTTGCCACCAGTTTGGGGGCAATGGCAGGTGGTGATGGAACGAGGGGTCATAACGGAAAAGGCGCACCCTGCCTAATTTTTGGCAGTCTCCCACCCTGGTCACCTCAGGCCGGCCCTGCTCTGCTGTTTCCACCAGATGCGAGGGGACTTGGCAGGTGAGGACCTGGTCCCGACGTCAGATTCCAGTAAGGCCCAGATAGGCCCACTCCCATTGGGGTGGAAGGGAAACCTGATCACCTCCCAGAGACCTCTTAGAGGTCTCATAGGTAGGGATTCCCAGGGAGGGAATGTAATAACTTCTGGAGTGTGAATGTGTGAATGAATGTGCAGTCCGACCTGGCTTGTTCAAGCAGACTGATTCTATGACTCCACAGGTGGGCACCCTTAATGTCCCCAGAAGCCTACAGAGTCTGAGTGGGCCCGTCTGTGATTCCTTGATGTATGGCATACAGTCTATGGTGGCTCTGGAATAGTTTCTGATCATAAGTCACAACACAGAGACCACTACAGCTAAGCCTCACCTAAGCTCCTTCAGGACATAGCCAGATGGCATCCTCACCTCAGGAGGCACCCCCACTTTGTCTGTCTCTGCGCCACCACACACGGGGACATCACCATGGGGTCAGGGCAGAGTAAACCTATGGTTCTAGAGACCATGATCAAAAATTTCAAGGAGGGGTTTTGGGAGACTATGGAGTCAGGATTAACCCTGGCAAGTTGAGAACCCTATGTGAATTAGAATGGCCCATCTTTGATGTCAGGTGGCCTTCAGAAGGGACATTGGATGTCCCAATGATTCATCAAGTATGGCGAATCATAACAGGAGAACCAGGACACCCTGACCAGTTTTTGTACCTTGACTCCTGGCTAAGAATTGCTCAGATCCTTCCCCCCTGGGTGCAATTTGCTTGCAATAGGCAGGGACGGGCCAGGGTCTTAATTGCCTCATCCAAGTGACCTAAAGAAAATCAGCGAAAGCCCCAGTCTCCACAAATCCTAGTTGGAGATCTCGAGGGCGAACTGACCCTGCCCCCACTCTATGTACACAAGACTGTCTACACCTGGCCCTTCAGCTCCAGACACTCTGCTACCATTGGTTTCACTGGTGCCCCCAGGCCCAGAGGATCCACCAGCGCCCCCAGGCCCAAAAGATTCACTTTTTCCAGGACAGCAGCCAGGCTGTGCCGCAGGCCAGGTGCAGGCGCCCTCCAAATGCCTGTATGAGAGACGTGGGAACGCGAGAAGCACGATGAAGAGAGGATGGTCCAACCCGGCCGTTCCATGTTGTATTATCAGCCCTTCTCTACCACCAACCTTCTCAATTGGAAACATAACACCCCATCCTACTCTGAAGAAACTGCAGGATGGTAGACCTCATAGAATCCCTCTTCCAGACTCATCAGCCAACCTGGGAAGACTGCCAACAGTTCCTCTGCACCTTGTTTAACACAGAGGAAAGGAGGAGAATAATGAAAGGTGCACAGCAGTACCCGGAAGAGCATGCAGCAGCGGGAGTCACTCACCCTAATGCCTGGGTTAATACAGCCACACCCAAAGAGCACCCAGCATGAGACTTCACCACAACTGAGGGACAGGCCCACATCCGCTGGTAGCAGGAGGCCCTCCTCCAGGGAATCCGGGCAGGAGCTAAGAAACCCATGAACATGACTAAGGTATCCTCGGTCACTCAACAACCAGGGGAGTCCCCCGGGGACTACTACAAAAGACTATGTGAAGCCTATAGGATATACACTCCATTCTACCCCAAGGCACAAGAAAGCCAACAGATGGTAAACACCTCCTTCGTGGCTCAGGCCGCCCCAAACATCAGAAAAAAAACTTCAGAAACTAGAAGGTTTTGCCGGGATGAACATCACCCAACTAATAGAGATTGCCAATAAGGTCTACATGAACAGGGAGGTTGCAGCTCAATGGGAAGCCAACAAAAAGATGAAAAAGTCAGCCTCCTCACCACTGCCTTGAGAGAAAAGGGCAACACAAAGACAGGGAGACCCCAACCACCAAAGGTGGTTGAACCAGAACCCCCTTGGGAAAGGATCAATGAGTCTACTGTAAAGAGAAAGGGCATTAGAAAAATGAATGTCCCAGCCAGGGAAAGACTCAAAAGCCCAGCCACTACAAGAAAGAACCCTGAGAGGAGGACCTCATAGGCCTTGCAGGAATGGACTCAGACTGAGGGGGACCAGGCTCTTTCCTCCTTGGCCCCCATGAACCCATGGTCAAAATGAAGGTGGGGGCCAACCAGTGACTTTTATGGTTGATACTGGGGCTGAGTACTCTGTTGTCACATCCCCAGGGGCACCTTTCAGCAAAAGGATTGAGACCATCCTCAGGGACACCGGGATGTGGGCGATACAATAGCACTTTTGTCAGGCTTGCCAGTGCTACCCTGGGGGCCACAAGGTCCAACATGAATTCCTTTATCTGCCTCATTGACCCATCCCTCTCCTGGGCCAAGACATACTCTCCAAGCTTAGGGCTCAGATAGCATTTGAGCCCACTGGACACACTAGCCTCCGATTGAACCCAAGGCAAGAGGAGATGGGGTCTCCAATACTAGCAATTAACCACACCAAGGGAAGAAGAATGGAGGTTATTCTATGCCCAGGGCCAACCGAGCAGCCCGCCAGAGTTCAGACTCGCCTTCCCTTCAGTATGGGCTGAAAACAACCCACCTGGACTAGCCCGGAATCAGGCTCCTATCATTGTTAAACTGATCCCAGGAGCCCAACCTCAGAGGCAAAGGCAATACCCCCTTCCACAAGAAGCTAAGATCGGCATCCAAGAACATCTGACCAAACTCAAAGGAGCGGGTGTTCTAGTCAAGTGCCAGTTGGCCTGAAATAGCCCACTCCTGCCAATCAAGAAGGCAGGAGGGGGATACTGACCAGTCCAAGACCTGCAGGCCATCAGTAAGGTGATCATCTCTCTGCACCCAGTGGTCCCAAATCCATACATCCTCCTCAGCCAAATCCCAGGGTTGACTAGATGGTTCACTTGCCTAGATTTGAAGGATGCCTTCTTCTGCCTCCACTTAGCACCTCAGAGCCAGCCACTGTTTGCCTTTGAATGGTCTGAACCTGATACAGGGCGCCAAAAGCAAAAGACTTAGACACGCCTCCCACAGAGGTTTAAAAACTCACCAACCCTCTTTGGGAAGCACTGGCTGCAGACCTCACCAGCTTCCCGAGAGGCCACACGATGCACCCTCCTCCAGTATGTGGATGACCTCCTCCTCACCAGTGACACAGAAGAAGATTGCACAAAAGGAACAAAGGCCCTCCTACAGCTCCTGTCAGACTCGGGATACCGAGCCTCATGGAAGAAGGAATAAATCTGCCAACAACAGGTCCGATACCTTGGTTTCCTCCTCACTGAAGGGAAAAGAGAACTAGGGCCAGAGAGGAAAAGGGTTATCATCTCCCTGCCACAGCCCCAGACAAAAAGGGGCCTACAAGAATTCCTGGGGGCTGCAGGATTCTGCCACATCTGGATCCCTGGTTCTCAGCAATAGCAAGACCCCTTTATGATCTCTTAGGGAGACCAGATCAAGAACCGCCTGCCTGGACTGAGGAAGCAGAAGCCGTTTTCACAGAGATAAAGACTGCCCTGGGGTAGGCTCCAGCCCTGGGCCTACCAGATGTAGAAAAACCCTTCAGTCTCTTTGTGCATGAAAAGGAAAAAATGGCACTCGGAGTACTCACCCAGACTGTTGGATCCTGGCAAAGGCCAGTTGCTTACCTGTCAAAGAAGCTGGACCCTGTGGCAGTGGGATGGCCACCGTGCCTCAGGGATCTGGCAGCCACAGTCCTACTCATCAAGGAGGCAGACAAACTTACCCTGGGGCAAGAACTTAAGATCAAGGTCCCTCATGAAGTTGTGTCCCTCATGAACGCACAGGGACACCACTTCCTTTCCAACTCTCAGCTAGCACAATACCAAGGGCTCCTCTGTGAAAACCCATGGGTCACCCTCAAGACAGTAAGGACATTAAATCCAGCAACCTTTCTCCTCACAGAAGAGAGGGAATGAGACCATGACTGCTCTGAGGTGACTGATGAAATCTATGTGAGCTGTCCAGATCTGTAGGATCAAGCATAAAGAATCCAGAGCTCACGCTGTTCAGCGATGGCAGCAGTTACCTACAAGAGGGTGGCCGGAAAGTGGGTTATGCAGTAACCACAACCACTGAAGTCCTAGAAGCTAAGGAATTACCAGCTGGATGGTCAGCTTAATGGGCTGAATTATATGCGTTAGTCTGAGCCCTCACCCTTGGTGAGAAGTCAACATCTATACTGACTCTTGGTATGCCTTTGCTACTGTACATATACATGGGGCCAACTACAAGGAAAGGGGCCTCCTAATTGCAGCAGGCAAAGCTATGAAGAACAAGGAGGAGATACTGAGACTCCTCGAAGCCATCTGGCTTCCAAAGGAAGTAGCAATCCTGCACTGTAAGGGACACCAGAAAGGAGACGACCTCATAGCGTGGGGAAATCATCTAGCAGATGAGGCAGCCAAGACTGCAGCCAGTGAGGATGTGGACAGAGCCATTTCCCTCACCATGGCCCTAACACCCCTGGAAGAAGTCTCTCCACCTAGTTACACTAAAAAGGTAAAGGAATGGGCCATGGCTGAGGGAGCCACCCTGACTGAAAAGGGATGGTAGATAATGCCAGACAGGCACATCTTTGTTTCAACAACTGGAGGGCATCTAGTCAAGGAATACCACCAACTCACTCATCTGAGAAAAACTGCATTAGAAGCCCTTCTCAAGAAGCACTACTACATCAGTCAGCTGCCAGTACTATGCCGAGTAACGAGTGAATGATGCATAACATGTGCTAAATATAATGCTCGGTCTGCACCACCCCGCCAGGTGTCCAGAGGATGGGAGCAACACCCTTTGAAGATCTAGAGGTAGACTTCACAGATGTGCAGCTGAGCAGGAGGTTCAGATATCTTCTAGTAATAGTATGCACAAACTCTGGGTGGGTTGAAGTCTTCCCGACCAGGACGAAGCAAAGCCTTGAAGTAGCTAAAGTCCTCTTGTGGGAGATCATGCCCCAGTTTGGCCTGCCATTAACAATCCATAGTGACAATGGACCTGCATTTGTGGCAGACATTATTCAGGTCTTGACCAAATCTCTCAACATCACCTGGAGACTCCACACACAGCCCCAAAGTTCAGGGAAAGTAGAGTGAATGAATCACTCCCTCAAGGGAACCTTAGCAGAGTTTTGTCAAGAGACTAACCTCTCATGGCCGGATCTGCTACCCCTAGCTCTCCTGCATGCTTGCTGCACCCCCAGGACATCAGGTTTCTCCCCATTTGAATTAATATATAGACAGCCTCCCTTGTGCTTGGGAAGCCTTCCAGGAAACTTGCAGCATGTTGGAGATAAAGGGATAAAGGAGCAGCTTCAGGCCTGGGGGCCACCCTAAATAAATTACAAAAGTACACCATTGAGAGGGCCCCAATCTCCTCAGGGTCTCAGGTACACTTCTTCCAGACAGGGGACTCAGTTTGGAACAAAGATTGGAAGAAAGACCTCCTCAAACTGCAGTGGACAGGGCCCCACACTGTTGTTCTAACTGCCCCTACTGCCCTCAAGGTCTCAGGTGTCATCCCGTGGGTCCACTACTCCAGAGTGAAGAAAGCTCATCATTCAGATGAGGAGCCATGCCAGTGGAGAGTCCAGCCAGACTTCACAAACCCACTCTGGCTTCATCTTTGACAAGACCCCACTGACTGATGGATCCCTGCTTATTGTGGTCCCTGGCTCTCATCAGCATGATTTCCCTCATCTTTGGAGTAGGACTCTACACTGTTGCCCCTCCTGACTGGACTTCTCCCCAGAGGCTTACTATTGTCATTCCTTATTGGGTGTCCCTAGGGTGTACTACTGCACTTACTTGTCCACAGGTTTTATCTGCTGACAGGTTAGTCATGATGTCTCCCTCTACCTAAGGTCATAGATCACACTTTTACTGGCCCTCTGCTGTCTACTCCTGGGCACATTTCACCATGGTTTTCCTTGCCCCAGTCAATCCTGGTCTTCAGCTACCTGGTGTGCTGTTCCTCCTCACGGCCTCTAGCTTGCCTGACCAAACAAGGGGGACAAACTCTCATATCACCATTACTGGCAAATGGACTTTCCAGCTTATCCCCCTCAATCCCGCACCAGCACCCCCACTGACTTCTTCCACCTGGGATGGGCACACACCAAATGTTACCCTCCATTTTGATGGATGGCAGCTTCTTGATACCTCCTGGGAACGTCATAGACGGTTCTCCTACCATGGCCCTCACTCAGGTTACCGGCTGGTAGATATCTACATCTGTGGGGTCCCTACACCTCAACAGCCAAACACCTGCACTCGGTTCTGCTCGAAAGCCTGGGGATGTGAGTCATGGCTGGAGACTTGGCCAGGAATGGAACGACGGTCCACCAGGTGGCGCCTCAAACAACGCAGTGACATCCAGATTTCCTTGTTACAAAACGCCATCCCATCCTCTTGCCCTAACAATCACTGTATACCACTCACCCTCTCAGTCTTAGAACCCAGTGCCACATCATGGGCTACAGGAATCATTCTCCTATTGGGCCAATATCACCCTATGGGGACCGACCCCATGGCCAAATTTATGATTAAGTCCATGTTCACTCCAAGCCTTACAGTCAACCAGAGTCAGACAGAAAATAACTTGCCCTGGCACACCCCTGGGTCCCCCATCCACACACAGCAAGCATCTACAGCGCAGCTGTTAGTTATGATTAATGCCTCCCACCAAGCCCTTAACCACTCAAATCCACCCCTAGTGTCTGACTGTTGGATCTGTATGAAGCCCTGTCCCATCCAATACCTAAGTGTCATCCTCAACCAAATCTACTGTGTCACCTCACACTTCGGGACCAGAGACCTCAGATTATCCCTTTCTGGCTCCAGTACCACTGTATGGCAACTCTTCCTCTCCCAACATGGGCCACAGTCGGGTCTGTGCACCTAACAAAACTTTTCTGGCTTGTGATCAAGGTGTATACATCTGCATCACCCCGCTGGATCAATCGTGCATGCTTGTCAGTCTCTTACCCAATCTTTCAGTCCTTCCTGGGAGCGGTGCCCCACTCATATGGAGACCTCCTAGCTGCCCTTGTCACTTCTCCATGGCCATCCCTCTTATCATGAGTCCGCTGGTCACATCAGGTGTTGCCCTCAGTGCCACTGGCATCAGGATGTCTCAGGTTCACTACCAGGGGTTAACTAAACAACTCACGGCAGATTTTTCTGCCCTCACTCAATCGGCCCTGGCCTTGTAGCAACACCTCAATTCAATGCCCTCAGTGGTCCTTCAAAACAGGTGCGGGCTCAACTTGCTCACAGCCACACAAGGGGGAGCTCTGCCTCTTCTTACAGGAGGAATGTTGTTTCTATGCTAATGAGTCAGGGGTGGTCCAAGAAACTCTGACCCAATTACAGGAACGAGTACATCGCCAGTGGGAAACACTCCAGTGGACAACTTGGTGGGATACCCTCTCACAGAGGTTCCCTTGGTTCGCCCCCCTCATCGGCCCACTCCTATTGCTTTTCCTCATGGTAGCATTTGGTCCTTGTATTCCTAATGCCCTTACTAGGTTTATCACTACTCAATTTGCTAAAATCAGACTCCAGTTACTCCTTACTTGTTATCACCCCGTAGAAGATGAAAATGATGCCCTCTAAACTAGGTGTTTTAAGGGGCATCAAAAGGGGGGATGATAAGGAAAATCTGTGTCCTAAGATGGCCGACGAAGCCAGTGAGAGAGTCCAAGTCCTTGTCCTGGGGCTCTTCCGGTTTCTTCTCCCTGCCCTGCCTCACGTACATGCCAAAAGTGCCAAGTATGCAGAAGTACAAGTGTATAAATTGCCCCCTTTATTTGTGTTTGGGGCTCAGACCTTTGGAGATCACCCTCCTCTGAGCCCACCAGTGTTAAATAAACCTCCTATCCTCCGAGATCTCCGGGTGTTGCTTGGTCCTTCCATCTGGTGATCCAGTCCAGGTTCCATAACATACTAAGAAGTGCAATTGCTGTATTATGTTATAATTCTATTTTTAATTTTTTTAGTGACTTCCATACCATTTCCTTCAGCAGCTACACCATTTTACATTCCCACCACCAGTGCACAGAATTCTAATTTCTCCAAATCCTCATTGACACTTGTTATATTCCCTTTTTTTTGAGAATAGCCATCCTAATGCTTTTTGAAGTGACATATAAGTTTTAGGTTTCTTAAGGATTGGGGAGTGTTTCTTGTTTGTTTGCTTTTTGCTTAACACAGCCTTGGGCACATAGTAAGTATTTGATTTATAATATCTCATTGATAGAAAATTATACTGGTGGGAAAATATCCCTTTGCTGATAAATAATTTCTACAAAAATATTGAAACATACAGTGTAAAATTTTAAAGGACAGACTCTCGTTATTATAAACATATTGGGAGTTTCATGCAGGACCACTAGTTCACATTATCTACATACGACCAAGGAACTACATAGCAAATTTCTGATGAATTATTCATCCCTTATGGATGTAGTTTTGCTTTTGTATGCTGATCCATAAACGTATGAGTGCTTAATTTAATCTGATGTCACTCCCCAAAGCTGGGGCAGATCTCTACCATTTTTGTTGTCATAGTTAAGGGGGGGGTCAAGTGGTATCAACTAGGGAGGCCTGAACACCAGGATATATTTATGATTCAGATATAATTACCATGGTACAGTCAAATTAATATTGAATTTATAAAAGCTATGTTCTCTAAATAATCTATGTATTATTTAAAGGCATCCCTGGGTTCTCTCAAGCCAGGACTGCTCCTCTGGAGGGCTGAGGCATGCCAGGAACAGAGAGGAGACAAATTGTTCAGTGAGGTTTAATTTTTTATGCATGTTTTATACATAAGTAAATTGGAACAGGGAGATTAGATCACACTCCAGCTGTTTCCTTTTAAACTGTGTTGTCCCTTTTATGCTAGTCCAAGATAATAAGCACTTTCTTCTCCCTGGGGTTACACATTAACACAGCACAGAAGTGATGTTCACCTGAACCATGTGCAGACCATTGCATGCCCCTTCTTCAGGTAGTGGTCACTATGGATGCTTCCCTTTGCTCGCACCACCAAATTGTTCTTCAGGTTTTTAATGAGTTCGTTTATAAATGTGAGAGTCATCGAGGTTAAACCAATCACCCAAGTTCACCCACCATGTTAACACATGAGGTGTTACTGTGTTACTCAACAAAGCAGTTTGTTCTCTGCTCTTAATTAAGCCCTATTCAATGTCATCAAAGATGCTTTTCTCCTGGATAAGCCTTGATTTCAATTCACTAAGTGTATCTTCCAGGCACTTTCTCTAGGTGAAATACATACTGGAAGAGATGGAGGGAAAAACTAGTCTCACTACAAAACGTCTTTAAATTGTATATGAAGACTAGTTTATATAGGTTAATGAATAACATTATTCATGTTCATTGATTGTTTACCACAACTAAGGTATTGTTTAGGTGACCTCAGTATTTATTTTTTTTAAAGATTTTATTTATTTTGAGAGAGACAGAGTGAGAGCACACAAGCAGGGGGAGGGGCAGAGGGAGAGATAGAAACAGACTCCCTGTTGAGTAGGGAGCCCGATGCAGGACTTGATTCCAGGACCCTGGGATCATGACCTGAGCCAAAGGCAGACACTTAATCTATTGAGCCACCCAGGCACCCAGTGATCTCAGAATTAAATATTTATATATATATTAAGCAAATGCATGGTCTCTATGTGAAAACAGTGTATTTACTGGTTACAGGGAGAAGACATTGAATAAACCCAGTTGTCCACAAAACATGAACATCCTGTATGGAATGTACATCCTCCACAATACTGTGCATTCAGCGACCACCCTACACAGTATGCCTGTTTTTTTCTAGCACATGAGAGCTTCCCCTTCCTAAATGTCATTCTGGAACTTCTTTCCTTCTGAAAACATCCTTTTCCCATAAGAGGGACTAGCCCAGGGAATATAGATTGACTGATTCTGGATGGGTTTAAATATGTGACAACTATGTAAGACTGACTCTTGTCAGCTTTCCAGTGCCAATGAACTGCATAGAAACTGAACAAGAGTGGTGAACTGAGCTCCTTGGATAGATGAGGCTCAAGATGTTTTGACACGTTATCAAAATCCAATAAAGTGACTATGTTATATCAATAATGTAGAGCATTTGCATAATTTACAAGTGCTCGTTAGGAGGTTAATAGATGGCACCCCTTAAGTGAGTGAGGCAGCCGCTTAAATATGTTTCTTCAATATTCTTGGCAGTTATAATAGGAAGCTGCCATCTATATGACATTTTTCCTCTTGAAATGTTAATAGATTTCTGTGTCTCCTACTTATGACTAGTGAGGCACTTAGAGCACCTTCAAGAAAGGTCATACTTTCTCTATTTTTAAATGCTGTTTCTTTCCTTATGATTGTAACTGGTGTTTTTACTCTGTAATCTTCCTAATCTGTTGTGTGGTTCCCTCTTTGAGTATCAGATAATATTTCAAATATCTGTCCTTAAGGAGTTGCCATTATATTACTGGGCATGCACTAAGTTAGACATTTATCGAATACTTTGGTTCAAAGTATAAGGAATCCTCTGAAAAATCCTACTTTTTACTGTTACATTGGACTTGATAAGGAGCAAAATGCCTTTGAATTATTCCTACCCTCATCTATAAATTTTTTTAAAGATTTTATTTGTTCATTTGAGACACAGAATACAGAGAGAGAGAGAGAGTGAGCATGAGCAGAGGGAGAGGCAGAGAGAGAGGGAGAAGTAGGCTCCCTGTTAAGCCAAGAGCCTGATGTGGGGCTCAATGTGGAGCTCGATTCCAGGACCCTGGGATCATGACCTGAGCTGAAGGCAGATGCTTAACCATCTGAGCCACCCAGGCGCCCCGTCATCTAGAAGTTTTTAAACAAAGCTATTTAATTCATATGTGAACATTACAGTGAGAGAATTAAAAGAAGTAAAACGTGTGCCATTATCTTCAAGATTTTAGGCTTTTTAGCGGGAGAATTGAAATATTTGAGCCAATTAGAAAAAAAAATACAAGTAATACTATTACTAGGCAACTATATGCTCTATATGGTTTTTGAACTCATAAACTTTAGAAAGTGGCCACCATGGTTGCTCAAGCCTCTAACAAAGTATTAAGATGGTCCTATTGCACTGATAAAATCATAGACAAAACATAAAGCCAACAATTTATTACATTATATTCATCACTCTCTCCTACCTTAAGCACAGACGGGGAATACAAGCACCAATCTGCTGACCCGAATTTCCCATAGAGTTGAACACAAAGGAGGACATTCTCCCACCATGCCCTACCTTGCAGTGCCAAGGAATATGTAACAGCCACACTGTGTCCTTATATCCCTGTCACTGCGTGTGCATGTAGGTAATTCACTTGAGTCATTTTTATAGTGACATCAGCAGCTAGTTGGGTTTTGCAATGGAGCCTCACAGGCAAGAGCTGATAGAAAGGGAGATGGCCCTGTTTGAATTATAGAGCTGTGCCAAAGCGACACAAAAAGCAGCAGACCCTGCAGCTACTGTCATTACCTCAAATAAATACTTGTTGAATAGATGGCCTCTCTATGCAATCTTTCTCCTTAAGGGTAGCACAAAAGGGAGTTAACTATTGATGATAAAGTGAGTCTTTCCCCGCCATGAACTTATTTTCCAAGACTCTGTCGATAGGACATTAAATAATCAAAATAAGTCGGAAAAAAGAGTGACCAAGTTTAACTGAGTTCCACAAATCTGCGATAAGCATGCCTTTCAAGCAAGGCACAGTGCCAGGTGCAGTTAAACACACTGTTAAATAAGAAGTTAGGTTTGGGCTCTGTTCTCGAAGAGCAACTAATTTAGTTGACAGAGTGACATAAAACCACGTGTGATTCGTTGATCTATCTATGAGATATAAAGAGAACAAAGAAGAGAAACTACATCCAGGGTGTTATAAGAGAAATTTTCATAGGGGAGGAGGTTTATAGGTAACTTTATCATACCCTTTATCTCTTTGTCATGTGGAAGTGTTTCTCTAATTTTTTTGATTCAAGTCCTCATTTATAATCCAGTAAATTCTGAGGACCCTGCAGAATGTTTATATGAGTTATGGCTATCAATATTATTATTATAAATTAACTTTTAATTTCAATATGAATTTGACTCATTTAAAAGTTACAGCAAACATATATTTTATCACTATTTTATGAAAGATAACTACATATATTTTAATAAGAACAATTTATTAAAGAGTGTCATTGGCTTGCTTACATTTTTATCTCTCTTTAAGATCTGGTCTGAAAGAAGACAGCTATATTCTCATACCTACATTCAGTAAATTGCAATTTGTTCCTTTGGTTTAAGTATATGAAGAAAATATAATCCACATAGGTATGTCATTGGAAAATAAAATTTATTTGAATAGGCATTTCAGTTCATGTGGATAACTGTCTTTGTTACTACATTAGAACTCAACAACTGGTTTACTTCTTAAGATTTGTTACAGTGTACTATTAGGAAACATTACAAAAAACTTTTTAACTCATATGTTACATTAAAATTAATTGGGGAATCTTGAATTTTAAATAAATCTTTTATCCATGTATGAATTTGTTACATTGTAATTTGCTCACTTAGAACATATCAATTCACTAATTCATGTATATCCTCCAAACTTTGACACATTTTATCATACAATATCAAAAAATCCCAGTCCTTAATAATATTTCCAATCTCATCAGGAAAATTTTGAATATTGTGAGGCTATCATATTCATATTGACCAATACTGGTTTTCCAAAATCTAATTTTCATTTGAAAACTTGAAACTTATCATTGGCAAAAATGCTTTCAGTTATTGTCCTTGAGGTGACAAACTCAGTTTATTTTCTTCAAAATGTCTGCCAATACCCAAATTTAAATAACCACCACTGTGTCTTTCTTTTGGGTAAAAATCGGGTTTCATGAAAAAAGAAACATGTTTAGCTTACAAGTCACACAACTGTTTTTCCTTGACTCAACCATTATATTTCAATATGCATCACAAATGCTTCATGTGTTCTTCTGGTATTTTTTACCCAAAATATTAAAAGAATGTATCCTATTGAGTCATAATTAATTACAAATAATTTTTACTTCTTCATCAAAAATATTCTTAAGTGAAAGTGGCATATTTTGTTTTTCTCTGAAAGTACACAGTGGGGAAGAATGACAATAACAACTAGCACTGAGTTTGGTGTTTCTGCTTGATTTGTGCTAAGGCCTTTTGTTCATCATTACTTTTGCACCATTAACACAAAAGTCTAACATCTTGGTTTTATGAAAATAATTTTGACCTTGCAGACCCATAGAAGTGTCTTGGGGCTGCAAAAGTCCATGAAACACCCATTGAGAGACAATAATTTATGAAATATACAATAAAATTCAGCAGAACAAAGAATAAAATAAACATAAATAACAACCTCATATCATCCAGTGTTGTGATAATGGTGCATAATTTTTCAGACTTTTCATTTATTCGGCTAAACTCCACTAGTATCATGTGAATATGTCCATATCGTATACCAATTGGACTTTATCCATCTTTTTACAGTGTGCCTAATCAATATGATTAAAACATGCTGTTCTATAATGTTAAATTGTTTTTTTATAATTTTTTATTGTTATGTTAATCACCATACATTACATCATTAGTTTTTGATGTGTTCCATGATTCATTGTTTGTGCATAATACCCGGTGTTCCACGCAGAATGTGCCCTCTTGAATACCCATCACCAGGCTAACCCATCCCCCACACCCTCCCAGCTAGAACCCTCAGTTTGTTTTTCAGAGTCCATCATCTCTAATGGTTTGTCTCCCCCTCCGACTTACTCCCCTTCATTCTTCCCCTCCTGCTATCTACTTTTTTTTTCATAACATATATTGCATTATTTAGTTCAGAAGTACAGATCTGTGATTAATCAGTCTTGTACAAGTCACAGTGCTCACCATAGCACATACCCTCCCCAATGTCTGTCACCCAGCCACCCAATCCCTCCCAACCCCCACAACTTCAGCAACCTGTTTGTTTCCTGAGATTAAGAATTCCTCATATCAGTGAGATCATATGACACATGTCTTTCTCTGATTGACTTATTTCACTCAGCATAACACCCTCCAGTTCCATCCACATCGTTGCAAATGGCAAGATCTCATTCCTTTTAATGGCTGCATAATATTCCATTGTGTATATATACCACTAATTCTTTATCCATTCATCTGTCGATGGACATCTTGGCTCTTTCCACAGTTTGGCTATTGTGGACATTGCTGCTATAAACATTGGGCTCCACATACCCCTTTGGATCTCTACATTTGTATCTTTGGGGTAAATACCCAGTAGTGCAATTGCTGGATCGTATGGTAGCTCTATTTTCAACTGTTTGAGGAACCTCCATACTGTTTTCCAGAGGGGTTGCACCACCTTGCATTCCCACCAACAGTGTAGGAGGGTTCCCCCTTTCTCCACATCCCCACCAACATCTGTCGTTTCCTGACTTGTTAATTTTCACCATTCTGATTGGTGTGAGGTGGTATCTCATTGAGGTTTTGCTTGGGATTTCCCTGATGCTGAGCGATGTTGAGCACTTTTTCATGTGTCTGTTGGCTATTTGGATGTCTTCTTTGGAAAAATGTCTGTTCATGTCTTCTGTCCATTTCTTGATTGGATTATTTGTTCTTTGGGTGTTGAGTTTGATAAGTTCCTTATAGATTTTGGATACTAGCCCTTTATCTGATATGTCATTTGCAAATATTTTCTCCCATTCTGTCGGTTGTCTTTTGGTTTTGTGGACTGATTCTTTTCCTGTGCAAAAGTTTTTTATCTTGATGAAATCCCAATAGTTCATTTTTGCCCTTGCTTCCCTTGCCTTTGGCGATGTTTCTAGGAAGACTTTGCTGCGGCTGAGGTCGAAGAGGTTGCTGCCTGTGTTCTCCTTTAGGATTCTGATGGGCTCCTGTCTCACGTTTAGGTCTTTCAACCATTTGGAGTCTATTTTTGTATGTGGTGTAAGGAAATGGTCCAGTTTCATTCTCCTGCATGTGGCTTTCCAATTTTCCCAACACCATTTGTTGAAGAGACTGTCTTTTTTCCATTGGATATTCTTTCCTGCTTTGTCAAAGGTGAGTTGCCCATAGAGTTGAGGGTCCATTTCTGGGCTCTCGATTCTGTTCCATTGATCTATGTGTCTGTTTTTTGTGCCAGTACCATGCTGTCTTGATGATGACAGCTTTGTAATAGAGCTGGAAGTCTGGAATTGTGATGCCACCAGGTTTGCTTTTCTTTTTCAATATTCCTCTGGCTATTCGGGGTCTCCTCTGGTTTCTTTTTGTTGTCTGATTGTTGTGGCTAGGACTTCTAATGCTATGTTGAATAGCAGTGGTGAGAGTGGACATCCCTGCCGCGTTCCTGACCTTAGGGGAAAAGCTCTCAGGTTTTCCCCATTGAGAATGATATTCACTGTAGGTTTTTCATAGATGGCTTTTATGATATTGAGGTATGTACCCTCTATCCCTATACTCAAGAGTTTTGATCAAGAAAGGATGCTGTACTTTGTCAGATTCTTTTTCTGCATCTATTGGGAGGATCATATGATTCTTGTTCTTTCTTCTGTTAATGTATTGTATCACGTTGAATGATTTGCAGATGTTGAAGCAACCTTGCAGCCCAAGGATAAATCCCACTTGGTCATGGTGAATAATCCTTTGAATATACTGTTGGATCCTACTGGCTAGTATTTTGGTGAGAATTTTTGCATCCATGTTCATCAAGGATATTGGTCTGTAATTCTCCTTTTTGATGGAGTCTTTGTCTGGTTTTGGGATCAAGGTAATGGTGGCCTCATAAAATGAGTTTGGAAGTTCTTCCATTTCTATTTTTTGGAACAGTTTCAGGAGAATAGGTATTAATTCTTCTTTAAATGTCTGATAGAATTCCCCTGGGAAGCCATCTGGCCCTAGGCTTTTGTTTGTTGGGAGATTTTTGATGACTCCTTCAATTTCCTTAGTGGTTATAGGTCTGTTCAGGTTTTCTATTTCTTCCTGGTTCAATTTTGGTAGTTGATACATCTCTAGGAATGCACCCATTTCTTCCAGGTTATCTAATTTGCTGGCATAGAGTTGCTCATAATATGTTCTTATAATTGTTTGTATTTCTTTGGTGTTGGTTATGATCTCTCCTCTTTCATTCATGATTTTGTTGATTTGGGTCCTTTCTCTTTTCTTTTTGATAAGTCTGGCCAGGGGTTTATCAATCTTGTTAATTCTTTCAAAGAACCAGCTCCTAGTTTCGTTGATCTGTTCTACTGTTTTTTGGTTTCTATTTCATTCATTTCTGCCCTGAAATTTATTATTTCTCTTCTCCTGCTGGGTTTGGGCTTTATCTGCTGTTTTTTCCCCAGCTCCTCTAGGTGTAGGGTTAGGTTGTGTATTTGAGACCTTTCTTGTTTTAAGAAAGGCTTGTATTGCTATATACTTTCCTCTCAGGACTGCCTTTGCTGTATCCCAAAGATTTTGAACAGTTGTGTTTTCATTTTTATTAGTTTCCATGAATTTTTTTAATTCTCCTTTAATTTCCTGGTTGACCCATTCATTCTTTAGTAGGATGCTCTTTAGCCTCCATGTATTTGAGTTCTTTCCGACTTTCCTCATGTGATTGAGTTCTAGTTTCAAAGCATTGTGGTCTGAAAATATGCAGGGAATAATCCCAATCTTTGGTACAGGTTGAGACCTGATTTGTGACCTAGGATGTGATCAATTCTGGAGAATGTTCCATGGGCACTAGAGAAGAATATGTATTCTGTTGCTTTGGGATGGAATGTTCTGAATATGTCTGTGAAGTCCATTTGGTCCAGTGTGTCATTTAAAGTCTTTATTTCCTTGTTGATCTTTTGCTTAGATGATCTGTCCATTTCAGTCAGGGGTTGTTAAAGTCCCCCACTATTATTGTATTGGTGTCAATGTGTTTCTTCGCTTTTGTTATTAATTGCCTTATATAATTGCCTGCTCCCATGTTCGGGGCATAGATATTTACAATTGTTAGACCTTCTTGTTGGATAGACCCTTTAAGTAGGATATAGTGTCCTTCTTCATCTCTTATTACAGTCTTTGTTTAAAAGTCTAATTTTTCTGATATAAGGATTGCCACCCCAGCTTTCTTTTGGTGTCCATTTGCATGGTAAATGGTTTTCCACCCCCTCACTTTCAATCTGGGGGTGTCTTTGGTTCTAAAATGAGTCTCTTGCAGACAGCATATTGATGGGTCTTGTTTTTTAATCCAATCTGATAGCCTGTGTCTTTTGATTGGGGCATTGAGCCTATTTACATTCAGGGTAACTATTGAAAGCTATGAATTTAGTGTCATTGTATTGCCTGTAAGGTGACTGTTACTGTATATTGTCTGTGTTCCTTTCTGATCTATGCTGCCCTTAGGCTCTCTCTTTGCTTAGAGGACCCCTTTCAATATTTCTTGGAGGGCTGATTTCGGGTTTGCAAATTCCTTTAGTTTTTGTTTGTCCTGGAAGTTTATTATCTCTCCTTCAAATTTCAATGTAGTCCTAGCTGGATATAGTATACTTGGCTGCATATTTTTCTCCTTTAGTGCTCTGATGATATCATGCCAGTCCTTTCTGGCCTGCCAGGTCTCTGTGGATATGTCTGTTGCCAATCTAATGTTTCTACCATTATAGGTTACATATCTCTTCTCCTGAGCTGCTTTCAGGATTTTATCTTTGTCTCTGAGACTTGTAAGTTTTATTTTTAGATGTCGGAGTGTTGACCTATTTTTATTGATTTTGAGAGGGGTTTTCTGTGACTCCTGGATTTTGATGCCTGTTTCCTTCCCCACATTAGGGAAGTTCTCTGCTATAATTTGCTCCAATATGCCTTCTGCCCCTCTCTCTCTTTCTTCTTCTTCTGGGATCCCGATTATTCTAATGTTGTTTCGTCTTATTGTATCGCTTATCTCTCGAATTCTGCCCTCGTGATCCTGTAGTTGTTTCTCTCTCTTTTTCACAGCCTCTTTATTTTCCATCACTTGGTCTTCTATATCGCTGATTCTCTCTTCTGCCTCATTTATCCTAGCAGTTAGTGCCCCCATTTTTGATTGCACCTCATCAATAGCCTTTTTGATTTCGACTTGGTTAGATTTTAGTTCTTTTATTTCTAGAGAAAGCTTTTCTCTAATAACTTCCACGCTTTTTTCAAGCCCAGGTAGTATCTTTAAAGTCATGATTCTGAACTCTAGGTCCGACATTGTACTAATGTCCGTATTGAGTAGGTCCCTGGCTGATGGTACTACTTCTTGTTCGGTTTGCTGAGGTGATTTTTTTCATCTTGTCATTTTGTCCAGAGGAGAATAGATGAATGAGAAAACAGAATGCTAACAGGTTAACAATGTGTCCAGCAAATATACTCTATACAAATCAGAAAAGACCTGAAACCACGGGACAAGAAAGGGAAAGAAAGAAGAAAGAGAAAAAAAAAAGGAAAAGAAAAAGATAAAAACAAACAAAAACAGAACAAAACAAAACAAAAAACAGAATATGATCAAATATGATCAGGCTTGTGCATAGATCAGTGCCACACACTAGCTTTTGGGCATATTTTGGTCTGTTAGAAGAAAGTGCCTGGTAAAATTTTAAAGGAAGAAAGACTTATATATGTAGGGTGCCTGGGTGGCTCAGTCGGTTAAGCCACTGCCTTCAGCTCAGGTCATGATCCTGGAGTCCCGGGATCGAGTCCCGCATCAAGCTCCCTGCTCGGCAGGGAGTCTGCTTCTCCCTCTGACCCTCCCCTCTCTCATGTTCTCTCTCTCTATCTCATTCTCTCTCTCAAATAAATAAATAAATCTTAACAAAAAAGAAAGACTTATATATGTATAAAATAAGGGTTGATACAATGAAGGGATGGAAGATGAGTGTAAAGATGAAAATTATAAAAGATTTTATAAAAGGAATTGATAAGATAAGAAGTTGTTTTTAAAAAGAAAGAAGATTAAAAAAAGATAAAAGAAAAAAAAAGGGAGAGAATGTGATCAGGCAGGAGACTAGAACAAAGCCATACACTAGTGATTTAGGGTATATTTTGATCTGTTAGAAGAAACTGTATCTCAAAATTTTAAAGAGAGAACAACTTATATATATATATATATATATATATATATATATATATATATATGCCAAAAATAAGGGTAACTACTATGAAGGGATAAAAATATGACTTTAAAAATGAAAAAAAAAATTTTAAAGGGATTGATAAGATGTTGGTTGAAAAAGGGAAAAAGAAAAATTCAAATAAAACAGTTAAAAAATTAACTTTGAAAAACTAATGAATTATGGTAAAAAAGCCATGAATTCTATGGGCAGTATTCCCCTAACGCTGGAGTTCTCCCGTTCTCCTTGATCGGTAAACTTGGTCTTGGCTTGCTTACTGTTCCCGCTGATCTTCTGGGGGAGGGGCCTGTTGCTGTGGTTCCCAAATGTCTTTCCCGGAGGCGGAATTGCCCCGCCCTTGTCAGTCCGGGCTAAGCAAGCTGCTTGGGTTTGCTCTCAGGAGCTTTTTTTCCCTCCAAGCTCTTGGTACAGCTTTGGAGGACCAGGGTGAAAATGGTGACCTCCCAATCTCCGCCCGGAGGAGGTGAGAACTCGGGGCCCCACTCCTCAGTGTGCCCCCAGAGAAAAGCAGTCACTCCCATCTCCCTGGTCTCCAGCTGCACTCCGTGCTCACCGGGCTGTGACGGAACGTTTTTATCTCTGGCACCCAACCCCATGTGGAGTCTCCAAATCCAGCAGATCCCTGCGGTGTGCTACCACGCTGCTCTTCCCGGGGGAAGAAGGGGAGTCTCCCCAGATCTGCCATTTGTCAGGTCCCTGCTGGAGGAGCAGTGGCCCTAGTGGCCCGCGGATCACAGTTTATGGCTACCCCTGGCTGAGAGCCCGCGCCTGGGCTCCGTCTCTGCAGCCGGCTTCCCCGCTCCGATACCTGGGAGCTCTGCCGCACTCAGGCACCCCCGATCTTTCTGTGACCCTGAGGGTCCTGAGAGCACACTGTCCCGCGAGGGTTCCACTCCCCGCTTAGCCACTGGAGCGACGTCCCTCAGCAGAGCCTACTTCTAAAAGGTCCGATTTTGTGCTCCGCGGTCCTATCCCTTGCCAGAAGCGGCCGACGGAGGCCCCCTCCCCCGCCATCTATCCTCCCAAATATCGCCTCGGATTCACTTCTCCGCACGTCCTACCTTCCAGAAAGTGGTCGCATTTCTGTTCAGAGATTTGTTGCTATTCTTCTCTTCGATCTCCTGTTGAGTTCGTAGGTGTTCAGAATGGTTTGATCCCTATTCAGCTGAATTCCTGAGACCAGAGGAAATCTAGGTCTCCTACTCCTCCGCCAATTTGCTCCGCTGTAATGTTAATTTGTATCATCAGTTTGATTTCCTTGAGCATGACTTAAAAAAAAAAAATTGGACAGGTGCACCTAGCTGGTTCAGATGGAAAATCATGTGAGTCTTGATTTTGGGGTCATGAGTTCAAGCCCCACATTGGGTGTAAAGATTACTTAAATAAATAAAACTTAAAAAAAAAGATCGGACATAATACTCTCTAGCTCCATCCATGTTGTTGCCAATGGCAAGATTTCATTCTTTTTATGAGTAGGTAATATTCCGTTGTGTGCATATATACCACATGTTCTTTGTCCATTCATCAGTCAATGGACACTTGGGCTACTTCCATAATTTGGCTATCATAAATAATGCTTCTATAAACATTGGGGTGCATTTATCCCTTTCAATTAAGTATTTTTGTATTCTTTGATTAAATACCTAGTAGTGCAATTGCTAGATTGTAGGGTAGCTCTATTTTTAACTTTCTGAGGAAACTCCACACTGTTTTCCAGAGTGGCTGCTCCAGTGGGGAGGCTGGGGGGATGGGTGATACAGGTGATGGGGGGGATGGGTGATACAGGTGATGGGGATTAAGGAGGGCACTTGTGATGAGCACCGAGTATTATATGGAACTGTTGAATCATTATATTGTACACCTGAAACTAATATTACACTGTATATTAATTAACTGGAATTTAAATAAAAGCGTTACAAAAAGGAAAAAAACAGATTGGACAATCTGCACATTGTAAGATTCAGGGGAGAAGAGCGGCGAAAGGAGGGCTTTCGCACAGAAAAAAAGACAGACATGTGCTGCAATCATTCAATTGAAGAGTGTTTCTATCTAGCATTTAATAGTTAACCAAATAAATTTCAGGTGTATATGTATGTGTTATGGTCATTCTGCAAAAGCAGGGTGATCAGTTCTCAAAATCTATCAAGACTAATGACACTGCACACATACCAAGAGGCTGTGGAAGGTTTATCACTTACATAAGTGACGGCTCTGGGGCGAGCAGGGCATGCCTCTCTAAGGGTTCCAAAATGGCTGGTGAGGGCACGGGAAGGAGAGTGGCCTGGGTGCTTACTGTGGTTGGGGTGGGGCTGGCTTTTCATGTGCAGCCAGGGACTCCCGTGGATAGCATCATCCACTGGCACCAAAGGAGAGAGCAGCCAGGCTTTCTTATCCACTTGCCCAGAAGTGGGGCACAAGGAGATGAGGAAGAGTGAGAGTAAAAGTGGATAGCAGACACAACATCAAAATATGGGGTCAGACCACTAAGTGAGGTATGTTTGTGTGTTTGATTTTTCTCAACTGCTCATGTCTCTGTGCATGTAAGGCTCTTCTATATAGCCACAAGTAACCCTCACCTTCATGAAATGGCATTGTTTGCTTTTGTCTTCTGTTTCTGTAGCCTCAGTGGCCAGGTCTTGGTTTGCTTCCTCTTTCCAATTTCCTTTGTTCACAAGCATCCCTGATGCCCTTGAGAACTGCTTTTTCATTTGTTTGTTTGTTTTAATATAGCCTGGTGATTCTCAAAAATTTTGTGATGCTTTAATATTTCTCAAGCTCATATCCCAAAAATCTAATGAAAACTGCTTTGCCTTTAAAAAATAAATCAGTCATTTTTGTGTAACTAGCACAGAGACAGTTCCCAGCTCCAGTTTCTATTCTTGGTCTTAGCAATGGTCACCTTGTGGAGAGGAAAATGATAGCGTCCACTGAAGGCAATCCTAGGTGCCCCACTTGTGGAAGGCAGAATTCTAAGGTAGCATCTAAGATTCCTGCCCTGTGGGATACACACTTTGCATAATCCCTAAGGTTTGTCATTAGGATTGACAGTCATTCCCATGAGGAGGTTATGTTAAATGACACAGTGGACATCAAAGAAGGGAAATCATCCTGGGTTGACATGACCTAATTAGATAAGCCCTCAAAGAGGACTGGAGTTTTCCTAAAGAAGCAGATTCTCCACTGATGTCTTTTGAAATGGAAAGACCACCATTCTTAAGGCTGCAAGTGTCTGAGGAAGTCTGTGTAGGCAGCCTGCCACATCCCCATCAATTTGTCCTGCTGTTCATTCTCCTCTGACTGTGACTCCAGTGATTCAGAATAGTTAGTGTTTACTGAGAGACCCTACTATGTGTCATGCACTGTTCTCCAAATAGCCACAGGAAAAGACTGAGCCCTTAGTGAAATATCTTTGTTATGGTTGAAAATATTCTCCAACTCCTTAAATAACTTCGGTCGGGTAAACCCATGCATACATTGTCCTCTTTATTTTAGTCAAAACCTCATTTTTTACCCTAAACGATATGACTCAGCTGATTATCTACCATATCTTTCAAACCTGTCCCCTGCAGCAGGGGCTGGGATGAAGAAATTTGCCAGAGCAAAGAATCTGTCTGATCCTATGAAAAATAAGGTATCCAGAATAGCTTCCAGAATCTGGATATTTTAAAAACCAGCCACACTCCTTAATTCACTGGCTTTCAGATATACGCTTCCTTGGATTAGTGAAAAATATTGATTTCTTGTCTTGAGATTGGTTAAAAAGGTATGTGGTTTATTTAGCATAGTTCCCCCCTAAATTGCTGAAAAAGCAAGAGACAACTACCAGAAAACATAAACTTAAATTCCAGCTAACATTTTATGCTTGTAACACATTTTTAGTTGTATCTCTGATTGTGAAAAGAAAATGTATATAACTTTACTCCTTTCTGGCTTATAATTGTCCTAGTAATTTCCATCTAGGTTAAGGTAATGTTTGTGCCCTTTTCCCCAGCGTGAACTCTTCTCTGGACATGAAGGTCAGTGTTTCTTAGGTTATCATGGAAAGAGAATTAAACCAAAATACCTTTGCAGTGTCAGCCAAGCACTGTGCCTCTGACATTCAAGGCCACATATCAGTACTCACCAAGACATTTTAAGGTAGAATATTACCATTTCACAGGGGAAGAAAAAGAAGATCAAAGAGATAAATCACCTGCTCTGCCTTGATTACCCTTTTCCCCCCAAGTTATCCATTACTAAATGCAGTTGTAAGTAGCTATGGGAAGATAACTGGTACTGCTCTGACTTTGGCAGGTACAGGTATGCCTGGTTTCCTAAGAGAGGGAAGAAATTACCTTGATAATCCTAGGCACTTCTTCATATGGATTGTACATCTGAAGCGGGGTCCCTATAGAAAACCCCAGAAAGAAAAAGATACCATCATAATCATACCAATCCACTGCCTTTCCAAATGAATTAATATCTAAGAAGCACTGAAATCGCAAAAGAAGAAAGTCCTAAGTTAATGTCAAGCACTGGTGAGAATAAACAAAGGGAGACAAGATGAGAATAGTGTCATTGGTTTCTCAAACAGAGACCACATGATTGAAGTACACAGAAGACTTACTGATAAGACACCATGTGAAACTTGAAAGCAATGTCAGTCAAACTGTTCATGAAGGCAGGCAAGGTCAGTTCTCTTACCTTAATGTGGTGGAAATAGAGCCAGACTTGAGCAATATCGACATAACTTAAGCAATTTTTATTCATGAGATATGAATAGATAGTCCAATATAACACCTTAAAATAAGGGCGAGGGATATTTTTTTTTCCTCTCCAAACTTTGTGGAAGTTTCCAAATCTCATTTTAGCATACATTAAGTCAATTGTATTTTAATCACTAATTTGGGATTTCTTTAAAATTGCAATTATTAGAAAAATGGAATTTTGCATGTGTAAAAAGGTGTCTTCTGACCTTTGGAAATCTTTGTTCTTTAGTTAACTAATTGTATGCAAATGAAAAATCAGTGAGCATATTTAAATGTTAATTTTACATCTTTCCTCTCATTTTTTAAAAGTAGTTCTAGTTCTTTCATTGGTTTTGTGCCAAGAGCTCAAGAATGTGGTTTATTTATGTTTCCGTTTCTGCTGTGTACCTAAGATGTGAAAACAGTTTGTACCATCATTAAAAAGTCATTTTAACAAATGACCATAGAAAGCCTCACTACTTCCATTCACCCTCCTCACTCTCTCAAACGAGCCAGAAGCACTTGGGTTCACACTTCCATGGAAGCCAAGGCACCCTGCATCCAAATCTGAGATGCTAATAGCACAATCTTTAGCATGCCCTCACCATCAAGCAAGATTGATGAGGCCTCCACCTACTGACACCACTGAGCCTGTCTGTCCAGTTTCAATGTTAGCTGAACAGTTCTCAGTAAAGTCAGTTTTCAGGCTGGTACCAATGTGGTGGACACATAGGGGAACAGGGGAAAGAAAATGAGGACAAATTCCTACTGAACATGTGGTCTGTGCCCCACACTGTGCAAGGCATTTTACATATTCCATGTCATTAAATACTCATAACCCTGTAAAGTCAGGCAAACTCGGCATCATTATACTCATTTCCAAGCAATAAATATTACTATCGCGTCGAGAAAAAGAAAAAAAAAAACAGCCCAAAGGCAAATAACTAAAAAGTAAGAGAATTCAAATTTAAATCTAGGCTTTTCTGAATCCAGATTCCTTAACGTTATGTTTTATTTTGTTTCATTTGCTTGTTTCAACTCCCACCTACCACCCTGTTCTCCCCCAGACAGTTACAGTCAAATAGACCCTGAGGCTGTCTTTAGCCTTGCCTTATACATACATTCAGTGAATATTGCTCATGCACTATGACAGAAGGGCTTTGTCAAGAGCTCTTATCCAATAATATTCCCCATTGTATTTCTTTGCCAGTTACTGGAGTAGTAGGGGCTTCACCCACATGTTAATTTATTCTTCAGAAACATTCACCTTGCTTCAACTGTGTCTGAATCTTGTTCTAATAATCAACTTGAATCAGATAAATGAAAGGTATTAAAGGTGAACCACCTGAACCAAATGCATAATCTTAAGTTTCAATACTAAGCCCAGGCTGGTAAGTAGGAATACACAACACAGAGCACACAGGAGACTGTTGCATCTGTGCTCTCGCCAGGAACTACAAAGCAGCTGAGAGTGGAGCAATGTCCTTCATCCACATATCTTCCTTGGTCCTGTCTAATGTTGCAGAGACATAAGCCTTGCCTTTGCAACCAGACTCACCTGGCCCAGGCCTTACTATTCAGATGGGGGAACAGAGGTACAAAGTCATGGGAGAAGAGTTGACCTTTTTCTATTCTTCAAACCAAGATTCCATGACACCTTGGAGCATTGTCAAAATTACATAGAAAATACTTTTCTTCTTGCTCAAGGTGTATCTATTGAGTTTAGGCATTGTGTCATTGTTAGGGTACCAATTCCATTTTAGTATTAAAAATTGGCTGCCATCATCCTGTAGGATTAGACAATATCTAATCCCTCAAATAATGAGATGCATGAAAGACAATATATTCACTTATCAAGTGTTTTAACAGTGCCTTGCACATAGCAACCATTTTGTGTATATATATACATATTTTTAAATAAAATATCTAACTATCCGAATATCTAATTATTTACTGATGATCTGTTAACTAGTGTATTTTCTATTTCTTTATTTATACTTTTATCTATGCGGAAAGATAAAAAGAGCAAATCTATTCTATGATGGGTGAGTGACTCATCAAGGAGAGAGCATACAGGGATCTATGAAGACAAGTAAAATAAGCTCTTTAGGAACTCATAATTAAAAACTATATACACAAAAGTTTCAACAAATACTCCAGAAAAAAAATATATATAGAAGAGTCAAATTTGTGATGTGGTTGGAACATGTCCTATGCTTAGAAAATAAGAATTTGCAGGCTGGGGAAATCAGAGAAGCATTTGGGATATAGAGTTTGAAAGATGAGTAAAGGAGATTATTGCTGTTTGCCAGGCACTAAAGATGCATGGTAAGTATTTTGCATGACTTTTTTCATTTAATTTTCATAACATGGTAAGCTGGATATTATTTGTCATCATTGTACAGATGAGGAATTTAAGATGAAGGTCACAGAGCTAGTGTGAGGTAGAGCAGGTTTTTTGGATTCATACTCCTTTAATCTTCATGAAATGCTGAACCTTCAAAGAAGAAAAGAATCTTAGGTTATTTTAGGTGGAGAAAATGGCAAACCCAAAGATGTGGCATGCAGGAAACGGGGGAGAACAAAACATTCTATGAAAGTAAAAGAAAGCTAAAAGGTGTTTAGAATTTTAATGTTTATTTCACAATAAAGGAAGGCAAGAAACAGTAAAATCACTGTAAACTGTAGCAAAATTCAGCATTTTTTAAAAGATTGTATTTATTTGAGGGAGAGAGAGAGAACAAGTGTTGGGGAGGGGCAGAGAGAAAGAGAGAAGCAGACTCCCCGCTGAGCAAGAAGCCTGAATCAGGGCTCAATCGCAGGACCTGGAGATCATGACCTGAGCTGAAGGCAAATGCTTAACTGACTGAGCCATGCAGGCACCCCCAAAATTCAGCATTTTGAAGCATTTTGTACATAAATGATTTGCCAAAATACAAATATGATCATCCTGGTGTGTATCCTGGTTAAACTCCTTCTGCGATTCACCATTGTGTGAAAGATATGGTCCTAACCCATAGGTGGCTTTAGAAATTGGCCACTCTCCAGTACTTCACTCCCCAACACACACACACACACACACACACACACACACACACACACACACACTATCACACATTCACTCACCTTCCGGTCCTCTTGTTCTCAGGCCCGCCATTACCTCATCAATTTCAATTTCTGCTATATATTTGATCCTCCAACCACTCTGTAAAGCTGGGAGTTGTTTTCAACTTGGAATTCTCCATACCACACTTTGGTGTTTTCACATCCATGTCTTTGCCCGTTCCCCTCCCTTTCTCTCTGTCTTTCTGTATATAGATGAAGCTGTTATAACGTATATAGGAGGAATCTTGAATTTAAAAAAAAAAAGAAGAAGAAGATAGCAGGAGGGGAAGAATGAAGGGGGGGAATAGGAGGGGGAGACGAACCATGAGAGACGATGGACTCTGAGAAACAACCTGAGGGTTCTAGAGGGGAGGGGGGTGGGGGATGGGTTAGCCTGGTGATGTGTATTAAAGAGGGCACATTCTTCGTGGAGCACTGGGTGTTATGCACAAACAATGAATCGTGGAACGCTACATCAAGAATTAATGATGTAATGTATGGTGATTAACATAACAATAAAATTAAAAAAAAGAATTCTCCTCTTTTTGTAAGTCTGCAGTCCAGTGTCCTTGCTTCTGAAGTGTCCCTGACCACTGTAGCCCTCACAAAACCACCCTGGTTAGTTTGAATGCTGTCTTATTTGTTCTTTTGTGTTGTTTCTGTACTAGCAATTTTGCTGTGATTTATGAGGATCAATTACTTTATCACTTTCTCATCTAAGCTGTGGACTTCTTTAAGGTAAGAATCATGTATTCTATTCATCTTTGTGGTCCCTATACATGTCAGCAGACTGGTTGAGAAAAGCCTTTGGATTAATTGATCAAAAATGAATTTTTCTCAGATTACTAGGTTTTCAAAGGCTAGAACATCTTCCAGCACTTTTATTTGGAAAACAAAAACAAAAAAACTATTAGTTATAGTTGACAGCTTTTGACACGGCTTCTAATGATCCCCGCCTCCTGGTCTTCACACCCTTGTGTTATCTTGGACCAGTGTGTATGAACTACTCCACATGACTTCTTTCATTAACCAATAGAATCAGACAAAAGTGATAGGATGTCACTTTTAAATTGGTTTATAAAAGATTGTGAATTTTCTCTGTTACTCCCTCTTTGAGCTTCTAGCTTGCCAGTTCTAATGAAGCTAGCTGCTGTATGGAGAGATTCATGAAGCAAGGATCTGAAGGCAGCTTTTGGTCGGCAGCCAAAGAAATAAGATCTTCAGTCCAATAGCCCAGAAGAAACTTCATCCTGCCAATAACTACATGAGTAAGCTGGAAAGTAGATCCTTTCCCAGTCAAGCCTTAGGATGAGACCACAGTCCCTATTGGCATATTGATTGCAGCCTAGGAAAGCTTCTGAGGCAGAGGGTCACAGCTCAACCACACCTTATGCACACTTGCTATACAGAAACAATGAAATAATAAATGCTGTTGTTTCAAGCCACTACATTTTGGGCAATCATATGCATAGCAATAGATGACTAATACAACATGCTATGAGAGTTTAAGTTTTATTGAGTTTGTTTTGCACAGGTACACAAACACACACCCAGTTTAGCAATCTCATTATTTTTCATGATTTGGACAGACCTAATCAAATCAACGTACATATTGCTGAAATAAGACATGCTCTCAATTGTTAAAATGAGTTAGATACGCTTAGAAATTAAAATGAAGCCTGGATATAAAATAACCATGTCTCACAAGCATTAGAAGTCGGATACTTATAAAATTCTAATTCTCAGTAGAGAGAAAATTCCTGAAAATCAGACAAATACTTTTTTAAAGACATCAATTTGTATTTAACCAGGTAATTGTAGCCCTATTTAATAACCAATCTCAAATCTAGATTGGGATTCTGTTCAAGGTTTGACTAATCTCAGGCATTGGAAGTGAATTATATTTTGAAGATTGCACAATACACAATCATAATATCTTTTAATAACATTTCAGGGCTAATTCAGTTTATTCTAGAGCAATCTAATGACATTTATTGTTATTTGTTCACCTAGAGGCAGTGACAATATTTTGTTTTTCCTCTCAAAATGCCCATGGATAACACTCAGTATCTTCAATTAAGGAGATTCAAGAACCATCAACTTGGCATCTCTGAGAAGACATAAAAATAACAAAAGGAACAAGGGAAACTAGTCAAACAATAAAAAGAGAAAGTGAAGTGCCAGGGAAACTTCCCAAACAAGGTGTGCTTTAAAGACATGTTTATTTTAACAATCCTATCTGATTTTTATCTCTAACTCAAAATTCTAAGTTGAATTAGAGCTGAGAAATGGAACTTGAAACCATATGAAATATGGTTATTGAGCCAAATACTTCAAGAGGGTCAAACTCACGCATGTCTTCTCAGAGCGTGAAGCACAGACAACAAGATAGGAAGTGAGATGTTTCTAACTGCACAACAGTAGCAACACAGCAAAGGGATTTTCTTACCAAAAGGCAAAGGCAATGGAATTGCTAAAGCCAAGACAATAAGTACATCAAAAAATAAATTTAAAAAAATACATCTTATTTGAAATGATTGCATAGGTTGTTGCCACAGACCAAAGTTCATACTTTGCATAACTCTCAGAAAACATGAGAAAATACAATAATCTTACATGTGCCACACATAAACACCCTAAAAGTAAATGCAGTGAAATATAAAATAATGACACTGTTGAGGTGTATATGTTTTTATGTTTCAGTGTATTTTTTTTTTATATTTAACAGAACTTACAACTTGAAATGAGGGCTTTGCTTCTCTTTTTGAAGAAACCATGAGTATTCTAGTGTCACCAAAAGTACTTCAGTAATTCTCAGAGTGCATCCTTAAAGACCCTTCAGAGACAGTTGGCAAGCAATTCACCAAACTCAAATGCTCGGGGAGAGGCAGATAATCCAATTAATTTTAGCAGGTTAGTTGAAGTAAGGTAAATGTGTTGGAATCAAATGAGCTGGAAGATATATGTCCCAGTTATAAGGGACAACCTCCACTCAGCTCTGGCCAACTATTGCCCTAAGGGTTCTCTCTTACCAGATGTTCCCAGTTTCAAGAGAAACTGGAAATATATATTTAATGTGAATTTCCCTGAATTTTATGTTAGTAATTAATTTAAATGCAAAATTCTTTTGTGAACTAAAAGGCTCAAATGAAACAAAACAGGTCCATGAGTCAGATTCAGTTTAGGATAACTGGTTGGTGATTAATCATTTATTCCATCAGCAACCCAGCAGCCTTGGTTGGAAACAGTGACTGGTTGTTAGATAAGGTTGGAGGAGGGGAAAGATGCAATGTTGACAACCCTTCAGTGAAAAGCATTTGAAAAATAAACAGGACCAGGGCAGAAAAAAAAAAACTGAATTAAGTTTCCAAGGCCTACAACCTAAGATTAGAGATATATCAAACCAAATGTTGGCATTTAAGAGGAATAGTTACACAATAGGGAAGAAATGGAGGGAAAAGCTAAAATAACAGAATTTGAAATAACCCTTAAATAGAGAAGGGCCCCCTTATTTAGCCTCCTGAGAATGACTCTTGGACTAAGTAACCTACATTTGTAGTTCTGATGCTTAGACTTGTGAAATTACTTTAAGGTTACTTGTTTGTGAAGGATAGCATCCATAAAAGGATACATATTTTATGGAATAAAAAGCTAATTATTAAAATGATCCTATTATTTCTGCTTTACACAAATATTTGTCTATTATCAGAGTAAATAGGTAGACCAAATAGAAAGATTTTAATCCCCCCAAAAATATCTCCTACAGATGCCTTTGCAAATTGGGTAGGAATTGCACTAAATCTATTGAAAGTTTTGAGTAGTATTGTCATCTTAGCAATATTGTTTTCCATTAAATGAACATGAGATGTCTATCAATTTATTTATGTCTTCTTTAATTTCTTTAAACAAGATTTTGAGTTTTCAGTGTGCAAGTCTGTCACCTGCTTGGTTAAGTTTATTTATATGTATTTTACTTTCTATTATTCTATAGTAAATGAATTGTTTTCTTAACTTCCTGTTTGATTTCCTTATTTTTAGTTTATAGAAACCCAATTAATTTTTGTGTTGATTTTGTATGCTGCAAATTTGCTAAACTCATAGTTCTAGCAAGTTTTTTTTGGCTGGTTGTTTTGGTGTACAATCTTTAGAGTTCTTTCCATATAAGAGCATGTCATCTGTAAACAGGTGTAATTTCACGTCTTCCTTTCTCATTTGGGTGACTTTTATTTCTCTTTCTTGCCTAATTGTTCTAGCTAGCCCTTCTACTACTATGTAAAATAGAAGTGAGCAAAACAAACATCCTTTTCTTATTCCTGATCATAAAGGAAAGCTTTTATCTTTCATCATTAAGTATTACGTTAGCTGTAGGTTTTCATATATGGAATTTATCATGTTGAGAAAGTTTCCTTTTATTTCTAGTTTATTTAGTGTTTTATCATGAAAGAGTGTTGAATTTTGTCAAATGTTTTTCTTCCTTTTGTGGAGATGAACATTTTTCCCTTTCATTCTATTAATGTAATGTATTAGATCAATTAATTTCTATATGTTGAAACTTCCTTGGAATAAGGGAATAAATTCTGCTTGCTTAAGGATTATAATACTCTTATTATTATGCTCTAAATTTGGTTTGCTAGTTTTTTGTTGATGATTTTTGAATCAATAATCATAAGGGGTATTGGTCTATAATTTTCCCTTAGCATCTTTGTCTAGCTTTGGTATGAGGCTAATGTTGGCTTTAACGAATGAGTGAAGGAATATTTCTTCATCTTCAATTTTTGAGGACAGTTGGAGTAACATTGATATTAGATTTTTTTAAATATTTGGTAACTTTACTAGTGAAGCATCTGCTTCAGGGCTTTCTTTGTTTAACAGTATTTTTTTAACTCAGTTAACTTATTTCTTATAGGTCTATTCAGATTTTCTATGAATCATGATTTAGTCCTGGTAGGTTATGTGTTTCTTAGAACGTGTGCATTTCATCTAGATTATTCAATTTATTGGTATATTATTTTATAACATAATAATAGTATTATTTCATGTATATTCAATATATATGTATGTATCATTATTTTATAATCTTTTTATTTCTATAGAGTCTGTAGTAACATCCTTATTTCCATTTCTCACTTAGTGATTGGAATCTTCTTTTTTTTTCTTAACAAACTAACAGTTTGTTTAATTTCTGGAATTTTTCCAAGAGCCAACTTTTGGGTTTTTTGTCTTATTTTATTGTTTTTCTATTTTATTTGTCTCTGCTATATTTCTTATTATTTCCTTTGCTAGGTATAGTTTTGTTTGCCTTTTTTTCTAGCTTATTAAGATGTAAATTTAGATTGACTTGACATTTTGTTTTTATTTTTTAAAATAACGTTTTCCAGCTATAACTTTCCCTCTTAGAACTGTTTTCATGGTATCCCACAACTTTTGTTATTTGTGTTTTTGTTTTTATTTATCTCAAGGTATTTCCTAATTTACCTTCTGATTTTTTTATTGCCTTATCCTCTTTATGAGCAGTGCCCACCACTTTTCCTTTCTGTTTTTTGAGGTATGCAAAATAGGGATTATTACCTCACTTCTATTCATTAGATGTGCCTCCGTCCAGTTAGAAGAGACTTACGCAATAATATTTTTTAAGATTTATTTATTCATTTTAGAGACAGAGAGAACACAAGTAGATGGGCAGAAGAGGGAGAGAGAATCCTTAGCAGATTCTGCATTGAGCACAGAGCCCCACATGGGGCTAGATCTCATGATCACTCACGATCACTACTGAGTGGAAACCAAGAGTCCAACGCTCAACCGACTGAACTACCCAGGTGCCTCCACAATAATTTTCTAATAAGATCTATTCTGCTTTCTCCAGTTCAAGGTGGACAATGGGAACCAGCTGCTGCTGCTAAAGACCAACATTGTCACTGCACCAGGAGGAAGTAAGGAGAGGGTGAGTAAAAAATGCCAAAAACCTTTCTGTTTTGAAAACTGCTTTTTCTTAATTGGGCATTTGCTTGGATGCTGCAAAGTTCTGACTATATTCCAGACCTCTAACAATGTTGGTTCAGACAGCTTCTTGTTGTTCCTTTGATGTTTTTGTGGGGAAACAATAGCTGATTTTTAGTCTGCCATTTTTTTCTGAATCACTCCCACATTGCCTCCATTTTCTTTATATGCTTGTTTTGATTAGTGGGTAATAACATGTTAAAATTATTACTTTTTGATTGTTAGTGGCATTCCACAAGTTTCAGGACTTTATGAAGGAGGTATATTTTTCATTTTAAAAGTATTTTGTTTATTGATTTTGCCACTTTATGTATTAATTTTTTTCTACTAAATTTGGCTACATTACACAGGATAAAAATATTAGTCATTCTTATTCTGTTTTGTCTTACTGTTTTAAACATTCAAGAATAAGTGTAGTTTTATTTTCTAAAATTTATGTTATGGCACATGTGATTAAAGATTGATTGTAACTTAGCAGAAATGTGTTATCCTGAAAGTTTTTATTTTCAGGCAATACTTTCAGACTATAATATATAGGTTTTCAAGTTTTCTCATCCTTGAGAATATTGGACTTCACTTTGGTCTCTCTGTTCCTATTTCCTCCATTCTTCCACTGAAGCAGTATACAAATCTATTTGTAAAGAGTAGAAGTACATTTGCATGTTTATTGTTTTCTCCTCTCCATTCATTATGAATGGATGGATTGCTTTCCTGCGAGTAGCACAGGCTCTTGCCAAGACTGACAACACATTCCTCAATAGAACTGTTCTGGGCCAAATTTGCTGTCCAGCATACTGACCTCCTGATCTGCCTACTCTTTCTGACTTCCTGACTTATTGAGTTAAAATTTGAAACTGGAACCCCAAACATTTTAATTCATCCATATGATGCTCCTATAATTATATCTTTGTAGAACCAATTTCTTCCACTATTTAGATAAACAAAAAGGACATTTTCAAGATCTTCAAGAATTTGAAATTATGTAGTTTCAAAATCTTGAATCAGAAGATTTTGGGAAAAGGAGGAACAGAGTCAGAATGCTTTTATCAAATTAGTGCTGGTCAGACCTATTGCCCATACACACCAAGAGTTTTGGAAAGTGGGGGAACAAGGAAGAGTGGGGAAGTTGAAGGATACTGAGTTCATGCTGATCAGAAATAAATGTTCTGAAAGTATTATTGTAACTGTCTTAATCACGTAAACATGTGCTCAGATATACTTTTATTTATCTCATGTATCTATGAGAAGGTCTTCTTCCTCTGTCACCAGCATGCCCTTCTCCAGAACAACCATCAAACCACAAAGAACTAGATTTTAAACAACTCAACAAAATGGTCTCTTATGTCACCTATTGATTAGACTACAACATACTATAAATCTAACATGTGTTTCATAAATACTAATTTTTGATCTGAAGTACAGATGGGCAACTGAGGCTTATGATAAACTTCTTTTTTTTAAGATTTTATTCATTTATTCATGAGAGACAGAGGGAGAGAGAGAGAGAGAAGCAGAGGGAGAAGCAGGCTCCCAAGGAGCAGGGAGCCCAATGCAGGACTTGATCTCAGGACCCTGGGATCATGACCTGAGCTGAAGGCAGACGCTTAACCATCTGAACCACCCAGGTGCCCTATGATAAACTTCTTCAATAATGTTATACTAATGAGTATATCCACATTTTGAAATAATTTGTAGTTTACAACACATTTTGATATACGTCATATAATTTACAATCTCATAATAGCCTTATGGAATATATGCTACTAATGTTTTTTGTTATCATTTTCATTTATGATTAAGATTAGTGAATTTATGTATCTGATCTAGGTTTAGCAGGTAATAAATCATATAGGCAGGACTTAAACCATACCTTTTAATCTAAATTCAGATTTTTTCAAAACAGCATAGATCCTGACAGAAGATGTTATGTAGACAATCTGAGATGGAAGTTTTACCCATAAAATATTGGAAGTAAACTGTGGCTACAATAATCAAAGATTTCCATAAAAAATTCCTATTCTATGCCCCTGCTATAATTTGATGGGTTTTGAACAGTAAAGCTTTTTGCCATAAGCAAAAATAGGGGAGGATAGTGGACTGGATAAGTTAAAGAAAAATTAAACTCTAATATTTTGATCAAAATTTAAACCTTTCATAACCAAGATATGTGTCATTTCTGACAAAATATGAAATTAAACTCTGTAATGATATAAGTGGCATATTGCATAAAATTGTGGTGCCTAGTGAAAGTGGCAGTAGATTTTATAATCTAGTTTGGAAAATGACAAATTTCATATAATAGCATTTTCTCTGTAAAAGATAAAACTACATAAACATAAAGAAAAAAAAAACAGTGCTTAAAAAGCCAGAGTAAAATATTTAGCAGATATAGTCCATTGCAATCAATAAAATATTTATATACAGAATCTGTTTTCCTATTTGACTCAAATACATACTTGTAGCACATACTATTTTTAATGCTCTTATTTCCTTTATTATAATTTAGAACTTGCTCTGCAGGTCAAATGGCAATGTGTTCTTAAGTTTTTCTCTCCATTATCTCCTCAAAATAAAATAAAATATGGAGTTTCTCATGTTAAATGCCTCAGTCCAGCAGTTAGAAATTTTCCCTAAGGAGAGAAAAGGAAAGAAGTCAAAGAGAAAAAAAGTCAAAGTTTTACAGAAGCGTGTATATATTTTCCCCTGAAACCTAATGGAACAACACTGGCAATATGGGTATATGAGCTAACTCTGATCTCTTAAGATGCAATTATTCATGTATTTGTGTACTGTTTAAATAGATTTATTACTCTGATTCCCAATTCCTAAAACTTTCAGACTCCTCACAGTTGTATTTAACACCTTCCAGTTTAGATGCTGGTGCATGTTAAGAATTTGCATCCATTCTGGATTAAATAAAAACCTGATAAAATATGATAAAGCATGTCAGACCTCCCACCATCCATCTCCACAAAATCACATAACCTCATTAGACATGTTTAAAGGTTAATCACTGATATTCTCTCTGCCTTAAAATACAAATTGGTAGTTACCAAAAAAAAGATATTTATAAAAATAATATTTCATATGCATACTTCATTCTTTTTCCAGCTCCTTTGTATCTGTCTAATTCACCTCCACAATTCACCATAAGAACTAGAAAAAGTATCTCAGTTCCCATTTGACACATACAGAAATTGAGGCCAGGTTCATGGCAAAGTTAATAACATGTATCCTGATACCAAGTTCAATGTATGGCAATTAGCTTCTGTATAAATTATTAGAATGATGAAGAAGATGGGTGAAAATATTGATAAGAGCAAATGCTGAAGTGGATGAAATAATGATGAAAATTAGTTGGAACTCTCATCAATGACTGTTGACAAAGTGAAGTGTTATAGCCACTATGGAAATCAGATGGCTTTCTCTTATAACATTTGACATACAGTTACCTTATAATCCAACAAGCCTACTCCTGGGTTTATCCAAGAGAAATGACAACTTACCTTCACACAAAAACGTGTACATGAATGCATGTAGCAGCTCTATTCATAATCATCCTAAAGTAGAAATGGTGTAAATGCCCTCCAATGGTTGAAAGAATAAAGTATGGTCCATCTATACAAGGGAATACTACCAAGTACATCAGAAAAAAACTACTGTTGTATACAATTTACAATGAATCTCAAAGCTGAGTGAAAGAAGTCCATTTCAACCAGTTACACATTGTGTGTTTTCAATTATGTGACAGTCCCCAAAAGGAAATACTAGTTGGCAAAAAACAAATAAGTAGTTTTCAGGGGTTATGAGTGGGAAGGATAGTGCAACTATTAAGGATAACATGAGGAAGGACTTTGGGTTGATGAAAATGTTTTGATTCCTGACTGTGCTGGTGGCTACAGGAATCTATAGGGTGCTGAAATTTGTCAAAGTATATTTAAAAAAATCCATTTTATCATAAGATAATTTAAAAGCTATTATTAGGGGCACCTGGGTGGCTCAGTCATTAAGCGTCTGCCTTTGGCTCAGGTCATGATACCAGGATCCAGGGATTGAGCCCCATCTTGGGCTCCCTGCTCAGTGGGAAGCCTGCTTCTCCCTCTCCCACTCCCCCCGTTTGTGTTCTCTCTCTCGCTGTGTCTCTCTGTCAAATAAATAAATAAAATCTTTAAAATATAAAAATAAAATAAAAGCTATAATTAAAAAATAACTGCATTTTTTTCACCACTGCTATTCAACATAGTACTAGAAGTCCTACCCTCAGCAATCAGAAAACAAAAAGAAACAAAAGGCATCTGAATCAGCAAAGAAGAAGTCAAACTCTCACTCTTTGTAGATGACATGATACTCTATGTAGAAAACCCAAAAGACTCCACCCCAAAAGCGCTAGAACTCATACAGGAATTCAGTAAAGTGGCATGATATAAAACCAATGCACAAAAATCAGTTGCATTTCTATACACCAACAATGAGACAGAAGGAAGAGAAATTAAGGAATCAATCCCATTTACAATTGCACCCAAAACCATAAAATACCTAGGAGTAGGAATAGGAATAGACCTAACTGAAGAGGCAAAGGATCTATACTCAGAAAACTACAGAATACTCATGAAAGAAATTGGAAGACACAAAGAAATGAAAAAAAATGTTCCATGCTCATGGATTGGAAGAACAAATAATGTGAAAATGCCTATGCTGCCTAGAGTAATCTACACATTCAATGCAATCCCTATCAAAATACCATCGACATTTTTCACAGAGCTGGAACAAATAATCCTAAAATTTGTATGGAACCAGAAAAGACCCCAAATATCCAGAGGAATCTTGAAAAAGAAAACCAAAACTGGTGGTATCACAATGCTGGACTTAAAGCTATATTCCAAAGCTATAATCATCAAGACAGTATGGTACTGGCACAAAAACTGTCACATAGATCAATGGAACAGAATAGAGAGCCCAGAAATGGACCCTTAACTCTATGGTCAACTAATCTTCAACAAAGCAGGAAAGAATATCCAATGAAAAAAAAGACAGTTCTTCAATAAATGGTGTTAGGAAAATTGGACAGCCATGTGTAGAAGAATGAAACTGGACCATTTCCTCATACCATACAGAAAAATAGACTCAAAATGGATGAAAGACCTAAATGTGAGACAGGAATCCATCAAAATCCTAGAGGCAAGCACAGGTAGCAACCTCTTCGACCTCGGCCACAGCAATTTCTTGCTAGACATATCTCCAAAGTCAAGTGAAACAAAGGCAAAAATGAACTATTAGAATTTCATCAAGGTAAAAAGCTTTTGCACAGGAAACAGTTGATAAAACTAAAAGACAACTGACAGAATGGGAAAAGATATTTGCAAATGACATATCAGATAAAGGGCTAGTATCCAAAATCTATAAATAACTTATCAAACTCAACACCTAAAGAACAAATAATCCAATCAAGAAGTTGGCAGAAAACATGAACAGAGAATTCCCCAAAGAAGGCATCCAAATGGCCAATGGACACATGAAAAAGTGTTCAACATCACTTGGCATCAGGGAAATCCAAATCAACACCTCAATGAGATACCACCTCACACCTGTCAGAATGGCTAAAATTAACAAGTCAGGAAAAGACAGATGTTGGCGGGGATGTGGAGAAAGGGGAACCCTCCTACACTGTTGGTGGGAATGCAAGCTGGTCAACCCCTCTGGAAAACAGTATGGAGGTTCCTCAAAAAGTTGCAAATAGAGCTACCCTATGACCCAGAAATTGCAGTACTGGGTATTTACCCCAAAGATACAAATGTAATGATCTGAAGGGGCCCCTGAACCTCAATGTTTATAGCAGCAATGTCCACAATAGCGAAACTACTGAAAGAACCCAAATGTCCATGGACAGTCGAATGGATAAAGGAGATGTGGTATATATATAATGGAGTATTATGCAGCCACCAAAAAATGGAATCTTGCCATTTGTAATGACATGGATGGAATTAGAGGGTATTATGCTAAGTGAAATAAGTCAATCAGAGAAAGACAATTATCAAATGATCTCACTGATATGTGGAATTTAAGAAACAAGGATCATAGGTATAGAGAGGAAAAAATGAAACAAGATGAAACAGGAGAGGGAGACAAACCATAAGAGACTCTTAATCATAGGAAACAAACTGAAGGATGCAGGAGGGGAGGGAGGTGGAGGGATGGAATAACTGGGTGATGGACATTCTGGAGGGTATGTGTTGTAATGAGCATTGGGTATTATATAAGACTGATGAATTACAGACCTGTATCCCTGAAACAAATAATACATTAAAAAATAACTACATTTTTAAAAAAAACTGTGTATGGGCAGTATAGGTCAAGGCAAATTTAATTGATTTTCTAGTATATTTTGCCGGAGTAAATATATCTACAGTATAAATAACAAAAACAAATTGAACATTTTTTTGGTCAAATTTGGAATATTTTTTAAAACAAGTAAAGGAAAATTATATAAATGATATAATCAGTGAAGTATCATTTTTAATCATAGTCAGTATTTTCCTGATATCTTATGAGACTCCAGATGAACCTTTTTAACCCAGATAGATGGCTGTCAATGTAGGTGTTATGCATTCAAAATAACCCACATTTGGAGGGACTATGTTCTTTACTTTTTAAAAATCCATAGCTGAACAGTTTTAAGAGAATTTGTCACTGATGCTGGGAGAGAAGCTAGAAATAATATTCTCAAAGAAGCAGATTCAAAATAATAAATAGAAATGCCCTGAAAGATTGTGGACTGATTAAAGAAGAATTATCCTCTGTTCTCCCCTCCAGGATTCTGAAATTTGCAGCAGGTGCCCATAAATATTGAAGACAGATTCATGAATTCCCCAGGGGCATCCATTCACAGTTCTATATTATTTCTGATTAACATGCTAATGAAGAGTGATCTAACTCAATAGTAATATGTTAACATTCAGAAAACAAACTGATAATATTCTGTGGATAAATTCAGATCTCATTTAAACAGTTTCCTTTCTATCAGATTATTTTGGGTCAATAAATAATCAGATAGAAGTTGCTTCATTTGTGGCTTTTAAATTATAGTTTTTAAATGCACAAATAATTGAGGTGAACAAAATCTACGTTATAATATTGGGGATTCATGGAGCACCTCGGTGGCTCAGTCCTTAAGCTTCTGCCTTCAGCTCAGGTCATGATCCCAGGGTTCTGGGGTAGAGCCCTGCATCAGGCTCCCTGCTCTGCGGGAAGCCTGCTTCTCCCTCTCCCTCTCCTCCTACTTGTGTTTCCTCTCTCCTCGTGTCTCTCTCTGTCAAATAAATAAATAAAATCTTTAAGAAATAATAATAATTTTGGGGATTCAATGGGATAGATATCTAAAGAATGGATTTACTAATAAATGATAGAAAGGAGTACCCCACCAAAAAGAAAACTTCTGTGGACTTAACAATTTTATTAATATATAATTCATATGACATACAATTTACTTATTTTAATATACAGTAAATTATAGCATATTTACAGACTTGGGCTTCCATCACTACAATGTAATTTAAGAACATTTTTAATGTTCCAAAAAGTAATGTTATGTCCATTCGCAGTAAGTTTCCATGCCCCCCACCCCAAGGAAATAATTAATTTACTCTTCATCTCTATAGATTTGCCTGTTGCAGGCAATGTGTGAACATGTGTTTTGTGTGAATATATGTTTTTGTCCTCTTGTATAGATACTTTAGAGTGTAATTTCTGGGTCTTATTGTAACTCTGTGTTTAACATTTTGGGAAAATATCAAACTGTTTTGAATGTACCATTAAAAATGGTACCATTTTACATATGTACCAGTAAATTCTAAGGATTGTAATTTCTCCACATCGAGCCAACACTTATTATTATTATTATTTTTAAATTTATAACCATTTTGGTGGGTGTGAAGTGGTATCTCATTGTGGGTTTAATTTTCATTTCTCTAATAACTAATCATATTGGATTATCATTTGCTAATTGGCCATTTTTTATTGTGTTATATGCTTCCATATTATTAAGCTGTAAGCATTCTTCATATTCAGGATATAAGTCCCTTCCTAGATAAATGATTTCTAAGTATTTTCTCCCTGTCGGTGGATTGACTTTTCACTATCTCCTGCTGGACTTTGGAATGCAAAAGTTTTACATTTTGATGATCAAGAAACGTAAGATGTATGCAGACTATGCACATTAAAGGGTCATGTAAATTCTAGTATTTTTTGTAATTTCATATTAGACCGAATTATGAACACAAATGTCTATTCTTTAGTATGAATTTTGTGCTGAGCTAAAAAGTAGTGTGTGAGCAATAGTGAACTGCTGCTGCTACAACACATGCTGATGAGGTTTTAGTCCAGCTTTCTGGCAGCTTTATTTTCACCTGTGTAACTGTGTGTCTGTCTTACTGAGACTCCTAAAATCAGGGGATGGTGGAGAAAAGAGATGCGGAAATACTTACAGCTCTTCTAGTATTTCAGTTCTCTCCCTTCCACATGTGAAGATTACACTCCTTCATCCTTCTAAAGCTCTTCCCATGTCATGTGAACAGAAGCACCAACAGCATTTCAACTGTTTGTTAATAGTGATTATCATGTATTTTTCCTTTTGCCATGTAGGTTAGCAATGTTCTAGAGAGACACTGTCCTCACAGACTGCGTTCTAGACTGAAGATGACATGGAACAGAGCCCCCAGTTCACTTTAAATGGACATGTGTAAGAGATAATCCTTTGTTGCTTCAAGAAACTGAAATTTCATAGTTGTTCATTTCTGCAGTGTCACCTCGCTTCCCTGACTTGGCAATTGCAAAATATATTAAGCACACATCTCCCATGGCAATTAATCATATTTTCTTACTATTAAATCGGTATTTTATCTCAATTTTGCAAATAAGAAAACTGACATTTTATAGGTTATAGTGCCTTGGGCATTTTAGTAAATTCCCCTAAACCTGACTTGTCTGAATTTAAAAGCTCACATTCCAGGGGCACCTGGGTGGTTCAGTCGTTAAGCGTCTGCCTTTGGCTCAGGTCATGATCCTAGGGTCCTGGGATTGAGCCCCGCATCTGGCTCCCTGCTCAGTGGGGAGCCTGCTTCTCCCTCTCCCACTCCCCCTGCTTGTGTTCCCTCTCTCGCTGTCTCTCTCTCTGTGTCAATTAAGTAAATAAATAAAATCTTTAAAAAATAAAAAAAATAAAAGCTCACATTCCACAAAACTCTGCTTTCTGGGCCCATGAGTATTTATGGAAAAAACAACACCTAGAATCACCATGACTGGAAATTCAAGTGCTATTACTATGTTTTGTTTTATCTACTTCCATCTCTTAAAATAACATCTCTGTTACAGATTCCTTAATTAATTTGGATCCAGATATTTATAAAATTGGATTTCATATACTAGAGTTATGATCCCCTATCCAGAAAACAAACAAAAAACAACAAAATGAAATAAAAGCTGTGTTTTGCAGTCTATTTTAAAAAAGATTTTATTTATTTATTTGTCAGAGACAGAGAGAGCACAAGCAGGGGGAGCGACAGGCAGGCAGAGAAGCAGACTCCCCCTGAGCAGGGAGCCCCATAAGGTCCTCGATCCCAGGGTCCTTGCATCATCACCTGAGCCAAAGGCAGACAGAAGCTTAACCAACTGAGCCACCCAGGTGTCCCTGCAGTCTCTTTTTTGATGAAAAACATATTAGACTTAAATTAAAAACACAAGAAGACAAGAAGCCTATTTGGCTGAATATTTCATTTGCAGACAAATAAAAATCTATAGAAATTTAAAAGTCAGTGAGGCCTGCACAAGGAATTAGAGACACTTGAACTCCAGATGCATATAGGAAGCAAAGCAGAGAGAGCAGGAAATCAAGCACACTTAAAACACTAAGGCAAAGTCTTTCCCCCAAAAACCAAGTACAAGATCTCTGACAGTTATATGGTTCTGCCTTGTGATATGATGAAATAATATGTACTATCAAAGAAAATTCTGTTACCTGTGTCACGAGACTTTATCGTATCAAGAAATAGATTGTAGGATTTGTGTTGTTGTTTGGTAGGTTTTGCTTATTTTTTTACACAAATTGAAAGAAGAAGCTATGAGGCTGTCTGGGAGACATGCAAATTCAATGACTGAGCTATGTGGGAAAAGAGGAAAATATTCTGTGCATGCATGTGTGTATAGGCATGTTGTGTGTGCTTGTGCGTATGTGGTTTCTTAGAGACATATTTGCATGCAGACAGAAATGGAGATAGAGTGAGCACAAATCTAAAACCACCACTTAGGGTGTGCATTTTGGGGTGGAACAGATGTGGGAAGACAGGTGGGAGCAGTTGCCTTAATCCCATTATTTCCCAGTTAAGGAGAAGCCTGCAACAGGGAAAGAACATGAGTTGGGAATTAGGCTTACTCATTTTGAATCCTTTTTGTTTGTTTTTAATTCATCTGGCAAAGTAGTTTACTTCCTTTGTAAGTTCGTTGTGCAAATTAAAAGAGTTCATCTTGTAATATGCCTGGCATAATGCCTGGCACAGAATTTACACTTACACAAGTATTTGGGCAACAATGGTTATTATAGATGAGAGGACAGTCACACTGAAAGTTTCATTTCCTCCCCTGTAAACTAATGATAGAAATATTCTGCTGGTTGTAGTGAATACATTGAGTAATATGTGTAAAATGGCAGATAGCATTAGCCACTCTCCCTTTACAAGCACACACACACACACACACACACACACACACACACACACACAGAATGTTTTACTTTTTTTCCCACATAGCTTGATCATTGAATTTATACTTATCTCAGATAGCCACATAGCTTCTTCTTCCAATTTATGTAAATCAAATGTTGCCCCTATCATTAAACAAGAAAAATCCTTTCCAAGGGTAATATTAAACTTTATGTGACAAATAAATAAATTTAGGTCTTTTCTCAGTTTATTGCTAAATTCAAATTTTCTGACAAAAGCAAAACAATACAAAAACTAGGAGGTCTTCTTAGAATAATCCTGGCACTAAGAGTTTTATACAAGTTTGGCCATAGCATTCTGCTCTCCTTCTTTCATTTCGTGCTAAACTCTCATCTGAACTTTTAGTCCTACCAGTTGTATCTATTTACCTTTCTTATACATGAATCACACATTGGACTTCTGAATGCAAAGTTCTGTTTTACTCTACCCTCTGTGCTTGCAAAGCTCTCATGTATTTCTGTGACTTGTTCACTTGACCATCCCTTCTTTCCCTAACCAGGGAAGGAATAGCAGCAGTGGGAATGCAGTCACCACCATATCTTGCAAAGAATAAAACACAATAATTGACATAACCTACATGATAAACATATGCTTCAATATAATTTAATTTTATCTTTGGATGGGGAATCATATATGTTAATCCTTGTAAAGTCCTGATTAAAAAGACTTTGTAATCAGAATCAATCAGGTTTTAATCCCAGCTCTGTCACATATTAGATGTGTGTCTGTGAAGAGAGCTGTGGAAACCTCAATTTACTTATCTGTAAAATGGGGATACTAGCCTTTAGCTCTACATTCTATTGGGAGGATTAAAATGGATGAAAGACCTCCATCCATCAAAATCCTAGAGAAGAACACAGGCTACAACCTGTGTTCCATCTAAATCCTAGAGGAGAACACAGGCAAAAACCTCTTCGACCTCAGCTGCAGCAACTTCTTCCTAGAAACATTGCCAAAGGCAAGGGAAGCAAGGGCAAAAATGAACTATTGGAATTTCATCAAGATTAAAAGCTTTTGCACAGCACAGGAAACAGTCAACAAAACCAAAAGACAACTGAGAGAATGGGAGAAGATATGTGTAAATGATATATCAGATAAAGGGCTAGTATCCAAAATCTATAAAGAACTTACCAAACCCAACACCCAAAGAACAAATAATCCAATCAAGAAATGGGCAGAAGACATGAACAGACATTTTTCCAAAGAAGATATCCAAATGGCCCACAGACACATGAAAAAGTACCCAACATTGCTTGGCATCAGGGAAATCCAAATCAACACCTCAATGAGATACCACCTCACACCAGTCAGAATGGCTAAAATTAACAGGTCAGGAAATGACAGATGTTGACAGGGATGCAGAGAAGGGGAACCCTCCTACACTGTTGGTGGGAATGCAAGCTGGTGTAGCCACTCTGGAAAACAGTCTGGAGGTTCCTCAAAAAGTTGAAAATAGAGCTACCTTAGGACCCAGCCATTGTGCTACTGGATATTTACCCCAAAGATACAAATGTAGTGATCTGAAGGGGTAGGTGCACCCCAATGTTCATAGCAGCAATGTCACAATAGCCAAACTATGGAAAGAGCCAAGATGTCCATCGACAGATGAATGGATAAAGGAGATATGGTATATATATATACAATGGAATATTAGGCAGCAATCAAAAAAATGAAATCTTGCCATTTGCAATGACGTGGATAGAACTAGAGAGTATTATGCTCAGTGAAATAAGTAAATCAGAGAAAGACATGTATCATAAGATCTCACTGATAGGAGGAATTCTTAATCTCAGGAAACAAACTGAGGGTTGTTGGAGTGGTGGGGGTTGGGAGGGATGGGGTGGCTGGGTGATAGACATTGGGGAGGGTATGTGCTATGGTGAGTGCTGTGAATTGTGTAAGACTAATGAATCACAGACCTGTACCTCTGAAACAAATAATACATTATATGTTAAAAAAAAAAGGAGATAGTAGGAAGGGAGAAATAAAGGGAGGGGAATTCGGTGGGGGAGACAAACCCTGAGAGACTATGGACTCTGAGAAACAAACTGAGGGTTTTAGAGAGAGGGGGATGGGGGGATGGATGAACCCAGTGAAGGGTATTAAGGAGGGCACATACTGCATGGAGCACTGAGTGTTATATGCAAACAACGAATCATGGATCACTACATCAAAAACTAATGATGTAATGTATGGTGACTAACATAATAAAATAAAATTAATTAAAAAAATAGTCTAGTTTTTAATGTAGTGTTCCATGATTCGTTGTTTGCGTATAACACCCAGTGCCCCATTCAGTACGTGCCCTCTTTAATACCCAGCACCAGGCTAATCCATCCCCCCACCCACCTCCCCTCTAGAACCCTCAGTTTGTTTCTCAGAGTCCATAGTCTCTCATGGTTCATCTCCCCCACCAAATCCCCCCCCCTTCATTTTTCCCCTCCTGCTACCTTTTTTTTTTTTAACATATAATGTATTATTTGTTTCAGAGGTACAGATCTGTGATTCAACAGTCTTGCACAATTCACAGCGCTCACCATAGCACATACCCTGCTGTATGGTGAATAACATAACATAATAAAATTTAAAAAAAGAAAAAATAGTCTATTGTGAGGATTAAAGTATGATTTTCTAACATGTCTAATCTGCAAAGTGCTGTTCAGTAACCTGGATTTTACCTTTGACAGATGAAGGAACAATGCTTAGGTAAAATGATTAAGTCAAGGTCACACAGCTTGTTAATTACAAAGTCAAGAGACATAATATCTAATCTCCTTTATAAGATTACTTCTTGCTGTTCAATTTACATAAACCTGAAATTTTTCCTCATGTGGGAGCCAATCTCCTTTTTTTTTTTAAGATTTTATTTATTTATTTGACAGGGAGAGACATAGCAAGAGAGTGAACACAAGCAGGGGGAGTAGGAGAGGGAGAAGCAGGCTTCCTGCAGAGCAGGGGGACCGATGCGGGGCTCGATCCCAGGACCCTGGGATCATGACTTGAGCCGAAGGCAGACGCTTAAAGACTGAGCCACCCAGGCGCCCGGAGCCAATCTCTTTTGTGCTGCCAATTGAAGTTTATTTATAGTCTGACCTAAAGAACCCTTATTTTTAAATTGCTTAGTTATTTAACGTATTACATTTATAAGATTTAATTAATATCTTAGGTATCCAAGTTTATAATTTGGATTATATGTCATTGTTATAGGGTGACCATATGTAACTATGGTCCAAAACAGGACACTTTTGATAGTGAAAGATGGTGAGACTGGTACTAAGCCAGATGGAACGTCAGGACAACTTATGTGGAAGGGAACTGTTCTGAGCAAGGTAGAACACATAATTACTCCATTTTCAGAATGAGAATAAGATCAAGGTGGCAATCTTAGAAAAAAAAATAACACAACTTTAAATAAGTCTAATAATACCTAAATTGAATGGAAGATGTAAGAAAAAGAAACACCTTGGGTGAATCATTAACTTATAACTATGATTATTATTCTGAGTTTTGTGAAATGTCCTAGCTAACATATTTGATAATATTATCAAAGAGCAATGTCTATGTCAGTTAATCAGTAACAAATGGGCAAACTGTTTCTTCAAAATGTACTAATGAATCTTCAATGTCATAAGCTTGTGCAAGTTAATTCTCTGACATCAATATCTGGGAAGTGTGCATATGTGGGTTGGGAAATACACCGTTGTTTAAGAGATGAGCAGAAAAGTCATCTTAACCTTTAGTTTCCTTCAAGTTTCCAGACCTTACAATGTGCTCATAAAATGACTAAATCTCTTTTTATTTTTTCTTTAATTAGAAAAAAACACATCTGTGCCTCTCAGTGTCTGGCTTTTACAGAGCATATGTGCTCATGTCCTCAATATCTTGGGCACTGATTTGTCATGAGAATGAATTTTCTAGCTCTCTTCTAGTAACCTCTTCGGCTATTACTGACTTTGTAAGAGCAAGAAAAAAAAACATTTTAAAAGTCAAATAGTTAAATCTTTGAGATTTAAAAATCACAATGCCTGTACATAAGAAAATTGAACTAATAAGGGTGACCTAAAATAAATATTGTTTCAAAATTATCATAGCAAGTTTAATTAACTAACATACTCACATCCACCATTGCCTGATATATATCTTTTCAGAGAAATTGTGTGGATATGGTTTTCTGCCCGTGTTTCCTCCATGATGAAGACTGACCCAAAGTCTGTCTTATTCACTGTCATCTAAGGCCCTAATCTTGAGAGTCACTTATGTATTTGTTGATGTGTGAGAATGAGTTAATGCAGTGGGTGAATTACAGAGTTCCATTAGGGATGGCTATAGTTGAAAACCCACTCCCTTTCCTGTATAGAACTTGGACAGGAGTTGCTTTGTGAGTCAAGCCAGAGTTCCCTCACTGTTTTAGTCACTCAATAAACACAGTTTTTATTCTCTTCCTGAACAAGTTACGCCCTGCCCATAGCAACCTATCCCCTAGGCTTTGGGGCATGATCTACTACAGTTGACACTTGTCAATGAAGCATATAATCTGTGTCCTAGACATGTTTAATTGATCCTTGTTGGAAGGAAGGAAAAATTAAAGAAATAAAATTAAAACAATAGAGAAAACAGAAAAGGACAAATTCTTATGTGACAGGACTTTTGTATATGTTATTTCACATAATCTTCACAAAATATTTTATATTCTTATAATCCCTTATTATATATTAAATATTAATATTATAAAATATGTATGATGAATGCAGTATTAAAATGCTAGAGATCCAGTAACTTCCACTTTACACATGAGAAAACTGGGACTCAGAAATGTAATGAGCACTGGGTGTTATATGCAACCGATAAATCAAAGAACTCTACCTCTGAAACTAATAATGCACTATATGTTGATTAATTGAATGTAAATAAAAATAAAAACAGAAATAAATAAATAAATAAGGAATATTAAGTGATTTGCCTAAAGTTAAACACAAGTTTACAATATGCAGAAATTGTATCTGTCTCATTCAGAGTCATACTCTTGTCAAAATGCCGCTTAGCTTTTCCTAGGAAAAGGCAAATTGTGGATTAGAAGTTCTGGAAGCTTGGAAAAACAGATGCTAAACTGAAGCAACTAGAAGAATAAATGAAGATTTACTAATCTCTCCCACCTGATTCTTCATTTTGTCACTGACAGCACAGAATTTGGGAGGTCAAGCAAGATCACTCAAAAAAAAAAAAAATCCGTATGTAACTTTGGGAAGTAATCTCTGTAATTCTCTTTTGTATACATGGATTTGGCAATATATATATAGACTCAACAGCTATATTTTATCAAGTTTTGCCCAAAAAAAGGAGGAAAGAAAGAAAAGGGAAGGGAGGAAGGAAGGAAGGAAGGAAGGAAGGAAGGAAGGAAGGAAGGAAGGAAGGGAGGGAGGGAGGATGGAAGAAAGAAATCTTTCCACTGTGGTATTCCCTGGTTTCCTCCAGAGCTTGGAAGCATTTTTTTTCGCCAACATCTTATGATTTTATGCTTTCTGCAAAGATTTTTATTTGTTAAGTGTCTAGGAACATTTGCTTATATAAAGGAAGCCTTAAAGTATTAGATATTAAATGTTTGCCTGTTTTAGAGAAACATGGATCTTTTGGAATAAGTAGTTATGCCACCAGCAAAAAAAAAAAAAAAAACATATTGAATAATAAAACGTTCACAGTGCCCAGTATTTTTTGTAACTCTAAATTTATTTATAGATTTTGACTTTCTAATAGTAGTCAGTGCATCTCTGTTTTATGGCATGCAAAGGCACCCAGAGGGATAATTCATTCTAATCATATTTAGCATCTTAGAAATAACCACACAAACAAATCAGCCAGCCCCTCACATTGTAAACACTGGGTAGACAGATGATTACATTGCTAAGTTATTTTACCTTGAAACTAATTCTCACTGGCTGAAATGCTGATTTCTTTTCTACAAACTGCATTTCTTTCAGTGTAAAATACATTTTTAGAATCTACTAACTTTGAGACAATGTTTGAATATCTCTTTTTCTTTTTACATTATTGATTGGCCATACAATCTGTCTAAGAAAGGACCAGATATTTTATAATAAAATTTCAGGTAAGTCCAAAAAAAGTGAATGCATGTAAGAATAAAACAGAATAAAAATAAGGAAGTAGGAGAAAAAATGTTTAAATTAAATCACATACATACATCTTTAGTTATTTGCCATCTCAAAAAAGAAACCCAATGTGTTATATAGTTCCATAGGAAAAGTAGATAACTCGGTCAGAGCCTATAAATGAAATCCCTCATAATCTTGTGTACTTCATCATTTTTTTGTTAGTTTGTACCAAACACCTGTGTTATAACCATATTTATAATTCTCAAAATTTATCTTCTTAAATAAGAATCATAAATAGAAGGGAAGATGGCATATTAATGAATTTATATATGTATTTCTACTACCAAATACAAAGGAAGCTGTGCCCTTTTTTATTTGCTGTTGTTGTTATACCTCCAATACAGTTTCTTGAAAGGCCAAGGAGTGGAAACTGTTATTGAACCAACCCCAAAATAGGTAATTATATGAGAAAGATGCTCATTAGAAACTGAGGCCATAGGTAGGGCAATGCAGCCAAATAATGAAAACCTGAAAATGAGGAAGCCAGGGAAATGGAAAACCTAATTCCACTCGCCACCTGCACTCTAATTGGCTGTCTCCAAGTAGTTAAACCTAACTAGAAGTTGGATGACCTAGAAGCTTCTGCTACAGCCCATAGAAATCAGCCCACCAAGATACAGAACAGCATGATCAAGGGTGGAATGTGGATCCAGTACAATATGGAAATGCAAAGTTAGAAGAATAGCCTAGACACTCATCAAGAATTTCTAGTTGGAAAGATTTGTCCTAACAAATGTAATGATTTCTTATAAAGCTACAGTAATTAAGACAGAATGGCACTGGCATAAATTAGGTAATTAGAGCAATGGAACAGAATTAAGAGATTAGAAACAGATTCATGCATAGGTAGCTTTTTGGAGCAGTAAAAATAAGATAATATTTTCCATAAATGGTGTTGCAACCACTGGATATAGTATGGAAAAATTGAAACTTTTATTCAATGCATAGTGCAAAAAGACTGGAAAGGCTGAAAAAATATTCATATCCAGATTGTATAAGTAATATCTTTATATCAATGAGAAATAGACAATCTAATTATAAAGCAGCCAACGTCCTTAAAAATATACTTTATAAAATCTGGCTGTTCAATTGGCTGAGCAGTATATGAAAAAATACTCAAGAATCATTTACCCACAAAAACAGGAGGGGATGGAGATTTTAAGGATCAAGATACATGTTGGTGGTTATACATGTGGGAAGAGTCTAATAGTTATCTTGCAATTACTTCTATTTTCTCACTGAAATAAGAAACAAAGTTAATGGCTAAGAGTAAGGATAGTGAGAGGAAGTGCCAGAATAATTTCCTAGAAATAGCCTATCAAGACTGAAAGAAGAAGAGACAGAAAATCTGAATAGACAAATAACAAGTAAGGTGATTGACTCAGTAACAAAAACTCCCAAACCAAGAAAAGCCCAAAACCAGATCCTTTCTCAGATGACTTTTATCAAACATTTAAAGGAGAAGGAATCTGAATCAGAAAGAAAGATTCAAAATTGTCTCTGTCTTCAGATGACATGATCTAAAAATAGGAAACCCTAAAAACTCCACAATAAAACTATTAGAATTAATAAGTAAACTTAGTAAAGTTGCAGGATACAGAATCAACACACATAAATCAGTTATGTACACTAACAACAAACTATCTGGAAAAGAAATAATGGAAATAATCTCACTCACTATAGCATCAAAAACAATAAAGTATTTAGAAATAAATTCATTCAAGGAGATGAAAGAGCTGTACACTGAAACCTATAGGATATCACTGAAAGAAATTGAAGAAAGATATGAATTAAGAAAAAATAAAAAATAAATTGAAAGATATATCATGTTCATAGATTGGAAGAATGAGTGATGCTAAAATGTCCATACTACACAAAGCCATCTACAGAGTCAGTGTGATCTCTATCATGATTCAATCTTTTTTTTTTCAGAAATAGAAAAAAAATCCTAAAACCTGTACAGAACCACAAAATATGCCAAATAACAAAAGCAATCATAAGAAGAGAAACAAAACTGGAAGAATCATGCTGCCTGAATTCACACAAAGCTATAGAAATCAAAATAGTGTGGTACTGACATTAATATAGACACATAAACCAATAGAATAGAATATAGAACCCAGAAATAAACCCATGAATATACAATAAAGTAATGCTCAACAAAGTTGTCAAGAATATACAATGGGAAAAGTTAGTCTCTTCAATAAATAGTGTTTGGAAACTAGATAATTCATATGCAAAAGAGTGAAACTGGACCACCGAAATAGGCTAAATACTTAAAAGGAAGACCTGAAACCATAAAACTCCTAGAAGAAAACACAGAGAAAAACTCCTTGGCATGGGTCTTGGCAATGACTTTTGGATGTGACACTAAAAGCACAAGAAACAAAAACAAAAATAAATAAGAAGGACTACATCAAACAAAAACCTTCTGCACAGCAAAAGAAATGATCAATGAAATGAAAAGACAACCTATTGAAAAAGTACTTGCAAATTATATTTCTGATAAGAGGTCAATATCTAAAATGTATAAAAGCCTCATATAATTCAATAGCTAAAGCCAAATAGCACAATTTAAAAAAATGAGCAAAATACTTGGATAGATACTTCTCAAAAAAGATATCCAAATGATTAACAAGTACATGAAAAGGTGCTTGACATCACTCATCATCAGGGAAAGGGAAACCAAAACCCAGTGCAGTATCACCTCACATCTGTTAGAATTGCTATGATCAAAATAGAAGAGACAACACGTGCTGGTGAGGATGTGGAGAAATAAGAACCCTGTGCACTGTTCCTGGGAATGTAAATTTGTGTAGCCATTATAGAAACCAGTATGAAGTTTCCTAGAAAGCTAAAAACAGAACTAACATATGATCCAGAAATACTACTTCTGGGTTTATATCTGAGGAGTTGAAATCACTGTCTTGAAGAGATATGTGCTCCCCCACATTTATTGCAGCATTATGTACATGAAGCCAAGACATGGAAACAACCTAAGTGTCCATTGACAGATGAATGGATAAAGAAAGTCTCTCTCTCTCTCTCTCTCTCTCTCTCTCTCACACACACACACACACATATCATTCAGCCATAAAAAAGGAGGAAAATCTGCTCTATGTGACAGATGAACTTTTTAAGCATTGTGCTAAGTGAAAAACTCAGAGAAAAACAATTACTACATGATCTCACTCATATGTGGAAAGTAAAAGAAAGCAGGTCATAGAAATAAAGAGTAGATTGGTTGTTGCCAGGAGTGGGAGTGAGGAAGAAATGGTTTAATGTGGTCAAAGGATTTAAAATTCTGGTTATAAGATGAATAAGTTCTGAGAATCTAAGACACAGCATGATGACTATAGGTAACCATACTCTATTGTATCCTTGAAAGACGCTAGGAGAGTGGATCTTAAAAGTTCTCAACATATACACACTCACAGGAAGGGTTAAGTATGCGAGGTATCAGGGGGCTTAACTATCCTTACTGCGGTAATCATTTTGCAATATATATGTATATAAAATCATCACATTGGACAGTGGTGCACTTTACATATACACAATGTTACATATTAGCTATATCCCAATAAAGCTGAAAAAAATGAAAAGAAAGTACTCAGCTTTTGAGAAGGTTAAAGAGATGTGGTTTCTTCAAGGGAAAGCAATGTCAAGGTTCAGGAAATGTTCAAAGTGAATAAAGAGGTCCAGCGTGCTGATAACTCACTGGGTAGAATGCAGTCACATAAGAACATGTGAGTGTGATTCAGGGACGGTAACAGTGAAATAAGTGGTGGCAGCATCAAGATAGAATTTTAAGCCAGAGCCAGAAGGAGATTTTCCACTGCATTAAAAGTATCCTATGAATTAAAGAGGAATCCTAGGTGATTCCATATATTTGAGCTCGAGCCTCTAAATTAATACTGTTATTGACTGAGATTAGAAAAGCTGAGAGAAAGACAAGATAGAGAGGGGGATAGGAATAAAGATTTGAGCATATGGACTTTTAGATGCCTATTGGCAGGGAGTTGCTGAAAAGCAAATGGGTGCAAAAGGTCAAGAAAGCAGTTGGCGGCATCAGCATATACCCAGAGTATATTTTTACATTTTTTTATTGTGAAATATACTTATAGAAAAGGACATAAAATCAATATGCAAACTTAAGCAGATATCAGTAAAGCAAATACCCATTTGTCACCCTTCAAATAAAGAAATGGAACATTGTCAGAACCCTAGAGTCCCCCTACTCTTGATACCCTTAACTGAACCTCTCTCTCACACCAACCAGAAGAAAGCAAATTCCTGAAATATGTGATACTAAATTACTTGTTTGCTTTATAATGTTCACATCTGTCAAGGCACTTCTAAACAACATAAGTTAATTTTGTTTTTTTGAAATTTACATGAATGGAATTATACTGTATGTATGCGATTTAATTTTGTTTCTTTTGCTCAGTATTAGTCTAGCCAAGACACTTAGGTGATAGAAGGCATCCAAATGGGAAAAGACAAAATAAAATTATCTCCTTTTGTAAATAACATGGTCTCATATATAGAAATAAGAGTCTCTTTCTTGGTTTCCTTCTCTCTTTTTTCTCTTCACTCATTTGTTTTATTTCTTAAAACCCACATATGAATGAAGTAATATGGTATCTGTCTTTCTCTGACTGACTTGTTTTGCTTAGCATAATACAATCTAGTTCCATCCATGTCATTATAAATGACAAGATTTCATTCATTTTTATGGTTGAGTAATATTCCAGTGTGTGTGTGTGTGTGTGTGTGTGTGTGTGTGTGTGTGTGTGTGTGTATACTATTTCTTTATCCATTCATCCATCGATAGACACTTGGGCTGTTTCCATAATTTGGCTCTTGTAGGTAATGCTGCTATAAACATCAGGGTGCATGTGTCCCTTTGTATTAGTATTTTTTGTATTCTTTGGGTAAATACATAGCAGTACAATTGCTGGATCATAGGGTAGTTCTTTTTTAATGTTTTGAGGAACCTCCATATGTTTTCCAGAGTGGCTGCACCATTTTGCATTCCCAACAGTGCAAGAGGTTTCCCCTTCCTCTGCATCCTTGCCAACTCCTATTGTTCTTGTGCTGTTGATTTTAGCCATTCTGGCAGGTGTGAGGTGATATCTCATTGAAGTTTCGATTTGAATTTCCCTGATGATGCGTGATGTTGAGCATCTTTTCATATGTCTGTTGGTCATCTGGATGTCTTCTTTGGAGAACTATCTGTTCATGTCTTCTGCCCATTTTTTAACTGGATTGTTTTTGGGTGTTGAGTTTTATAATTCTTTATTATTTTGAATTTCATCTATATTTTCAAATCAAGTTCAAAATATTTATAATACAATCTTTTTAATTTGCAAACCATTTTATCAATATCCTGTTTTTTTTTTCATTCCTGGCATTGTTTATTTCTGCCTTATTTCTTCTTTATAGAACAACCTTGAAATTTAATGTCACTTTTAAATATGTCTACTTTTGGCTTTGTTGATCCACTCCATTATATTTGTTTTCCATGTCCTTAATTTATATTTTTAACTTTATTAATCTCTTATGTATAGTTTGTGTTTGTACTGCAGTTCTTTTTAAGGCTTTTAGAAGTGGATATTTAGCTCATTAATTTCAATACTACTTTTCAGATAAATACATATAAGCCTAATTATTTCCTCTAATTACTTTTAGTTGTATCATATAAGTTTTTGTTCACAATATTTTTGTCATTCATTTAAACATATTTCCAAAATTTATCTTTGACACATAATTTATTTAAAACTTTATTTTAAAATTTCCAAATAGGTGCACGTGGGTGGCTCAGTTGGTTAAGAGACTGCCTTTGGCTCAAGTCATGATCCTGGAGTCCTGGGATCAAGTCCCATATTGGGCTCCCTCCTCAGCAGGGAGTCAGCTTCTCCCTCTGACCCTTCCCCCCTCATGCTCTCTCTCTCTCTCTCTCAAATAAATAAAATAAAATATTTTTAAAAATAAAAAATAAAATTTCCAAATATTTGAATCTTCCTAGTTATTTTTTTGTTTTTTTATTTCTATGTCAATTGCATTGTGATCAGATAACATGTTCTATATGATTTAAAGTAATTGAAATTTACTGAGACTTGCCTTATGACCACTGTAATAGTTTTTGTAAACATTTAGTATGTGCTTGAAAATAATGTGTTTTCTACACATTGTTGAGAAGCAAGAGCAAATAGGAAGACAGCACCACTATCCTCTTCTGGGCAATAAGTATTTAGATAAAGAAGGAAGAGATTGCAAATATGCATATTGATCACCAGATTCAAGAGGCAGTTCACAGGGCTCTACCAAGGCCATATGTCAGATTATAAGAAAGTAAATTTATATTATATTTATGTTTATTATTATATTTAATTACGTAGGGGTTTTAGGCTGCATCACTGATAAATAATCAAGAGATGGGGTCCAAGTTGGTAGACCTTCAGTACAAGACAGCTAACCTTGGCTCCTAGTTCTGTGCCACCACTTAAGCATTCATGGTTACATGATCCCTGACATGATCAGGAAGCTAGAGTCCAAGCCTTGCTTTTATAAATCTGTGATATGTTGAACCAATGGCTTGAGCCTCCAACTTTAGAATTCTACCAGAATCAGTTGCTTTAGCACTTCAGCTAAAATTTATTTGCATGGAGTTCTGCAGAAGATCAGTTGTCCTTAGACCAGCCTAAAGAACTCAGTTTTGAAAAAAATGACCCACATGGATCCACATATGGTATGTCAAGTTTAAATTTGCCTTCTATATTGATTTTTTTATACTGGGTGATTATTTTCTGCTTATTCTAACTTATTCTCTGTGTTACTGAAAGGAGGTTTTATTTTTTTAGATTTTATTTATTTATTTGAGAGAGAGAGAGAGTGCAAGCATAAGCTAGGGGAGGGGCAGAGACCCTGCTGAGTATGGAGCCTGACATGAGGCTTGATCCCAGGAGCTTGAGATCATGACATGTCAATTAAGCACATGAAAAGAGTTTCAATGACATTGGCTGACAGGGTTTTCAAATTAAACTATAATCATATAACACTGCACACCTATTAGTAAGGCTAAAACAAAATAGTGACAACAAATACTCCAAGGATGTGGAAAAACCACATCCCTCATACATTGCTTATTGGAATGTAAAATATAACAGCCACCTTGGAAAACAATCTGACAGTTTCTTATAAAATACATAATTGGCATTCAAGCCAGAGAAAAGAAAACTTTTTTCATAAACTTGTGCACGAATATCTACAGGAGCTTTATTCATAATAACTCCAGACAGGAAACAACCCAGTTTTTCAATACATGAGAGCTGTTTAAATTATTCTTTAAGACTGTAGTACATTCATATTTTGTAATACTACTAAGAAATAAAAGGGAATAAATTACTGATACACACAATGATCTGGATAAATGGACAGTTAGTTATGTTGAGTAAAAAAAGACAGCCCCAAATTAACATATATTATTTCATTTATGTAACATTCTTTATTATTAATTATTTATTTCTTAATTCAGTATAATTAACTTGCAGTGTCATATTAGTTTTAAGTGTACAATATAGTGATTCAACATTACTCAGTGCTCATCATGATAAGTGTACTCTTTATCTCCTTCACCTATTTCACCACCCCCCTACAATCTCCTTCCCCTCTGGAAGAGGGTATATAACATTCTTGAAATAATAAAATTATAGAAAATTATAGAAAAATAAAAAAATAATAAAATTATAACAAAGGTTTGTGGTTGTCATGTCTCATATAGGGGTGGTAGCAGAAGGGTAGTGAGTTTGACTAAAGAAGGGAATCCTGTGGTAATGGAAATGTTCTATATTTTGACTGTATTAATGGGAATATCCTGATTATAATATAGTACAATGTAAGATGGCATTATTAAGTAAACCTAGGTAAAAGGTACATGGGATCTCTATTATTTCTTGCTCCAAGTGAACCTACAACTATCTCTAAATAAAAAGTTTAATTTTAAAAAATGTAGGAAAATAGAAGGGAGGATTGAGAAAGATGAATAAGTGTTTTAAAATAGCAAAGAGCAAAAGAAATTATTAATATACTTGAGACCTTTCTCTGAAAAATACAGCATAATTATTCGATAGAACATATTTGAGCTGATCCTCAAATGTATATAGGTCCCAGACGATCAATAGAATCTCAAAAAGGAACAAAGTTGAATTACTCACACTTCCCAATTTCAAAATTATTACAAAGCTTTAGGAAACACAATAGTGTAGCAGTGATATAAGGATAGACATATAGAACAATGTTAAGTGTTCATACAAGGGTGCTAAGACCATTCAGTGAAGAAAGCCAGTCTATTCAACAAATGGTGCTGGGACAACTGAATATCCACATGCAGGAGGGTGAAGTTGGACCTTCTCTCATACCATATACAAACAAACAACTCAACATGGATCAATAACATGAATACAAGAGTTAAAACTAGGAAACTGCTAGAAGAAAGCAGAGGAATGCATCTTCATGATCTCACATTTGGCAATGGAATCTTAGACTTGACCAAAAGCATGAGCAATAAAAGAAAAAAAAAACAAGATAAATTAGACTTCATGAAATTTAAAAACTTATGTGCATCAAAGGACATTTCAAGAAAGTGAAAAGACAGCTTACAAAATGGGGGAAGATAATTTGCAAATCATGTATTTGACAGACATCTTACTCTGGACTGAGTATTGTATTCCAGTGTCCATTACATGGTATTTGCAGGTGCAGCCTTTAGGAGATATTTAGGTTTAAATGAGGCCATGAAGATGGGTGGACTCCTGTGATAGCATTAGTGTCCTGATCAGATGAGGAAGAGACCAGAACAATCTCTCTTCTTCATGTGAAAATACAGAAAGAAGGCAGCCGTCTGTTAACCAGAAAAAGGGCCCTTGCCAGACACAGAACCTGATGGTGCCTTGAATTTGGACATCCTGGCCTCCAGAATTTTGAGAAATAAATGTGTGTTGTTTAAGTCACCCAATCTGTAGCATTTTGTTATAGTAGCCCAAACTGACTAAGACAGCTCTAGTACCTAGAATATATAAATAAATTGTACAGCTTAACAAGAAAAAAGAAAATTAAGAAATTGAACATTTAGTATAGGAGTTAAGTAAGACATTTCTCCAAAGAAGATATAAAAATACTCAACAAGCCCAGGAAAGGATGTTCAGCATTATTAGTCATTATGGAAATGCAAGTCAAAATCACAATATGTTAACACTTCACACCCACCAGAGTAGTTATAATAATATTTAGGAAAATAACAAGTTTTGGTTAGAGCCTGGAGAAATTGGAACCCTGTGCACTGCTGATAGGGTTGTAAATTAATTCAGCTACTACAGAAAATGGTTTCGTGGTTCCTCAGAAAGTTAGACACAGAATTAATATGGCCTAGCAATTCCATACCTAAATATGTAACTAAAGGAATTCAAAACATTTATGCAAGTAAATACATGTATGTACACTTGTGTTCATAGCAGTACTATTCACAATAGCTAAAAAGTGGAAATGGCCCAAATGGACATAAATTTTATGGATGTATCAACAAATCATACTGTATTCATACAATGAGATATTATTCAGCCATGGAAATTAATAAAGTACTGATACATGCAACAACATGAAAGAATCTTGAAAACACGCTAAGTGAATGAAGCCTGAAAGTCACATATAATTCCATTTTTATGAAATATCCAGAATAAGTAAATCTATAGAGATACAATACACATTGGTGGTTGCCAGATGCTGAGGAGAGGGTGGAATGGTAAGCATGTGCTTGCTGACTGTGGTGTTTCCTTTCAGTGTAACAAAGTCTGGTAATAAATACAGCTGATGGTTACACAACATTGTTCACTTTAAAATCCTTAATTTTATGTTACGTATATTTCAGCTTAATAATTTTTTAAAAGATTTATATGATACCTACCAAAAAAAGATATTTCTAGTGAAATTTAATTTTTTGAGGTGAGAGATCCTTTGAATAGATTGTAAAAAGAAAGAAAGAAAGAAAGAAAAACAAAGCACAATAAGAAAACTGCAATCCAATCTAACTTGTGAATACTAATACAATACAAATAAATCCAGAATTACCCTGGAATCTCCAGCTGTATATTAAAAACATATTAGTCTATGACCAAATGAGATTACTTTGAGAAATTTCTGAAAATATAGGAAAACTCTTAAAAATAATCAGTTTAACACACACCAAAATACAACAATATACTTAATCATGGGAAGTAAAAAATAATTGCATTAACAATTCGAATAAGAACATATTTTCTCCATTGATGTAACAAGATAAGAATATAAAATGAAAGTTTATTTACAGAACAGAAAAACAGGAACAACAATCTATTTCTTTTCTGATAATGTGATAATATAGAAAAATCTAAGTAAACCAGCTGAAAATTGTTACAAGAAATAATATATATTATTAAAGGGCCAGATTCATTAAGAGGGCCATATTTTATGTAATAATTTTCTTTACACTAAATATTGAAAGAAGAAGATAAACTTTACAGTCCAGCAAAACATATCTGTGGGCAAGATTTAATTCTCAATCTGATAATTGTTAATTTTTGGCCACATGATAGTTAACATTTTTCCTACATTATAACTTACAAATTTGAGATTTAAAAATATTATATAATGTTTATAAATCGATATTGTGTCAGAACCAGTATTTATATCCTTATCTTTCTGAAACCAAATCATGGGTTACAATTATTAATCTAACTTCTAGCAAGAAATTATTAAAGAGGACTGAATAATGGGTATTCACTCCTGTGTACCTATGTAATTTTAAGAGAAAATAAACATTTGGAATCCTACAGAAAAAAAAAATCCACATTAGTGGTAGTGTTTAGTCACCAAATTCCTCCTTCCCTTCCCTTCCTTCCTTCCTTCCTTCCTTCCTTCCTTCCTTCCTTCCTTCCTTCCTTCCTTCCTTCCTTCTTCCCTCCTTCCATCTCTCCCACCTTCCCCTTCTTCCATCCTCCCATTTCCTCCCTCCTTTCTCTCTCTCTTTCTCACACTCTGTTACCATCTCTATCTCTTTCTCTTCCTTTGATTTTTGTGAGGGAGGAGTTCTTCAGAAGAACTGCTCTAGTCTAGGCTGATGAAAGTGTACTCCCCAGCACTACATAGTCACACATAGCCTAAACTCATGCAAAATATTCAGAGGTTACCAAGAAAGAATGATAGCAATTGGGACAAATGTAGAGAAAGATGATAGTGGATTGTTTATCAAAGCCAAAAAATGAAACTGAAAATTCAAAGTATAAGCACTTTCTGAGACTTTGAAGAAATGACAAGAATGTTATCTTAGGGTGTGCTAAGTGCCCTAAAAGTCCAAGAATCAAATTTAATGGTGCAGGCAAGTCATGCCTTTAATGTTCATACTTTTCTTTAACATCTTTCCAGTTGCTGTGTTATGAGACTGTACTTTAGTGAGGCCAGGGGCAAAAAACTTGTGCAATTAATGCAATTCATCAAGAGATGGAAAAGAGCCACTAAAAAAGTATAATTACCTAAATACTTGCCAGTGATATCATCTTTGCTACAGCAGTATTGTTCAAGGAGATGAAAAGAGCCTTAAGCGAGTTCTACAAAATTTGTGACAAAGGGAAAATTCAGGCTATAATGCATTTTATTGTAATAAACAGACCTCATCTAAATTAAATTAAACAAATAAAATAAGAATTTTTGTCATACCATTTATCAGAACTGAATTCTAAAAGAAGATAATTCAACATATCTGTCAAGTACATATCCAAAGTATTAATTTTTTCAAAATTAAAATAGATATGTTTTTATGATGAAGAGGTTTTACATTTATCTTTCTACATGTATCAGTCTCAGAAGTGGAACAGTAGTGGTTTACTTGCCATCATGAAAGATAATGATATTAGCATATTTGCATTCCTTGCACACTGTGCACCCCCCACACCTAAGAGTGAAGTACATAACAATACAAGTGTTTCCAAGAAATTAGAAAATCTCAAATACATAAGCTAACCTTACACCTAAAGGAGCTGGAGAAAGAACAGCAAATAAAGCAAATAAAGCCTAAACCTATTGGTTTCATGGGCATCCAATGGGATTGTTTTTCTCCAAAAGAATGAAATTTACATTATTTTTATGACATATGGCTATTATTTTAAGAATTAAAATGTGTATTATGTATTATAATATATCATAGATATAAACTCAGTTTCATTTTTAAATGTACAACGTATTTTCTGTAACTCATTTCACATACAAATTCCTGCTTCTTCTGAATAGGTTTCATGATCAAGCTTGAAGTGCTTGTTTGTTCATTTTTCTCCATTAAAAACCAATAGTAATAAAGAGGAGAGGGAAGAGGGTGGAAGAGTAGGGGACCCATGTTTGATCTGGTCCCTGAATTTAGCTAGTTATCTATCAAGTCATTCTGAAAACATGTGAATTCAACCTGAGATATAAAAAAAAAGAAAAAAAACAAGAATTTTGCAATTCTACAAGTAGAAAAGTGACTTTTTTTTTTTTTGAAAAGTGACTTTTTGCAAGCATGAAAAGCCTTCAGGGAACAAAAGCCACATAGAGCAACGTGAAATAACTTACACTGAGCCTGGCCCCCTGGCAAGGGGTGATATAACTCCACCCAGGCAAAGACACCTGGAAATCAGTGTAACAGGCCCCTCCTCCAGAAGATCAGCAGGGACATCATAGGAATACCAAGTTTATGGATCACTCAGAACTGAAAAACTGCACTAGGGCAAAATAGGATATAGAATTTGAGGTTTTTTCTCATGGGTCTTAATCTTCCAGTTTAAATTTTCTTTTTTCTTTTTTTTCTTTTCAACAAGTTTCTTATTTTATTAACTCTTTTTTTAAGCCTTTTTAAAATTTTCATTTTTACATTTACATTGTGTAGATATATACTTCATTTTCAGCTTCCTTTCAATGTATTCAATTTTATCTTTGTATATATATGTTTTTCTTTCTTTACAATTTTGGGATTTACTGTCTTCTAACAAGCAGACTAAAATATACCCAGGACCAAGTGGATCACCCTGTTTTGTCCACCTGTGAGATTATATCCCCCCCTACTTTTTTTTTTCTTTTCTTTTTTGGTTTCTGACCTCTTTGGACTTGTCTAGTGTGTATTTTTCTGGGGTTATGGCTGATATTTTTTATTTTGTTCCCACATTTATCTTTTCTTCTCTGGACAAAATGAGTAGAAGAAGAAATTAACAACAAAAGAAATAACCAGAAGTAATGTTTTCTGCCATAGATATAATCAATATGGATATAAGTAAAATATCAGAACTAGAATTCAGAATAACAATTATAAAGTTACTAGCTGGGCTTGAAAAAAAACATAGAAGACACTAGAGAATCTCTCAATGCAGAAATAAAATCTAACAAGGCCAAAATTAAAAGTGCTTTAAGTGAGTTAAAGTCTAAAATGGATGCTCTAACAGCTATGGTAAATGAGATAAAAGAGAGTCAGTGACATAGAAGACAAAATGAATGAAAGGAAAGAAGCTGAGGAAAAGAGGGAAAAACAACTAATGGATCATGAGGAGGCTTTGAGAAGTTAGCAACACTATAAAGCAAAACAATATTTGAATTATTGGAGACACAGAGGAAGGAAAAAGAGAGAGGGACAGAAGGTATATTTGAGCAAATCATAGGTGAGAAGTTGCTTAAATGGGTGAAGGAAACAGGCATTCAAGTTGAGGAGGTACAGAGAACCCCCCTCAAAATCAATAAAAATAGATTGACACCTGGACATATAATAGTGAAGCTTGTGAATTTCAGAGATAAAGAGAAAATCCTGAAAGCAGATCGAAACAAGAGGTCTTTAACATACCAGGGTATGAACATTAGATTGGCAGCAGACCTATCCACAAAGACTTGGCAGGCAAGAAAGGGCTGGCATGATATATTCAGGATACTGAGAAAAACATGCAGCCAAGAATACTTTAACCAACAAGGCTGTCATTCAGAATGGGAAGACAGATAAAGAGCTTCCAAGATAAACAGAAACTAAAAGAATTTGTGACCCCTAAAGTAGCCCTGCAGGAAGTATTAAAGGGGATCTTGTAAGTGAAGGGATAGCCCATAGACCAGAAAGACACCAAGACAATATACAGGAACAGGGACTTTATAGGTAATATTATGGCATTAAATTCATATCTTTCAAAAGTTGCTCTGAATTTAAATGGGGTGAATGCTTCAATCAAAAGATACAAGGTATCAGATTGGATAAAAAAGCACAACCCATCCATATGTTGTCTACAAGAGACTCATTTTAGACCCAAAGATACCTCCAGATTGAAAGTGAGGGGGAGAGAACCATTTATCATGATAATGGACATCAAAAGAAAGCTGGGGTAGGAATCCTTGTATCAGACAAATTAGATTTTAAACCAAAGACTGTAGTAAGGGATGAAGAGAGACACTATATCACACTATCCAACAAGAAGATTTAACAATTATAAATATTTATACTCCTAACTTGGGAGCACCAAATTATAGAAACCAATTAATAACAAAATTAAAGAAACAAATCAATAACAATACAATATTAGTAAGGAACTTTAACACCTCACTCACAGAAATAGACAGATCATCTAATCAGAAGATCAACAAGGAAACAAGGGCTTTGAATAACACACTGGACCAGATGGACTTCACAGATATATACAGAGCATTCCATCCTAAAGTGACAGAATACACATTCTTCTCTAGTGCACATGGAACATTCTCCAGAATTGATCACATACTGAGTCACAAATCAGGTCTTAACTGGTACCAAAAGATTAGGATTATGCCCTGCATATTTTCAGACCACAATGCTTTGAAATTGGAACTCATACACAAGAGGAAATTGGGAAGGAACTCAAATATTTGGAGGTTAAAGAGCATCCTACTAAAGAATGAATGGGTCAACCAGAAAATTAAAGAAGAATTAAAAAAAATCATGGAAACAAATGAAAATGAAACACAACTGTTCAAAACCTTTGGGATGCAGCAAAGGCAGTCCTAAGAGGGAAGTACATAACAATACAAGTGTTTCCAAGAAATTAGAAAATCTCAAATACACAAGCTAACCTTACACCTAAAGGAGCTGGAGAAAGAACAGCAAATAAAGCCTAAACCAAGCAGGACAAGCGAAATAATAAAGATTAGAGCAGAAAACAATGAAATACAAACCAAAAGAATAGTAGAACAGATCAATGAAACTAGAAGCATGATTTTTGAAAAAAAATAATAAGATTGATACACCCCTAGCCAGACTTACCAAAAAGGAAAGAGAAAGGACCCAAATTAATAAAATCATGAATGAAAGAAGAGAGATGGAACATATTATGAGCAACTATATGCCAACAAAGCAGGTAATCTGGAAGAAATGGATGTGTTCCTAGAAACTTATAAACTACCAAAACTGAAACAGGAAGAAGTATAAAACCTGAAAAGACACATAACCAGCAAGGAAATTGAAACAGTAATAAAAAATCTCCCAACAAGTAAGAGTCCACGGCCCAATGGCTTCCCAGGGGAATTCTACCAAACATTTAAAGATTTAATACCTATTCTTCTGAACCTGTTTCAAAAAATAGGAAGGGAAGGAAAACTTCCAAACTCGTTCTATGAGGCCAGTACTACCCTCATCCCAAAACCAGGCAAAGACCTCACCAAAAAGGAGAATTACAGACCAATATCCCTGATGAATACGGATGCCAAAATTCTCACCAAGATACTAGCCAATAGGATCCAACAGTACCTTAAAAGTATTATTCACCACGACCAAGTGGGATTTTTTCCTGGGATGCAAGGGTGGTTCAACATTCAGAAATCAATCAACGTGATAGAACACATTAATAAAAGAAAGGGCAAGAACCATATGATCTTCTCAATTGATGCAGGAAAAGCATTTGACAAAATACAGCATCCTTTCTTGATTAAAACTCTCCATAGTGTAGGGATGGAGGGAACATACCTCAATATCATAAAAGCCATCAAAGAAAAGCCCACAGCCAATGTCATTTTCAATGGAGAAAAAACGAACTTTTCCCCTAAGGTCAGGAACATGACAGGGATACCCAGTCTCACCACTTTCGTTCAACATAGTACTAAAAGTCCTAGCCTCAGCAATCAGAAGACAAAAAAGAAATAAAAGGCATCTGAATCAGCAAAGAAGAAGTCAAACTCTCACTCTGCAGATGACACGATACTCTATGTGGAAAACCCAAAAGACTCCACCCCAAAATTGCAAGAACTCATAGGAATTCAGCATCGTGGCATGATATAAAACCAATGCACAGAAATCAGTTGCATTTCTATACACCAATGAGACAGATGAAAGGGAAATTAAGGAATCAATCCCATTTACAATTGTACCCAAAACCATAAGATACCTAGGAATAAACCTAACAGAAGAGGCAAAGGATCTGTACTCAGAAAACTACAGAATACTCATGGAAGAAATTAAAAAAGGCACAAAAAATGGAAAAAAGTTCTATGCTCATGGAATGGAAGAACAAATTTTGTTAAAACGCCTATGCTACCCATAGCAATCTACACATCCAATGCAATCCCTATCAAAATACCATCAACATTTTTCACAGAGCTGGAACAAATCATCTTAAAATTTGTATGGAATCAAAAAGACCCCAAATAGCCAAAGTAATGATGAAAAAGATATCCAAAGCTGGTGGCATCACAATGCTGGACTTCAAGCTATATTACAAAACTGTAATCCTCAAGACAGTATGGTACTGGCACAAAAACAATCACATAGATCAATGGAACACAGTAGAGAACCCAGAAATAGGCCCTCAACTCCATGGTCAACTAATCTTGTATAAAGCAGGAAACAAGATCCAATGGAAAAAGGATAGTCTCTTCAATAAATGGTGCTGGAAAAATTGGACAGCCATGTGTAGAAGAATGAAATTGGACCATTTTCTTATACCATACACAAAGATAAACTCAAAATGGATGAAAGACCTAAATGTGAAAAAGGAATCCATCAAAATCCTACAGGGGAACACAGGCAGCAACCTCTCTGACCTTGGCAGCAACAACTTCTTTCTAGACATATCTCCTAAGGCAAGGGAAACAAAAGCAAAAAATGAACAATTGGGACTTCATCAAGATATAAAGCTTTTGCACGTCAAAGGAAGCAGTCAACAAAACTAAAAGGCAACCTACAGAATAGGACAAGATATTTGCAAATGTCATATCAGATAAAGGGCCAGTATCTAAGATCTATAAAGAACTTATGAATCTCAACACCCAAAAAACAAACAATCCATTAAAAAATGGGCAGAAGAATAGCTACAATAAAAAACACAAGAAATAATAAATGTTGGCCAGAATGTGGAGAAAAAGGAACCCTTGTGCGCTGTTTGTGGGAATGCAAACTAGTACAACCACTGTGGAAGACAGTATGGAGATTCCTCAGAAGATTAAAAATAGAACTACACTATGGTCCAGTAATTCTACTACTGGGTATTTGCCCAAAGAATACAAAACACTAATTCAAAAAGATATAAGCACGTCTATATTTATTGTAGCATTATTTAAATAGCCAAATTATGGAAGCAGCCCAAGGGTCCATGGATAGATGAATGGATAAAGAAGAGGTGGAATATATACACAATGCACTATTACTCAAACATAAAAAAATAATGAAATCTTGCCATTTGTAACTAAATGGATGGAGCTAGAGAGTATAATGCTAAGTGAAATTAGTCAGAGAAAGACATCATATGATTTCAGTCATATGTGGAATTTAAGAAACAAAATACACAACAAAAAAAGAGAAAAATAAATGAACTCTTAACTATACAGAATAAACTGATGGTTACCAGAGGGGAGGGGGTGTGGGGGATGAGTGAAATGGGTGAAGGAGATTAAAGGGTGCACTTATTATGATGAACATTGAATAATGTATAGAATTGTTGAATCACTGTATTGTATACCTGAAACATATAACACTGTATGTTGACTACACTGGAATTAAAGTAAAAAATATACTCATCTCAAAAAAAAAAAAAAAAAAAGAATTTGGCAGAAGACATGAACAAATATTTCTCCAAGGAACACGTACAAATGGCCAACAGACACATGAAAAAAATGCCCCACATCACTTGGCATCAGGGAAATACAAATGAAAACCATGAGATACTACCTCACACCAGTCAGAATGGCTAAAATTAACAAGTCAGGAAACAACAAATATTGGCAAGGATGCAGAGAAAGGGGAATCCCCTACACTGTTGGTGGGAATGCAAGCTGGCGCAGCCACTCTGGAAAACAGCATGGAGGTACCTCAAAAAATTAAAAATAGAGCTACCCTATGAACCAGCAATCACAGTACTAGGTGCGATTAGGTAAATACTAGGTATTTACCCCAATGATACAAATGTAGTGATCTGAAGGGGTACCCGCACCCCAGGGTTTATAGCAGCAACGTCCACAATAGCCAACACGATAGCTAAACTATGGAAAGAGCTGAGATGTCCATCAAAAGGTGAATGGATAAAGAAGATGTGATTTGATTATAGATAGATAGATAGATAGATAGATAGATAGATAGATAGATAGATAGATATAGAGTAATATCCCTATATATATATATATAGGGATATTACTCAGCCATCAGAAAGGATGAATACTTACCATTTACATCGATGTGGGTGGAACTGGAGGGTATTATGCTGAGGGAAATAAATCAATCTGAGAAGGGCAATTATCATATGGTTTCACTCATATGTGAAGTATAAGAAACAGTGCAGAGGATCATAGGGGAAGGGAGGGAAAACTGAATGGGAAGTCATCAGAGAGTGAGAAAAGGCATAAGAAACTTAACTATAGGAAACAAACTGGGGGTTGCTGGAAGGGTGGTGGGTGAGGGGATGGGAAAACTGGGTGATGGGCATTAACAGGGGTCATGTGATATGATGAGTACTAGGTGTGATATGCAACTGATGAATTATTGAACTCTACATCTGAAATTAATGAGGTACTATATGTTGCCTAATTGAATTTAAAATTAAAAAAAAACAATGGTAATAAAACTATTGGATCTTTTCATACTTAGGAATGTCTTTGCTGGGGATTCACATGTGTACAACTACTTAAATGCATGTGGAAATCTCAGTTCAACACAGGTATCTCTTCAAAGCTGTACATTCTATTCTACTTCATTCTGGAATATGAATATGATGTAATTGAATAGAAGTCTGGGAACAGCCTATATTTGTTTTTCCTTTTAGTCCAGTCTCAATATTTGTAGGATTTTTTTTTCATTATGCTTAAAATTAAATACTTTCTCAAAAATATAACTTCATACATGTTACTCCTACTTATCCTGGAGAATTACTAGACAGTTTATGAACAAATTCTGTTAGTACATGAAATTTTTCTATTTTATTTGGGAAAATTGTTCTGTTTATTATTATGTTTTCTGTTGGAGAATCTCAAACTTCATAAATTTAACTTTCTATTGTCTGTTTTCTTTGAGATACTTTCCTTGAAATCACTAGTGCTGATGCCATATTATATTCTGTGATCATATTATCTGAATATGTGAGTTGTTCTATTTGCTCACATAAATATGTTTTTTAAAAAATTTATTTATTTATTTTAGAGAACGAGCATGCACAAAGTTGGGGAGGGGCAGAGGGAGAGAATCTTCAAGCAGACTCCCCATTGAACACTGAGCCAGATGTGGGGGTTCAATCCCATGACCCTGAGATCATGACTTGAGTGGAAACTGAGAATCAGACACGTAACCAACTGAGCCACCCAGGTGCCCCACAAATAGATGTATTTTTAGTCTACATTCTTAACATTGTAACTTTTCTCTATTGCTTCACAGTGTTAAGATTTTAGTTATTTTCCTTTAGAGAGTAACATACTTTCTGCCTAAAGTTATATTCTTTTCTAGAACTGAATTGTCCCAAACTCTGTATGGTTCTCTGAAAAAAATACACATTTTTTAAAAATTTTCTTTTTTGAAGTGATTTTTATAGCTCCTGTGGATTGTTTATATTGTTTGTTCATCTCTGAGTAGAAACATATCTAACCAAGCCTTCCCTTTTCTCTGAAAAGATTCTTCTAGGCAACTTTGTTTACCATCATATCACTTCAGTCTCCCTGGTGGGAATAAAGGTAAAGGGCAAGTGCCTCAGATTTCTTATATAGGGCTACTTACCACCTGTACCGCCAGAAGCTCAGCCGTTCTGTAGCTTGCCATAACAGAAGTTTGCCCCTGCCTCAGAACAATACAGTGTTGGTGTTCCTGGTCTGAGGTAATCAAGGAATCTTGGCCTCTTCCATCTTGTAGCCATAGGATTCTCTAGGGCCCAGCTTTTTTGTTTTCAAACAGCTAGCAGCAGCAGAGAAGGATATGGAGAAAATGCCTTGGTGGAGAATAACACTCTTTGCATTTGCTAGCATTTAATTAGATAACCTATCCCTTTAGTCACACTTAGAAATGGGGGAGAGGGGCTGGTAAATGTTTTATCTTCCTGGGGAGCTTCTTTGTATGTCTATTTACCAATATATTGGAAGGGAGGGGTACACATGCTGATGGACAGCTTCTACTAAGGAAGACAAGCCAAAACCCAATCCAGTCACAAGAGCCAGCTCAGAGTTCAGGCTTTCTGGGTGATGTGCAGTCCTCTCATTCAGTTCTGGGTGTGGCTTGATATGTCATTTTATCCCTCACTGTCGAAGTAGGAAAAAGACAAGATGGACTACAATAACCCCTCCTCCCCCATTCAAAGAAGGGAAGAATGTGTCCATCGTGAGATAAATACCTGCCTGGCAAGTGTTATGAAGACCCCTGCCCTGGCAGTGGGGGAAGTTCCTTGTTTGGATGCTGCTTCTGCTCCCTGGGACTAACTATTTTGTCCAGGTTTCTCCAAATGCCCTTGGCACTGCCTTCTGGATTGAAATTCTTTGTCTTTCATGTAGCACTTTCCAAGGTGGTTACTGGGGAGTATGCATTCTTTGGAGGACATACAGCCCCCTATTTGTACCATGTTATTGTGCAACTGTTTTCGGCTCTGAACACACCCTTCTACCTTCTGCTTTGTGATACTGATGCTGGCACTATGCAAGCCACAGTTCCACTTTGCCAGCTGGCTCCCTGTTCATTGCTGCCAATAGGGGCAGTGAAGGAAACCTGTGAGGCAGAAGTAGCAAGAAAAAACACATTCTTTCCTGTCTGTACCCCAGGAGTGTTTCTTCACCACAGCTGTAATATTCCTTCTTCCTGCTGAATCCCTAGAGTTTGGCATTTGTCCAACACTTGCAGATATAGCTAAGTTGCACATCCCTCAGAGACACAAACATCAGCCCAGCAGTTCCTCCACCTCGCAGGTATGGAGCCCCTCCTCGAAATAGCTAAGTTTTAATGATTTCAACCTTTTTACTTTGTTCCTCCAGATCTAGGGATAATAGCTGCCTCCTGAAGTGACTGCCTCTAAAAATATCTTAGTCTTGTCTCTTTTTCATCTTTTTAGTTATCCAGCTAACAACTTTATATCTGATGAGCAACTCTTTATATTGCATTATCTTTGTTAAGATGGCCCTAATGATTTCATCCTGCTGACTAGACCATAGCTGATGTAGACATGGGTACCAGAACAAGTACTAAGAAGTGGAAACTTGAAGATGGGATTGGGCATATTAGTTGGGGTATATCCTCGGGTTTGAACACAGCATTGGCTCCTTGCCAATGGGTAATCAGATTTTCCCTAATCCATGGAATATCATGGGACTAGTATTAACCAAAATTTCACCCATAGTTATTATGATAAATGAGAACTAAAAAAATTGCCTTGGGTGACCAGGGGGTTGCTGTTATTCATCAGTTATGATGACTACAAGACATGGCATGGGACAGATTTTTATGATTATTATGGAGCATTTACAGAAAAATTACAAACTAAGGTCATTAGACTCAAGTCACAGAGAATGAGAGTGCTTCTAAGGAAACCTTAAATTCTCCCTTTTTTCTTTTTTTTAAGATTTTATTTATTTATTTGACAGAGAGAGAGATAGCAAGAGCAAGAACACAAGCAGGAAGAGTGGGAGAGGGAGAAGCAGGCTTCCCGTGGAGCAGAGAGCATGGGTTTGATCCCAGGATGCTGGGATCATGACCTGAGCCAAAGCCAGACACTTAACGACTGAGCCACCCAGGTGCCCCGTTTTTTTTTTTTCTTTTTCTTTTTTCTTATAGACAAAGTAATAGTATTTCTGAAAATGATACCAAATTTAATTGTGTCGGTTATAGAATTACAATATAATCCGAATTCACAGCCTCGCCAATCTGTAATGTAGAAATTAGAGCATGTCTGAAACTTAGAACAAGGACTTCTGGTTCAATTCAGATAAAGCTAAGAATCTTGGAAGTCCAACTCACTGTAAGTTTCCATTGACATAGAGGCACCTTTCCCTAGCAAGTCTGAGAAAACTAATCTTTTTCTTTAAAACCTTATAGTAAATTTATCTAGGGCAGATGCTTTATATAGAAATATCAATTATCCCCAAGAGCCCATCCCAAACAATCTTTGCTCCTATTGGCCCCACAACTATGGTAATATCTTAGCATGTTCCAGGAGTCAATTACAAAATCTGATCTGGTAAGGAGTAAGTTACACATCCAAAGTATTACAAGATTTTATTGATTTAATTACGCAGAAACTTCAAGAATATGTGTATTGTCATTCAAAAATGTTAGACTGAGGAGTACAGAATGCACAACTGGAACAAATGTTTTTTGTTTTTTTGTTTTTTATTTGTTTTGGTTTTAACTTCAGGTTTTTATATGTGTACATTTCCTAGAGATTCTAGGAATGTGTTCATTTCATTTGGTTAATTGACTGAGCTTGGCTTAGCAATAACTGATATTCAATGAGGTTGAGATGTTAGAATTTCCTTTGCAAACATGGAGGAAGATATCTAACAGCTTAGGGAGATAGAAATGTCAGAGAGGATTTTTCATATGCATTCCCTTACCTCACCTCCAAAGAGAGCCCAGAGACCACTCTCCTCAGTAAGGCATTGAAAAATCTGGTAGTGAGGGAAAGCTCTAGGGTGCTGTCCTGTCTTGGCCAGGAATAATGATGGCAAAGGCCACCATTAAACTGCCTGAATTCAATGAGAGTTATAAAACCCCAGAGTAGCAGAGGCCAAATTATAATGTTTTATTATTAAAGATAAGGCAGGTGTATTTATCTGAATGGTCAGAAAGTACCAAACAGTTATCAGAATGTTTAACTGCAGGATCTTGATCAGTAGCTCATTTATGACAGTGTTCCTAGGAATGAAATAGATGGGTATTTCCCTTCTGTAATGGGAAAAGAAATCTGTCCAGTGGCCAGAAACATGAACTGATCACCACAATGAAGAGTCACACCTTTTCACCCTATTTTCAAATCTAACCCAGTTTGCAGTTTTCATGATTGAAGGAAAGGCTGATTTCCCTTGAGTAAACCTCTGCAGTTCTGTCACTGTAAATCATCTCAGCCTTCTTCTGAGAAATTTATAACTAATTACTTGAGTAACTGTGTCTTAGAGAAAAGGGATATGTAGATTTTTTTTATGATATGTAGATTTTCTAAGAGATTACTAGACGCTAGTCCTGTGTCACTAATCCCTGGGTACTGAGTCCTAGCCACTGTAGTCCATGATTTAAAGGGCGGTTATGGTGGAGTTTTGGTCAAGTCCAACTAAGAGTGTGTCATGCTCCTAGTAGGTCTGCATATCCCTCCTGTGGTTATTTCCCCACTTACTGAATATACACTTGGAATGGCCATTCTTAGAAGACAGTAGAATGCTCCCATTAAATCACAGGATTTTCTACAAGGCTCACGTTCTTTTTGGTAATCTATTTCCTTCAGGAACAATGTAGGCTTCTGATCTATTTGCATCCTATCTGTTCAAAATCCCAGGACACACATTAAAAGTTATCACTTAGACCTAAACAAAGCTCTCAAATGTTTCTGTGCTTCCTTACCTTATTTAGAGGGCTGAAATAAGTTAAGAGGTGCTATCATAGGATCATCTAAAAGAAATAGGCTATAATGAGGAGGCATTACCCTTAATCTAATCTGCCCTTCCAATTTATAGAGGGAAAATATTTTATCAAATATTTTACCTATTTATTATCATAGGCCACTAAATTTAACATCCGTGATTTTTTTTTTTTACTCCCTACCTGAGGAGAGGGTATGAGGAGCAGGGACTGTCGAGCATACAACTCTATTACCCAGAGTTCCTGGCTATGCTGTCACTGCCTGGATTAGGAGCTAGAAAAAGTGTGTATTGTCTGAAAGCCAAAGAAAGCTGGGGCTCCTGGGTGGCTCAATCAGTTAAGCATATGCCTACAGCTCAAGTCATGATCCCGGGATCATGGGATCCAGTCCCGCATCAGGCTCCCTGCTCAGTGGAGAGTCTGTTCCTCCCTCTCTCTCTGTCCTTCACCCCTGCATATTCTCTCTCTCTCTCTTTTAAATAAATAAATAAATAATAAAAAATAAATAAATAAATAAATAAATAAATAAATAAATAAAATATAAAAAAAATAATAAGCCAAAGGAAGCTGTGTCCTACAGGAAGCTAGAACCACAAGGAGTCATCCAGGGGAGAAAGTGTGCTCTGCAGGAGGCTAGTGCCCTAGAATCATGAAGAAACAACCCTTTCTTCTTCCACTGATCCTCATGTGCTTTCTATTGCAAGGCTTGACATTGTGCCACTGGCAAAAGAAATATTTGCAGGACCCTGTTGCATTACAACAAAGCAGGCAAAAGCATCAATTTATAGTTGAGAGACAAAAAGTGGCATAGCTGGCAGTAACGCATCACCTCTATTCATGTAACTCTTGCAAAACCTGGTCAGTGACATGGTTACATTCAGAAAGGAAGGGACTGAGAAAATGTGCTTTCTGAATGGGCAGCCTTTTCTCAATAAACACTATGCCCTGGGACTGAGAAATGGATTTTTTGTGGAAGCAACCATTTCTGGTACAATTCAAGTTATCCATGCATTTATCAGCTTGTTGGGGATTGAGAGTATATGAGACTTAGAGGTTTTTATTTATGTTCATTCTATTGAAATGTATGATAAATCAACTGTGGATTCAGCTTGCTGATATTAGGAGCTTCAGAATCACACTAGTATCCATTTTCCTGCTTTGGTGTGAGTCAATCTCTTTAGTGAGAAGTTGAGAGAGGAAAAAATCAGAACCTCTATCCTTTCTGATTGAGAACTAGCATGTAGTTCTCTTTGCTGCTACAGCAAAGTCTGCAGTTATGAAAGCGGTTCCCACTAAAATATTTTCTGGTTCTACAAGAGCTCCCCACTGACATTGGACTCCCCTATGTACCATCCTTGATGCCAGTTTTCGTACTTTCATACTGAGGCTACTAATCATTTTTCTTAAATCCCTACACTGACTTCTTGAATAATATACTCCCTCTTAAGAAAAAGAATTATATTCCTAATAAAGTTTTGGTCCTAATTTTCCTTATGTTTGGTCACATTTTCAGATTCTTGGGGGTTTCCTGTTTTAAAAGTCAGTTTAATTATTGCATTATTACTAGGAATTATTTACTTACTTTCAATTAAGTTAATTCAATGAAAAGCTAATTGTGGGACAGAATTGTATTAATTGTTGTTAAGTTTGTGTATAGAAGAAAAGTAATCCTCAATGATCTTATAATACAAAAGGATCTACTATTAATTTTAAGGGCATGTCTTTATAGTTCCTTTTTCTGTACAATTTTAATATATTTTAATTTATGTTAAAATAAAGTTTATCTTTTTAAAAGTAGGATACAATATTAAATCCTTGTAAACATAGATTGTAGTGTTTGCATAGCAATTGCTAATATTAGTATGCCATGTTTGAAGTAGTCACTCTACTACATTTGGAGTTTGTATTGGACCTGATTTTTCTCTATTATGCCTAACATTGTGATAGGTTTACAAATAAAGCAAAAACAAATACTGGTTCCCCTAAATTAAAATCATCTAAAAACAAATTTACAAGTGTCAAATTTCAAAATTAAAAATTATGAAATGTTTAGGTCTTGATATATATTGACAATTATTTTCTAAAATAATTTTTCAACTTGGAGTGCCTGGATGGCTCAGTTGGTTAAAAATCCAACTCTTGATTTTGGGCTAACATCATGATCTCAGGGTCGTGGGATTGAGCCCTGCATCAGGCTCTGCACTCAGCAGGGAGTCTGCTTGAAATTCTCTCTCTCCCTCTCTCTCTGCCCCGTCTGCCCACCTCCATGCAGTCTCTCTCTCTCTCTCTCAAATGAATAAATAAATCCTTAAAAAATAGTAATGATAATTTTTCATTTTAACAAGAATTATGACATCATTTTAATGAAATCATCACCAGCACTAACACACGTTTTAAATGTCCACCTGCTTGAACTGATATTGTCAACTTTGTAATACACTTTGCACCCATTATCATCCTAAACACCTGCTGTTAGAAATTTCTATCATGTAACATTGCAATTATCTGTCTCTGAATGTCCCCATCTCTCCCCATTTGTTTGGGAGATTATCTCATATCTTTTCTTTAATATTGATATTTTTTATTTCCTCCCTGAGAAGTAACTAGGAAAATAAAACTAGTACTTCTGATGACATTAGGTGTACTTGATTTTTTCATATGTAAGGAGTCTTCTGATACTCTTGATATTTAAGAATGACAATGTTTCCTATATGAAATTCTATGTAAGAATAAAAGAATTAGCTGTGTCCTGAAAAAATATATAGGACTCATGGTAATGACATTGGGTTTGTTGGGCACCCGTTTGCCAAATACTTGGTAGAAATTATCATATTCAAGTTTTAAAATTACTTTGAAATAGTGTTAACTCGGGTACGGCATATGCTGTTTTCACGGATACCCACATTCAATGAACTCAACAGAGTGTAGTAGTCATCAGCTTCTTAGCCAACATCCACAGTTGGCTCACATGCTTGCCATTGACTCACTAGCAATACATCTTATAACCTTCAATGACTCTCAGCCAGGGAATGATGCCACCGTTTTCAGGAAATAATTTCTACCGCATAATGTCATCCCCCCTACACAAAACAAAACAAAACAAAACAAAACAAAACAAAAAACAAACACTTATGATTCTGTCAGCTGGCTAAGTGGATCCTCTGTAGGTTCCTCCTGGCTTACTCTGCCACTACTGGAGGGTCAGTTTGGAAAGATGACCTCATTCACATATCCAAAAGTTGCCACTGTCTGTTGGCCAGGGAGTCTTGGTTTCTCCTTCATATGGACTCTCATACTCAGTAGGTTAGTTTGCTTCTGTCATGAAGGTCTTAGGACAGCATTTCGAGAAATTGAGAATAGAAGATGCAAGGCCACTTAAGATCTAGTCTCAGAAACTGCCTAACACCATTTTTGTTAAATTGTATTGGTCAGTCAAGGAGAATCACAAAGGCAGCCCACATCCAAGGAGTGGGAATTCCAATCCTCCACCTCTGGATTGGAAAAGTGGCAAAGTTACATTGAAATGGCCATGAATATCTGATTGGAAAGAATTTGTCACCATATTTTGCAATCTATCTTGGAACTTGTCTGACCACAAATATTGATATTTCTCTCATTAAAAATTCACTCACAGGACCCATAAGTTTCATCCAATTATGGTATTGGGCTCAAAAATCCAGTACTTTATGATCTGAATCTGGCTCATATACAGATGAGGCTTCTTGGGTATAGCTCCTCTTGATCCAGAAACCTATAAACTAAGAAAACAAGTTAACTACCTCACCCCGCTTCCCAATACACAATGATGGAATGGGACAGGATAATCATTAGAGATTCACATTCAAAAAAGAAGAGTAGGACAATGTAGTAATCACAATTTATAGCAATTTGGAAATTCAGTCAGACACATATTGCCAGTTCTCTACTCTGAGAGCTTGGTATGATTCTTGATAAAGACCTTTTTTATTCCCTCTAGGGGTACTTTTCTAGTGCATTTTTCCAAATACCTCTTGCCTCTTCCCTCTTGAATCATCAAAGAGATCTTTTTTAACATAAAAATAGTTTAATTTATGACTGCAGTATTTTCTCAGCATACTTTCTGACCATATAAATTTGGTGAAAAATGTCTCTTTTTATTTTGAACTATCTCAGTTTATTTTAATGTAAACTGACACTGTTTTCAATAATACAACTCTATTTTGAAGTATGTGGGTTTCCTAGAAATCTGATTGTCATTTCCCCATGCCTCAGTAGACACATCCATAATTGTTTTGAAAACAATCATTCTACTTTAGGCCATGTGTGATGTTGCTGTGGGGTTACATACTATGTTTCTAATTTTATAAACACCTTTTTAGCTGTAAATTGTTAGTATGCCTTTCTTAAATTTCCCAGAGTGCTTAATAAAGAGCTTTCTGCTTTGTTTTCAATTTCTTTTTTTTTTTTGCCTCAGGGTTTATTCTTACTTGGGAATCTCTTCTGGGCTGACATGAGATGAGAAACAGCTTTATTTCCAATTCAAACATATGCTGGATCTTCTCGATATTTTTCTATATTCTGCTTGAGAACTAAACATTTCCTTCATAAGTTCATTTCTGTTTCACATGCCTTATAATAGTAATTCAAAAATATTCAGCTGCCACTTTCAGTAGCGTGCCTGGAAATCTCTATAGCCAGTTTCATGTATTTGTTAATTACATGTCCAATATTCCACACTACCATAGAAGACAATTCACCAATTGTTCTGCCACTACTGAGCACCAGTTTCCCTCTTTCCAGTCTCAGAGAACAAGTTTCTCACCACTTTTCCAGCCTCAGTGCATTTTCTGGTCCCACAGTGAATACCACATTTGAGGTGTCTGTTCAGCCAGCACCACATTTCCTGATACCAACTATGGTAACATATATAAAAGCACCTCAAAACTCAGTGAATTAAAACTGCAACTACCATTTATGTCTTCACAATTTTCCATTTGGTCTTAGGCTTAGCTGGGTGCCTTATCTCTGTTCCATTTGGCTCAGTCATGCATTCCTAGTAATTGGCTGGAGCACAAATCTGCTATTCCAGCTGGCATGACTGCCATGCTAGGATCTTGTTGTTCCTTTCTCTATTCTTGGGTCCTTTTATTCCCCAGGGCTTTTCTTTCCGTGGCTTTTCATCTTCAAGGAGATTCCTTTAAATGGCATCTCAGAGCAGTAAAAGCAAAACAGTAGCTGTAAAACCACTTGTGGCCCAGGATTGGAATTTTCACAATGACATTTTAACATTCTACTACGGAAGGAAGTCATGGATCAGACCAGCTTCATTGTGGAAGGGCAGTACACAAGGGGGGCAATTTAGCAAGATGTTGCCCTGGAACAAGGGACATTTTATAGTTCTTTAGGAGATATATATATATATATATATAGTTTTAATATATAGTTATATATATATATATATAGTTTTAAATATCCTTCTAGAGATTACATAAATAGGGACAATTCCATTATAACCAATTCCTAAAATGGCTAAGAATATTAAACAAGTAATCAAATATTTGTAGAGAAGAATAGCATAATGGTTAAAGTTATAAGCTAGAGATGGAATGCCCTGCATCCTCGGTTGTCTACTTGTTGTTACATGCTTGTGTTTATTGCTCTTTGAGTCTCAAATTTTTTTTTTATCTGCACAATGGGATGGGAAAGCTAATAACTATAACCTATCTTATAGATGAAATGAAAAAGTTTGTAGAATAGTTTCTGGCATAAGGTAACCTTCTTCAGCTATACATTGTACAAGTGTATGCTTAAACTGGAAGTAGATGAGAGGAAGCAAAAACAAAATTATAGCTGAGGGTTTAAATGTTTTGATAAATGTATTTTCAAGATCCTAGGGAAGCTCTAACGTGGGGCATGCAAAGAAGATTGGGAGCACCGCTCTAAAATATGAGTGGGAATAAATGGAAGGAAAAGTGGCACCGTGGAACCCTGGGAGAAAAACCAGCTTGTGGAAATGCAGGGCAGGGAAACTAGTGGGGCAGAGTCATGGCTTAACAGCAGGGGAGGATCAGGGATGAAGGCAAGTGTCAAAAGGGTCCTGTGGCCTTGATAGAGTATTTCCCTCCCCTCTCATATTTATGGAGAGCTCTGGATATATCTTATGTAGAGTAATTTCATACATAGATTTGTATTTTAGAAGAACATCCTGTCAGCAAAGTGATAAAGGATTTTAAAGACCCTTGGAAATAGAATCTCTGTAACCTGGTGCCTGGTTGGATGGTGCTGTTTGCAAGTGAGAAGAAAGAGTTGACGTTTTAATGTATAAGAAAAGATTTTTATATACGTACTGTTTCTTGGTAACATAGCTGCTGCATTAAATGAGGTATATGTGCACACTTATGAATATGAAAGAGTTTTCCAAAAAGTAATACAAGCCTACAGGCATTTATACAAAATCTTGAAATACATAAAGCTCAAAAAACAAAAAACTTTCTTTTGACAACAAAAGCTCACTCTACTTGACATTTGTGGTAAAACTGTGACCGATATGTAGTATTTATTAAATTTTCCCACTTAAGTAATATTTATACTTTTGCGATTTATTTTTTAATACAGGGTATATATATTATAAAAATATATATACTGTATTACCATTCTAAAACACAATATATGTATTTATATGTATATGAATTCAGAAATGCTTCTGGTCCCAGGAGTTTCTGATAAAAGATTATGTCTCTGTGCTATATAATTATAAGAATTTAATAGCATTATTATCCAAGTCAGAGCAAGAAAAGCAGTCAAAATATCTAATTAAATGCATTTCAAATGGAGAAAAGGAATTATTTCTATACACCTTACATCATCTAGAGCCAAATATAGTTAATTTCCAATCTGGATGACAACACCAAATTCTGCCTAACCTTGTTACATTTAATCATGACTCCAGCAAAGCAGTTTGAATAAACAAGTGTGTTATGACTGTCATATCTTGTTAAAAGGAGATAAAAACACAGAGCTGGGGGAGATCACTGCATATGGTCAGGAGATTGTAAAAGAAAGTACTAACTAAAAACCAGAAGAAGAGCCCACAGCGTTTTTCTCAAACCATCTGCTTACAAACTGGCACTCCAGTGCTTGCAAGATCATTATAAATTTAGAAAGATCCCTATGTATTTTCATATCATTTAAAATAGTTAAGATGTCATTAATATAGGGAAGTATTTGCAATGATTGCATGCAGCCTCTGACTCTTTAGACGTTTATTTATTTATTTAAAGATTTAATTTATTTATTTGAGAAAGAGAGAGCATAAGTGGGGGAGGGGCAGAAGGAGAGGGAGAAGCAGATGCCATCCCTGAGTGCAGAGTCAGACATGGGGCTCAATCCCAGGACCCCAAGATCATGACATGAGCTGAAAACAGACACTTAACCAGCTGAGCCATCCAGGAGCCCCTGACTCTTCTGAAATTTAAAAGGTCTCAGGAGAATGGACCTGAATTGCCTTCAACCCATTTTATATCTTTCATGGCACCTGTGACTTGCAGGTTTGACATCAACAACTCTTCCTGGTTGTATTCATTTTTGACTTTCTTCTAGACTTTTGAGGGATCAGTGAAGTCACACATAGGCTGTTAACTATTAATAATACCTGATGTTCACCTTATTCATCTTGGTCAGCCATGACCATGTGAGCACACACACGTTTTTCTAAGCGTACATGAGATTTAAGGTGTTTGTGATCCCTCTCTTGATGTACCGAAACATTTACAATTTCCCTATTAAAGTAGCTTATATTGAGTCCCATAACATACTATAATTTTATTCCATCACATAAATTTTTCTTTGGTGGGGCACCTGAGTGGCTCAGTCAGTTAAGCGTCTGACTCTTGGTTTCGGTTCAGGTCATGATCTCAGGGTCATAAGATTGAGCACCATGTCTGGTTCCACATTCAGTGGGGAGTCTGCTTGAGGTTCTCTCTCCCTCTGTCCCCCCCGCCAAAATAAATGAATAAATGTTTAAAAAATTTCTTTGGCCTTCTAGAATTAATTGAACATATCTTTCATAGACAAAAATATGGGATGACAGATGCATATTATGCTATCAGAGACCAGTCAAATCTGAGAATCTCCTTACATAACTTTCTCATATGAATGACAACTTGGCTAGATAGAACATTTTTGAGGCATCATTTTGCTCTCAAAATTTATAAATGGATTCATTGCTTTCCTGGAAATCATGCTGTGGAGAAGTCTAACATCACGGTGGTGTCTCCTCTCTGACCTTCTGTTTGTGCTCATGCTTAAAGAACTCATTATTAACCTTGAAGTTCATGGCTTTCACCAGGATTTATATGTTTTCAAATTTGCTGATGTGTGCAGTGAAACAATATTACCAGGAAATACATCTGAAAAACAGTTTTCATGGTCTCATAATTTGATAAATGGATTATACTGTATCACCATTCCTGAAGAACTATGGTACACACTAACATGTCAAGCTGTGAAAAATACTGCCATCGAGAAACCTGGGGAATCCTGGCTCTATCTGATGTTCTCCCAACTCTTTTAAATATTCAAACACTTGTTTCCTATCATTTTTAGCCACATCCATGAACTAATCATTCTTTTTTAAATTTTTTAAAACTATTCATTCTTTTAAGAAATCTTTTGTAAGTATTAGTACCTTTAAGTAATTTTTGATACCTTTTTCAATATATAAATCCCCATATTATGTTTCAGTGGAAAAGCTTTGTTATACTGCATTATCAATTATTGTTTCTATTTTGGTCTTTCTTATATCTTCAGCAACATTTGACATCCTTTTCCTCTCCTGTATTTCCAACATCATTTCCTCCTTGTGTGTTTCCATAACGTTCCAAAGTTCAAACCTAAAATCACATGGATCAGTCAAATTTCTTGTTTTTTTTAATTTTTTTTAATTTTTAATTGTTATGTTAATCACCATATATTACATAATTTGTTTTGGTGTACTGTTTCATGATTCATTGTTTGTTCATAACACCCAGTGCTCCATGCAGAATGTGCCCTCCTCAATACCCATCACCAGGCTAACCCATCCCCCCACCCTCCTCCCCTCCAGAAACCTCAGTTTGTTTTTCAGAGTCCATCATCTCTCCTGGTTCGTCTCCCCCTCTGACTTACTCCCCTTCATTCTTCCTCTCCTGCTATCTTCTTCTTTTTCTTTTTTCTTAAAATGTGTTGCGTTATTTGTTTCAGAAGTACAGATTTGTGATTCAACAGTCTTACACAATTCACAGCGCTCACCGTAGCACATATCTTCCCCAGTGTCCATCACCCAGCCACCCCATCCCTCCCACCCCCGACCACTCCAGCAACCCTCAGTTTGTTCCTGAGATTGAGAATTCCTCATATCAGTGAGGTCATATGATATATGTCTTTCTCTGATTGACTTATTTCACTCAGCATAACACCCTCCAGTTCCACCCACGTCGTTGCAAATGGCAAGATCTCATTCATTTTGATGGCTGCATAATATTCCATTGTGTATATATACCACTTCTTCTTTATCCATTCATCTGTCGATGGACATCTTGGCTCTTTCCACAGATTGGCTATTGTGGACATTGCTGCTATAAGCATTGGGGTGCACGTACCCCTTCGGATCCCTACATTTGTATCTTTGGGGTAAATACCCAGTAGTACAATTGCTGGATCGAATGGTAGCTCTAATTTCAACTGTTTGAGGAACCTCCATACTGTTTTCCAGAGGGGTTGCACCAGCTTGCATTCCCACCAACAGTGTAGGAGGGTTC